>NC_053489.1:9447955-9769510 GCF_905171775.1 Rana temporaria | reverse complement strand
TGGGTGCTCAACCTGTGGCCCTCCAGCTGTTGCAAAACTACAAGTCCCATGAGGGATTGCAAGGCTGGCAGTAGGGTTGCCACCTCATCCCTTTAAAACAGAACACATATGAATTACACAGGTTCTGTGGCTAATTAAGGTGGTAATTAGACTCATTTGGTGCCTTATTTGCATTAAATTCGCCTCAGAACCTGTGTAATTCATATGTGTTCTGTTTTAAAGGGATGAGGTGGCAACCCTAGCTGGCAGTCACATGCATGACTCCCAAAGGTAGGGGCATGATGGGACTTGTAGTTATGCAATAGCTGGAGGGCCACAGGTTGGGTGGAATCAGACTGCAGGGTAGGGATGCAAGGTAACAGATGGGACAGGATAGGGATCAGGACAGGGAGAAAGGATCAGGAACACAGGTAACAGGTTCAGATTACAGAGTTCAGGGTACAGGAACAGGTTCAGATTCTCAGGCAGCAGGTACGGATCAGGGCACAAGGACGATACCAAGGCAACTTGTGTGTGTGTGTGTGTTGCCGAGTATTTATACACATCTCCTGCAATCAGGCTCAGGTGACGCCTGATTGCAGGAGATAATGTCGGCTCCACACTGACGTCAGTACTGCAGCCCAGAGATCAAATAGTGTCACCAGCATTGCAAACCAAAGCACCACCAGCAGATGGAACCCTTCCTGACATCAGCATACATAGAGCCAATATAACACAATGAACCAACCACATGGGATTTATCCACTTACCACATCCTCTGTCCCATTCTTGCAAGTCTTCCATGTGTGAGTGTCATTGCTGACCTGGACCTTGTACGATGTCACCCAGTCATCCCTGGAAAGGTAACCATATAGCACATATGACACAATATAATTTTAAAATCAATTGTACATGACTGCTGGATTCATCACTTTCACCCCCAGTGAACCCCTATAAATACACCGATCATGATTCATTGATTTGAATTGGCCTCAGTAGTACTTTATTTAACCTCATTGGAACATTTAACAAATACATAACCAAAACAAAATAAACCATACTCGATAAACAACATCATGGTGTAGGGTAGTTGCAGGAGCCGCAGCCGGCATTTGACATCAGTGAATTTGGCCCTGCGCCTCTGGACCTCTGCCGAGAAATCCGGATAGAAAGACACCCTGGTGCCATTATGTTTAATATTCGCTCGCTCCAATGCTTGGTGCATCAACGCTTCTCTATCACAGTAAGTGAAGTAGTCTCGCTAGGATGGATCTGGGAGTGCCAGTTATCCACATATGTAGTGGGTTCTCTTCCCTCCACCCGTTATGGTAGACCCACTATGCGCACATTGTTTAGTCTTAAACGATTTTCCATATCTTCCGCACGATCGTTTGCATCCCGAGCCAGCTGCAGTGCAGCCCTGGAATCTTGGGCCATGGGCTGTATCTGGCCCTCCAATTCACTGACTCAGCTCTCCACAGCCGTGGTGCGTTCAAGGTTCTTTTGCATGTCTTGCCTTAGTAAGGACACATCCTCCTTTAGACCCCCAAACTGCTCCTTTAGGCCCCGTACTCACGACCAAACATGTCTGCTGAAACCGGTCCGCGGACATGTTTGGCCGTGTGTAGGCCCGAGCGGACCATTTTCGGGCAGATCGGACAGGTTTCCAGCGGACAACTGTTTCCTGGACTTGCTTTAAAACAGTCCGCTGGAAACCTGTCCGCCCGGACATGTACGGTCGTCTGGACAGACCTACCGTACATGTCCGGCCGCCCGCCATCCCTCGCATGCGTCGAATGACTTCGACGCATGCGTGGAAGCATTTTAAAGGCAGGCCGCCCACGTCGCCGCATCATTGTCGCGGCGACACCGCGTCATCGACGCGGCGACACCGCGTCATCGACGCGGCGACACCGCGGACATGCCCCGCGTATTGTTTACGCGCGGACCTCTGTTCGATGGTGTGTACAGCCATCGAACAGAAGTCCCCGGGCAGTCCCCGGGCAGACATGTCCGATGAAAACGGTCCGCGGACCGGTTTCATCGGACATGTCTGCTCGTGAGTACTCGGCCTTAAGGTGTTAACGGATACTGTGCAGTTGTTCACAGCCCTAAGGATGTCTGTCAGGGTGGGTTGCGCTGTGTTCTGTGCGTCTGGGGCCTGGATTTCCATTAACATGGATTCTGCCTGTTCCTCTCCTACTCTCCCCATGTGCCTGCACATCAGGCTGCTTATGTTGTGGGTCCCCCGATCGGGGTGGCTGCTCCGTCCCCGGAGCCCCAGACAGATTTTTTGCATAATAAACCATGTCCTTGGGGGGATCTTTGCTGAGGGATTTGCGTAGCTTACTTGTTTTGGGTCCCTGCTTGTCCGGGCCACAAGGTGTGCCTTTCACAGAGAGTGAGGCGGCACCATCTTGGAGCTCTGGCCCTGCGTTCTCTGCCTGTACTTTGTGGCTCATCCCTCTGGTGCAGAGGGCCGGCGGTGGTACCAAAGTGGTCTCTGGAACACAGACTTTCAGAATATCTCGGTGTTGGATCGGTCAGACGGCTGAGGGAGGATCGGTACCGGATTAATGCTGGGAGCTGTGGGAGATATGTCCTCTCACATGCCTGTCTTGGCCACTCCCCATACTCGATAAACAACATGATAACTGTTGGATTCTAAGAAGGGGTCTTTTTTATCTGCTAGCAGAAAGGATTGACTATGATCCAACCCTAACCCTCACTGAAACCCACCATCTCAAAGATAGCTCCAAAAAAAAATTTTTTTTAGCTTTTAGGCCTCGTACACACGACCGAACATGTCCGCGGAAACTGGTCCGGCGGACCAGTTTCCGCAGACATGTTCGGTCGTGTGTACGTCCAACCGGACAACTGTCCGGCGGATCGGACAGGTTTCCAGCGGACAAATGTTTCTTAGCATGCTAAGAAACATGTCTGCTGGAAGCCTGTCCGTCGGACATGTTCGGTCGTCTGTACAACTCACCGACTGTCCACTCGGCCGAAAGCCCTCGCATGCGTCAAAGTGATTTGACGCATGCGTGGAAGCATTTACCTTCCAGGGTCGCGCACGTCGCCGCGTCATCGTCGCAGCGACGGCGCGGCCACGTCACCGCGTATCCTGTCCGCCCGGATTTCTGTTTGATGGTGTGTACAGCCATCATACAGAAATCTCCGAGCGCACATGTCCGATAAAAACGGTCCGCGGACCGTTTTCATCGGACATGTCTCCTCGTGTGTACGGGGCCTTACAGGGATGCAATAAAAACAACTAAAGGGGGAAGCACCATACCACCAGATGGCCCCCATATTTGGTAACCATCCCACTATTTCAAAGATGCCTACATGCCAATCTGTCCTTTTCTTATAATTTGGCACAGTTGGCATCCAAAAAATTTGAGTTGGAAATACCTTTCTCCTTTCCCCACTTCTGAAATAATCCCCCAAAAACCACCACCAATCCTACCACTATAACACTTCCCAACCTCTTGACTGTCAACCTCCAATTAGTAAGATATTTTGCACCCACAGTGACCTCTTAGGCCTCGTACACACGTCCGCGGACCAGTTTCAGAGGACAGATCCGATCGTGTGTACAGGCTAGCGGACAGATTTCCAGCGGACAAAAGTTTCTTAGCATGCTAAGAAACTTGTCCGCTGGAGAGCTGTCCGTCGGATTTGTCCGATGGAGAGCTGTCCGTCGGACATGTCCGCTGGTTAGTACGTCTAACCAGCGGACCGAAATCCCGCGCATGCGTCGAGTTGATTCGACGCATGCGTGGAAGCATTGAACTCGCGCGATAGAGAACGTCGGTGTCGTCTACGTCACCGCGTTCTCTGTCCGCGGGGATTTCGGTTTGATGGTGTGTACAGCCATCAGACCGAAATCTCAGAGCGGACATGTCCGATGAAAACGGTCCACGGACCGTTTTCATCAGACATGTCCTGTTGTGTGTACGAGGCCTGATATCAGCCAATCTCAACCAGGGTCTGTGAAACCCTAGGGTTCCTCCAGAGCTTGCTCTAGGTTCCTTGAACTGTGACCTCCCATCTGATGGTGCCTGCATACATTTTGGGATCAATACCACTTGGCAGAACCAGCGGCATGGCGCCATTAATCTTTTTTAGCTGTCTCCATAGGGTAGCATTCTGACCAACACTGTAATGGAGCCATTCGTCTCCCTGACTACCAATGTTAAAAAGCATTTTTCCCATTGCACCCTCGTGATTTTTTTTTTAGCAGGAGTTCCCGGAGACCTAAAGATCATTTCAAAGGTTTCCCTGGGGCTGGAAGGCGCAGGAAGGCTGTCTTACATTATTTTTCTTGTGACTATTGCCCACCCATCTACTAGGGAAGGCTTCTGAGGCCAGGTCTTAAAAATGTTGTTTGAAAACGTCACAAACTGGTATTAAAGTAAACAAATTGGAAGTAAATTCACCACCAACCTGCAGGGCCGTTTTTAGGCTTAATTTTTTAAACGGGCTGTAAAGCTAGTACAGACGGCAGGAAAAAAGCGGCGTTTTTAACGCAATTTTTTCCACGTTTTGCATTGAATTCAATGCACGTTTTGCCGCACTAGTTTACAGCCGCGTTTTTCTCTCACTATTTAAAATCAATGGTTCCCTATGGGAGCCCATTGATTTGAATAGAGGTCACACCAAGATGATCCGACTTGCGTGGCGGCTCATGTGCGGAGAATCTTGAAGGGGAACCCCCACCCGTGAAAATTAAAAAAAAAATTGCGTGAGGTTCCCCCAAGATGATACCAAGCCCTTCGGTCTGGTATGGATCTTAAGGGGAATCCCCCACACCGGAAAAAATAAAAAAAACTGGCGTGGGGGTTCCCTCAGGATTCATACCAGATCCTTATCCGAGCACGAAGCCCGGCAGGTCAGGAAGGGGGGAAGGCAAGCGCCCCTCCTCCTACACCGTACCAGGCCACATGCCCTCTGCTTTGGGGCAACCAACGGCCAGGGTTGTCGGGAAGAGGCCCTTTACCGCATCAACATGGGGGCAAGGTGCTTTGGGGTGGGTGCTCCCCCTGCCCCAAAGCACCAACCATGTTGAGGGCATGTGGCCTGGTACGGTGTAGGAGGGGGGGGCGCTCGCCCTCCTTCCTGACCTGCTGGGCTGCGTGCTCGGATAAGGATCTGGTATGGATCCTGGGGGAACACCCACGCCGTTTTTTTTTTGGTGTGGGGGATTCCCCTTAAGATCCATACCAGACCTTTTTATTTTCGCGGGGGGTTCCCCTTCAAGATTCTCCACACACGAGCCGCCCCGCAAGTCGGCTTCATCTTGATCCGACTTCTATTGCGACCTCTATTCAAATCAATGGGCTCCCATAGGGAACCATTGATTTTGAATAGAGAAAGAAACGCCGGACGAGGCTTAACACAGCGTTAAGCCTCGTTAAATCATGTTTTCCGGCATCTGATGTCTTTGCAGCTCTGGCAGCTATCACACAAAAAAACTATCTCTAATGCCTACCTATGGTAGAGGGCGCTACAAAAGTTAAAGGGCTCTGGGATTGGGGGGGAAGGGCCCCCGGGACCCTCGTGATTTTCTGCACCGAGGCCCTAAAAGGCCTCTGCCTTCAACCATTGAAATTGAAGAAATAACACATATGCAGACCATACTAAGGATGGGATTAAGTCACTGGAACTAGAAAGTTCCAAGACAATCAACATCTGCCTTGACACATTCCATTGAGATTGGATTCAGGTGTCTATGTTACCTGTGTGGCTATAAATGTTAGGGTATTTTCAGGGGAGGGCTGGCGGCGTTAGGCCTGGGGGGGCAAGTTCAGTCAAGTGGCCATTGAACCGCCAAATCAGCTCACCATCTATGGCCCATCTGGTTTTTCAATGCAGCCTCACCAGTGCAGTCAACTCCAGTGCCCATCAATGCAGCCTGATCGATCACTGGGGCAGGTTACATGGGGGGGGGGTCAGCTATGGGTTTCAGGGTCTCATCCTAGTGATCTCAGCAGGTCCTTGCATGCCACAGCCTCCTAGGGGGGGGGGTAATGCTCCTGGCCGTGGGGTCAAGTTGCAGTCAGCACCCAGCCCTGCGTCCCGACTCCCTGAGACACCCTGCCTCTGCCTGCTTACAAAAATACAGTCTCCGGGAGTTGTAGTTTACTCTGCGCTGCTCTGTTTTCCACCCACCGGGAGCTTGAGCGTGGACTACAACTCCCAGGAATGCAACAGCTAGCGGTCGGCCGCCGCCCCAGGTCCAACTTCCTAGACCAGAATAAAAAAAAATGGTAGCGGGCAGCGGCTGCTGCCCATTTTGAACATAAGTCAGGGCGGCCTGGGAGGCAATTTCCACCCTGCCCCCTGGCCCAGCCCTCCCCTGGTGTATTTTCCTGACATTGGAAATAAAAAAGTGGCTTGGATAAGCTGCTGAAAGTCTTCAGCATTAAAAAAGACAAGATCCCACCCCCCCCCCCCCCACCCAGAAAACTCCACTTTAACCGCTTCCATACCGGGCACTTACGCACCTTCCTGCCCAAGCCAATTTTCAGCTTTCAGCACTGTCGTACTTTGAATGACAATTGCGCGGTCGTGCTACACTATATCCAAACAATTTTTATATCATTTTGTTCCCACAAATAGAGCTTTCTTTTGGTGGTATTTGATCACCTTTGCGGTTTTTATTTTTTGCGCTATAAACAAAAGAAGAGCGACAATTAAAAAAAAAAAAACACAATATTTTTTACTTTTTTATTTAATAAATATCACAATTTTTTTTAAAAAAACTTTTTTTTTCCTCAGTTTAGGCCGATACGTATTCTTCTACATATTTTTGGTAAAAAAAAATCGCAATAATCATATATTGATTGGTTTGCGCAAAAGTTATAGCGTCTACAAAATAGGTGATAGATTTATGGCATTTTTATTTTATTAATTTTTTTACTAGTATTGGTGGCGATTTGTGATTTTTTACTGTCACCGTGACATTGCGGCGAACACATCGGACACTTTTGACACGTTTTTGGGACCATTCACATTTATACAGCGATTAATGCTATAAATATACATTGATTACTGTGTAAATGTGACTGGCAGGGAAGGGGTTATCCACTAGGGGGTGTTGAAGGGGTTAATATGTTCCCTAAGATGTGTTATAACTGTAGGGGGGAGGGGACTCTCAAGGGGAGGAGACCGATGTGTGTTCCTCTGTACTGGGAACACACCATTGGTCCTCTCACCGCTGACAGGAGGTGGATCTGTGTGTTTACACCCCATCATTACACACCCACAGATCCACACTCCTGCCGTGATTACCGACAATCGCGGGCACCCGGCGGCAATCGCGGCCGCCGGGCACCCGCGCCGGGTCACGAGCGTCGCCGTGCGCGCCCTAGATCGCCGGGAACGCAGGACGTCATATGACGTCCACCCGGATCGAGGAGGGGTTCCTGCCGCCGTCATTTCACAATGAGGCGGTAGGGAAGTGGTTAAAAACACCTTTCGAACCAATAAACAACTTGCGCACACAAGTGTTAATGGGCCATGGGGCAGGTGGTCACATTAGACAATGGTCCTGTTCTCAGAACGGTCCTAAAGGTACTCTTGTGCCGCGTACACACGATCGGTTTTCCTGACGGTAATAGTCAGATGAGAGCTTATGATCGGGAATCCCGACCGTGTGTATGCTCCATCGGACTTTTTCCAACAGGCCGGCAAAAGATAGAGAGCCGGTTCTCTTTTTTTCCTGTCGGGATTTTTTCCCGTCAGAAATCCAGAGCGTGTGTACGGGGCTTTAGGGTTTCAGTGTGGCGGAGCTGTGTGGGATACTCACGTCCATATTGAGTTCTTGCCCTGTGTGATGACTCCGGTGAAATTGGTCAGTCTCCTGGCATCGATTTCCAACCACTGGTTCTTGTTCTTTTCACCGGCACACCAGGCACCATCGTAGAAGTCATCATCATCGATCCCGGACTGAGAAGAAGAGAAATATAAAGTGTAAGAAACGTCTTCTTCCTAACCGGGAATTCTTGCATATAAGGAGAGGGGTACACATAAAACTTTACAGGGGGGCTTCATATTTTTACAGAACACATCCCTAATGCTCCTCTCCTGAAATACTCTGCTCTGCCGGAGGACTCTGCTCCTTCCTCTATAACTCTCCTCTCCTGAAATACTCTGCACTGCTGGAGGACTCTGCTCCTTCCTCTATAACTCTCCTCTCCTGAAATACTCTGCTCTGCTGGAGGACTCTGCTCCTTCCTCTATAACTCTCCTCTCCTGAAATACTCTGCTCTGCTGGAGGACTCTGCTCCTTCCCCTGACTCTCCTCTCCTGAGATACTCTGCACTGCTGGAGGACTCTGCTCCTTCCTCTATAACTCTCCTCTCTCCTGATATACTCTGCTCTGCTGCAGGACTCTGCTCCTTTCTCTATAACTCTTCTCTCCTGAAATACTCTGCACTGCTGGAGGACTCTGCTCCTTCCTCTATAACTCTCCTCTCCTGAAATACTCTGCTGGAGGACTCTGCTCCTTCCTCTATAACTCTCCTCTCCTGAAATACTCTGCCCTGCTGGAGGACTCTGCTCCTTCTTCTATAACTCTCTTCTCCTGAAATACTCTGCTGGAGGACTCTGCTACTTCCTCTATAACACTCCTCTCCTGAAATACTCTGCTGGAGGACTCTGCTCCTTCCTCTATAACCCTCCTCTCCTGGAATACTCTGCTAGAGGACTCTGCTCCTTCCTCTATAACCCTCCTCTCCTGGAATACTCTGCACTGCTGGAGGACTCTGCTCCTTCCTCTATAACTCTCCTCTCCTGATATACTCTGCTGGAGGACTCTGCTCCTTCCTCTATAACTCTCCTCTCCTGATATACTCTGCTCTGCTGGAGGACTCTGCTCCTTCCTCTATAACTCTCCTCTCCTGAAATACTCTGCTGGAGGACTCTGCTCCTTCCTCTATAACTCTCCTCTCCTGATATACTCTGCTCTGCTGGAGGACTCTGCTCCTTCCTCTATAACTCTCCTCTCCTGAAATACTCTGCTGGAGGACTCTGCTCCTTCCTCTATAACTCTCCTCTCCTGAAATACTCTGCCCTGCTGGAGGACTCTGCTCCTTCCTCTATAACTCTCCTCTCCTGATATACTCTGCTGGGGGACTCTGCTCCTTCCTCTATAACTCTCCTCTCCTGATATACTCTACACTGCTGGAGGACTCTGCTCCTTCCTCTTTCCATTTGTTACTTTTTACGTGCTTCTGAAAGCACAAACACTCCCAGAACTAAAATCAGCCGAGTGTAAATCTGTTCTTTCAGCGAAGTTGAACCATTTCTGAAAGTCCTTATAAAAATGAAAACAGCCGCCCTCACATTTTCCTTGAAAGTAGGCTTAATGGTCTATTTGCAGAAAGTTTCCAGCTACAGGGCAGCCAGAACAGAGACGGAAACCTTCCTCTTCTGAGATCAGCGCTCAATGTTACATGAAATCACTAATACTGGTGCTGATTGTTACATATCCAGAATTCTGCACCATATAACTATTTTAAAGGCGAATAATTAGTAAAGCTAAAATGTGATCTGCTTATATTTTGACTTGCCCCCCCCCCCCCCTCCTCCTCCTGTCAACATGATGATGAACATTTTAGATATCAAAGTCCCCTCCCAGACTTTGAACATTATACGATTGACATATTCTTAACACCCAGTAAAAGAGATTTAAAATAAGTCATCACTAACCTCTCAAACTGTTTGTACTGTGGCGCTATTCATTCTCAAATGTCCTTAAGCCCCTATTTACACTGAAGCATTTTTTTGCGTTTTCCTCTAAGCAAAATAACGCTCAACATGAAGATTCCCAGTTTATTCAACGGTGCCGATTCACACCTGAGCATCTTACTGCCCCCTTCTCGCACGACACGGTGTATGATTTTATTTTAGGGCAGAATCGAGCATTATTGACCCCATAGAGAATAGGATCAAAACGTGTGACGTGTGACACAAGCAATTTAGCATGCGGTCTCCTGCTCCTAGAAGAACTTTATGACCCCACTGATGTCCATTACAAGAACCCCTACGACCCCAGTGATACCCATTATAAGAACCTCTGTAACCCCCCATGATGTCCATTACAAAAACCTCTACGACCCCAGTGATGTCCATTACAATAACCTCTACGACCCAAGTGATGCCCATTACAAATACCTCTACGACCCCAGTAATGCCCATTACAAAAATCTCTACGACCCCAGTGATGCCCATTACAAAAACCTCTATGACTCCAGTAATGTCCATTACAAGAACCTCTACGACCCCAGTGATGTCCATTACAAGAACCTCTACGACCCAAGTGATGCCCAGTACAAAAACCTCTACAACCCCAGTGATGTCCATTACTAAAACCTCTACAACCCCAGTGATGTCCATTGCAAGAACCTTTAAGACCCCAGTAATGTCCAATACAAGAACCTCTACAACCTCCGTGATGTCCATTACAAAAACCTCTACAACCCCAGTGATGCCCATTACAAAAACCTCTACAACCCCAGTGATGCCCATTACAAAAACCTCTACAACCCCAGTGATGTCCATTACAAGAACCTCTATGACTCCATTGATGTCCATTACAAGAACCTCTACAACCCAAGTGATGCCCATTACAAAAACCTCTACAACCCCAGTGATGCCCATTACAAATACCTCTATGACCCCAGTGATGCCCATTACAAGAGCCTCTATGACTCCAGTAATGTCCATTACAAAAACCTCTACAATCCCAATGATGTCCATTACAAGAACCTTTATGACTTCATTGATGTTCAATACAAGAACCTCTACAACCTCCGTGATGTCCATTACAAAAACCTATACAACCCCCGTAATGCCCATTACAAGAACCTTTAAGACCCCAGTAATGTCCATTACAAGAACCTCTACAACCTCCGTGATGTCCATTACAAAAACCTCTACAACCCCAGTGATGCCCATTACAAAAACCTCTACAACCCAAGTGATGCCCATTATAAGAACCTCTGTAACCCCCCATGATGTCCATTACTAAAACCTCTACAACCCCAGTAATGCCCATTACAAAAATCTCTACGACCCCAGTGATGCCCATTACAAAAACCTCTACAACCCAAGTGATGTCCATTATAAGAACCTCTATGACTCCATTGATGTCCATTACAAGAACCTCTACAACCCCAGTGATGCCCATTACAAAAACCTCTACAACCCCAGTGATATCCATTACAAGAACCTCTATGACCCCAGTGATGTCCATTACAAAAACCTCTACAACCCCTGATCCCCCTCCTCGGGACCACATGTCCCATAATGCCTGGTGCCATAGCACATGCGTGTCCCATCTAGCCAGCTCTGGTTCTCTGTGCATGGTGCCACCATCCATGTGTGTCTAATCTAGCCCACTCTGGCTACCTGTGCATGGTGCCACCATCAATGTGTGCCCAATCTAGCCCATTCAGGCTTTTTGTGCATGGCGCCACCATCCATGTATTCTCAATCTAGCTTACTCTGGCTATCTGTGCATGATGCCACCATCCATGTGTGCCCAATCTTGTCAACTCTGACTCTATGTGCATGGTGCCATCATCCATGGTCACCCAATCCAGCCCACCGTGACTCTCTGTGCATGGCGCCGCCACCCACGTGTGCCCAATCTAGCCCACTCTGGCTGCCTGAGCATGGCGCCACTATCCATGTATGCCCTTTCTAGCCCACCATCATTCTCTGTGCATGGTGCCACCATCCATGTGTGCCCATTCTAGCCCACTCTGGCTACCTGTCCATGTGTGCCAAATCTAGCCCACTCAGACTCTCTGTGCATGGAGCCACCATCCATGTGTGCCCAAACAGTTTCATGCCCACCCAGCCATCTCACCTGAATATTTAGGCGTCCACGGTGGGCCCCCAGGCCATAGCGTTTGATGCTGGATGCACGCAGTTGGTTGTCTGAGACCCTCAAAGACTCTAATCCCAATGGAGGACACGCTGCAAAGGGAAAAGCATAAGCCATTCATTACTAAACAGTGACAAGTCCAACAATAAACCCCACAAGTGTGACTACAGAGGGTGAAAACAAATCATGATGTCACAGGATTTAAAAATGCAGGTAATTCAGCAAGAGGGGTGAGTCTACTCTACAGGAGCAAAGTATCTCTGGTAGAGTGGGCATAGTAAGGCAAGTCAAATCCAGGCCACGGGAAATCGTGGGTGCGCGATATACGCCGATCCCCGCTGTCTCTGAGCGCCGCAGCCTAGAGCCGAGCTGAGCCAAGTGTACTGCGCACTCGGCTAGGCTCGGCCACGCTCGGCTCCGCCCGCCGCAGCCTAGAGCCGAGTGTACTGCGCACTCGGCTAGGCTCGGCCACGCTCGGCTCCGCCCGCAGCCACCCGAGAGGAGCCGAGAGAAGCCGAAACAAGCCGAGAGGAGCCGAACACACAGGAAATCCGGCACCTCTCGGCTCGGCCGAGGCGCCAAATCCAAAAACAAACAACGCTGCGACCCCGGGCAAGGTGCAGATGGACTCGCAGACGGACACGCTGGATGGAGACCTGGATGGAGGCCGCAGACAGACACCTCCTAGCAGGGGCAGCCAATGTTACGTATACCCGTCGTTCCCGCGTCGCGAAATTTCAAATTTACGTAGTTTGCGTAAGTGATTCGTGAATGGCGCTGGACGCCATTCACGTTCACTTTGAAGCAAATGACGTCCTTGCGACGTCATTTGCCGCAATGCACGTCGGGAAAGTTTCCCGACGGAGCATGCGCTCTACGATCGGCGCGGGAACGCGCCTAATTTAAATGATTCCCGCCCCCTACGGGATCATTTAAATTGCGCGCGCTTACGCCGGGCATTTTGCCGGCGCGCCCACGCAATTTACGGAGCTACTGCTTCGTGAATCAAGGGCAGCGCAGTAAATTTGCGGGGGCGCAGGGCAAAAACGTTGCCCTGCGCCTCCGTAAAAAAAGCGCAATTGTACCTGAATCTAGCCCTATGTAAATATAAAATTCATGAATACAGGCAATCGGGTGAATGTAGCCAGTAATCTTCTGATTATTGCACTTCAAATATTCGTCTAACTTAGAACGTCTAACGTAGAACTTGCTTTCCCTATTGGGAAGCCTCAGCACACTGTGACCCTTCTTAGCAGTTTTCCGTAATTCTGTGACTTGGCTTTGGCCCCAGTTTAAAAGATAAGCAGAAAGTTTTTGGGTACAATCTGAGAATGATATTATTTTTAAGGAATGCTGGATGGCCACTTTCCAAAATTCTGAAACCTGCTGGGAACACAACAGGATTTCTCAATACCCCCATTTAGGCCCAAGGAGACGCCGAATGATTCTGGATTGAATTGGGCCTACGGCACATCCCAGATCACTCTTATCTTGTGTCTATTTGTGGTCTTCTGACTTTCGTCATTCTCTTTTCCCAAAGCATGCTCGAGCTCAAGAACTTCTCAATGACCCCCCCCCCCACTTTACTAATAACCCCCCCTCTTCCCTTTCCTCTATTTCTCTCCCCCACTCTCTCTCTTCCTTTCTGTTTCCTCCCCCTATATTCATTTTCTTCCATTTAACTCAAAAACTGGTATGTTTCGACACCAGTTGGACACCCCACATTACTCTCCCCCCGTGCACTGATACCCAAATTCTTCAAGGGTACCGGGGCTAAACCCTATTTAAATGTAAGTGATTAGTTGACCCGTCAACGCAAAACTCTAGTTTCACACCTCCTAGGTATTTGGGTACCTTGCACACCTACATTGTTGTTCCTGTGTTATTACCCTCAGTGTACTTACCTTTAGTTCAGATACTACTATCGATCATATACAGTGGAACCTCGGATTACGAGCATAATCCGTTCCAGGAGAATGCTCGTAATCCAAAGCCCTCGCATATCAAAGCGAGTTTCCTCATTGAAGTCAATGGAAACTAAAATAATTTGTTCCAAATTGACTTCCATGGCATGTAGCCAGAGGTGGGGGGCGCCGGAGAGACTCGGAAACGCACAGAAAGGCCTGAAGACACCTCGGCTGACCTCGGAAAACCTCGTAAAGGCTCTGGAACTGACTATTTCCAAGTCTTTTCGTGCATTTCCGTTCGGCGCCACCTCAGGCCAAACGCTGTACTGCACACCTCTTTGGCTTGAATCCTGCTCATTTTGCGAGACAACACTCGCAAACTGAGTTAGGATTTTTTCAAATACAGCGCTCGTATTGCAAAACGCTCTTTAATCGCGTTACTCGCAATCCGAGCGAGGTTCCACTGTATATGCTACTTCGTTTGTGCCACATATTCTGTAAAGCTACCCTTTCATTGTATGTTGCATACCACTAAATAAAAAAAATAATAATAACTTCTCAACGACTACGCCTGGTACATAATGTACACAACCAGCAGGTCAATGCTGGAGTCCTTTGAACCTTGAACAGAACTGTGACAATCCTTTAGCGGGCATACAAATTACAATCTGAATGTACAATATCTGTAAAATGTCCTTTAGATTTACAAAAAGAAACATTATAACTTAAAGTCCTACCTAAACTATCCATGCCATTCAATATCTAATCAAGTAGGCCCATAGTTGTCGGATAATCTGAAGGACATTGTACAATCAGACTGTAATGTGGGTGGTCGACCTAACTGAGGTTGACCAGATACAGACAGACGTCTCCCCTAGAAAGAGCTTAAAGGGGGCCTATGAAGCCTTCCTGACACAAGGATGACACAAGGATGAGAAGGCCTATGAGGCCTTCCTGACACATGGATGAGATTATGGCCTATGAGGCCTTCCTGACACATGGATGAGATTATGTAACAAGAAGAGGGTGGTTCCACAATTTTCGATGCATGTTCTATTTGAGGGACCCTCTACTAGGAGGGGAGACATCTTCCAACTAGCCAGCATTATCTCCAAATCCTACAAAACTCTAGTCTCCCCTAGAAAGAAAGCTTAATGGTGGAATATGAAGCCTTCCTGACACAAGGATGAAATTATGTAACCAGAAGAGGGTGGTTCCACAATTTTCAATAATTGTTCCAATTGAGGGACCCTCTACTAGGAGGGGAGACATCTTCCAACTAGCCAGCATTATCTCCAAACTCTAGTCTACCCTAGAAATAAAGCTTAAATGTGACCTATAAAGCAATCCTGACACAAGGATGAGATTATGTAACAAGAAGAGGGTGGTTCCACAATTTAGATGCGTGTTCAATTGGAAGGATCCTCTACTGATCGCTGGGAGGGGAGACATCTTCCAACTAGCCAGCATTATCTCCAAACCCTACACTACAACTGGTTCCACAATTTTCAAATATTGTTCCAATTGAGGGATTATTTATTGACTGCCAGGAGGGTAGACAACTTCCAACTAGCCAACACCATCTCCAAACTCTAGTCTCCCCTAGAAAGAAAGCTTAATTGGAGCATATGAAGCCTTTCTGACACAAGGATGAAATTATGTAACTAGCAGAGGGTGGTTCCACAATTTTCAATGATTGTTCTATTTTGAGGGACCCTCTACTGAAAACGAGGGGGGTAAACATCTTTCAACTAGCCAACACTGAGTGAGAAACTTATATAGCGCAACACATGCGAACTGAATCGCCTCTGGGCGCTTGGTATCCATTTCCTGGGCCCTCAGAAGAGATGGGTTTTGATCTTTCTCCTAAAGACCAAGTGGTTTACCTCCAGCCGGATGGTGTTTGGTAGAGCGTTCCATAATCTGGGACCTTGGAATGCAAATCTCCGTTCTCCTTTGGACTTGTATCTGGCTTTGGGTATCTGGAGTAGATGACGAGAGTCCCTTTTGGGCATAGGGTGACTGAGAAAATGTATCTTGGACTACTTCAAATGGGACAGGAATATTCATTAACAATATCTCTCAAGAAATATGAAGATTAGGGTTTTCCCAATACCACTTTTTTAAGACTGAGTACGAGTACCGATACTTTTTTTCAAGTACTCGCCGATACCGAATACCGATACTTTTTTTAAATGTGTCCCCAAATGCAGCCATGTCCCCCCACAAATGCAGCCATGTCCCCCCCATATATGCAGCCATGTCCCCCCATATCTAGCCATGTCCCCCCCCATATGCAGCCATGTCCTCCCCATATCTAGCCATGTCCCCCCATATCCAGCCATGTCCCCCCATATGCAGCCATGTCCCCCCATATGCAGCCATGTCCCCCCATATGCAGCCATGTCCCCCCCATATGCAGCCATGTCCCCCCCATATCCAGCCATGTCCCCCCCATATATGCAGCCATGTCCTCCCCATATCCAGCCATATCCCCCCATATGCAGCCATGTCCCCCCATATCCAGCCATGACCCCCCCCATATCCAGCCATGACCCCCCCCATATCCAGCCATGTCCCCCCCATATGCAGCCATGTCCTCCCCATATCCAGCCATGTCCCCCCCCAAAAAAAGCAGCCATGTCCCCCTTACCATACATGCTGCCGCATCCCCGCTGCCGCGCCGCATCCCCGCTGCCGCGCCGCATCCCCGCTTGGTTAATACGCGCGGGGAACATTACAGCTTTGAATAGCTGTAGTCTTTCGCGCCGCGCTGCGTATAGACACTCCCCCTTGCTCGGGATTGGACAGTTCATCCGAGCAAGGGAGAGTGTCTATACGCGGCGCGGCGGGAAAGACTACAGCTATTCAAATGAATGCTGTAATGTTCCCCGCCCGTATTAACCAAGCGGGGATGCGGCGTAGCGGTGGTATGCGTCGGCGGCGGGGGCAAGTATTCTATTTTGGTATCGGGGGTATTTGCGGGAGTACGAGTACTCCCGAAAAATACTCGGAATCGGTCCCGATACCAATACTAGTATCGGTATCGGGACAACCCTAGTGAAGATGTTAGCCCCTGTACACTGTAAGGTCTATGCCCAGGAAGTATAACTTTTTATTTGGGCATTCCAGGAAGTTCAATGTAACAGGCCGACCGTCTATTGCTTAACGATGCTAATGTCATAAACTCCAACCACCTGTCTATCTGTTGTTTATTATCATGTAAATGAGTCTAGGATAACTTCTAAGGCCTCGTACACACGATAGGTTAACCAGAGGACAACGGTCTGAAGGACCGTTTTCTTCAATCAAAACCGATCGTGTGTGGGCCCCATAGGTTATTTAACCATAGGTTAAAAAAAAGCCAACTTGCTTTAAAATTAACCTATGGATTGGTAACCGATAGGTCAAAACCGATCGTTAGTAGACACGACCATCGGTAAAAACCCACGCATGCTCAGAATCAAGTCGACGCATGCTTGGAAGCATTGAACTTCGTTTTTTTCAGCACGTCGTTGTGTTTTACGTCACCGCGTTCTGACACGATCGGTTATTTAACCTATGGTGTGTAGGCGTGACGGACCATCAGTCAGCTTCATCGGTTAACCTATGACAACGGTCCTTCAGACCGTTGTCCTCTGGTTAACCTGTCGTGTGTACAAGGCTTAAGGGTCTTTCATTGTTGCTTGTGCTAATTGACCCTGTAATTGTGTGAAGGAGTTCTGTGTTTATATGTGTGATAATGTATATTGTAGTCTAGGAGACAGCAAGACTAGGACCTGAAAAGGTCATGCCTATGAGTCACCAATGCTGTCTAAGGGATTAGTTAATGAGCTCATGTTAATTAGGTTCCTGGTCACAGGTGTATTGCTGGAGTGGTATGAGCAGGTTGTAGGAACCTCCTCTTTTTCTGTATATAAGACTGTATTCCCCAATAAAGATTGATATTCCTGTTTGACTCTCAACACAGAGCCTCATCTCGTATTTGGGGAAGAATTATTCCTATGGGTTTCTTTTTCACCTGATTGGAGTGTCTGATAGCTGCCTTGTGTTCGGGAATAGACTGTCCTAAATGACTTTAAACCCTTTCATACATGGGGTGTCGTTGTAACTAGAAGAGGGTAGTTCCACAATTTCCGACGCGTGTTCTATTTGAGGGACCATCTACTGACCGCGAGGAGGGTAGACATCTTTCAACTAGCCAACACCATCTCCAAACTCTACAAAACTCTAGTCTCCCCTAGAAAGAAAGCTTAAAGGGGGGCATTCAACATCATCTGTTCTCCACATATAACACTGTTTTACTGTCAAAACACAGGGGTAGAGATGTTAATTCACAGATTCAGTCGTGTAGGATTAACCTCTATGAAGCCTTCCTTACACCAAGGATAGGAATATTTAACTAGAAGAGGATGGTTTCACATTTTTTAAATCTCCCATCCTCTTCTTGGAGAATCAAAATTTTGCAACGGCTACTCGGGTGTTGGACCCAATGATGGATCTACCAGGGTTGCAAAGGTCGTACCTGCGAGTGGCCCTGGCATTTCGCCACCGTGGGGGGGCCCAAGACAGCAGGAAGGGGGCCGCTGCAGAACATGTGAAAGGGTACCACTGCAGGAGTAAAGGGCCCCGGGCTTGGAGGAAAGGGCAGAGAAAACGATGGAAAGGACCCTGGCAGTCAGGAAAACGTAAAGTTTTTTTGTATTGAGGCCCTGAAGGTTCTAGTTATGCCTTTGCCCATTCCCACTTCTAACACCAAATGCAGACCTATACTGTCTGCTCTCCAGTGTACGGATGTCTGGTTTGAAACCCTACTATGGCACCTCATTGTTCACCACGCACTGACCACCCATATCGGGAGCTCAGTGGCGGTGCGTCCATAGAGGGCGCAGGAGCGCCCCCCTCTCCTGCACCGCCACTGAAATACAAAACATATATTCATGCATTGCATGAATATATGTATTGTTGCTGCCGCCCACTATTCAGATGGCCAGCCCCCTGGTGAGCGCCGGCCATCTGAATAACGGCACCTGGTTGGCTTTGGAAGTGCCTATCAGAGCCAGCGGCTCTGATACTCTTTCCGATTACAGCCTGAGGGCTGTAATCGACTTCCCAATAGTTATCCAGGGAACCCACAGGGGGTGGGTAGACCTCTTTCCACTGGCCACAACTATTAGCCATTAGCCTCTATTATCTCCAAGCGTGACCAAGTTTACACCATGATCCTTGGTCCCAGGACCCTGACAATACTTCCAGTACAGCAGACCCTAAGAATATATTTACATGTATGGCGGTCTGTGGCCACTGGTATGCACTCTGACTTTCCAAGCTGATACTAAAGCATGATGACACCCTTTGCTAAAGGTAAAAGAAGAAGATTTTGGCCCGGATTCACATACACTTACGCCGATGTATCTACAGATACGCCGCGTAAGTGCACGGATGCGCCATTGTATCTATGCGCCTGAGTCTGCAAGCAAGATACGCCTGAAATTTGGCTTCATACGACCAATGTAAGTTTCCTACGCCGTCGTATCTTGGGCGTATATTTACGCTGGCCGCAAGGGGCGCTTCCATTGATTTACCCGCTGAATATGTAAATGACCGAGATACGCCTATTCACGAACGTACTTGCGCCCGTCGCTGTAATATACGCCGTTTACGTAAGGCGTACGTCCGGCGTAAAGTTATTCCACCTAAAGGAGGCGCATCCCATGCAAAGGTATGGACGACGGAACAGCCGTTGAATTTTACGTTGTTTACGTAGGACTACGTGAATAGGGCTGGGCGTAGCTTACGTCAAGTCGTAGGCAGTGATTCGACGTATCTTATGGAGTATTTTAGACGTGATTCTGAGCATGCGCACTGGGATGTGTCCACGGTACGGCACATGCGCCGTTCGTTCGGACCATCATTTGCATGGGGTCACGGTTCATTTAAATGGATCACGCCCACCGTCCACCTACTTTGAATTAGGCGGGCTTACGCCGAATAATTTACGTTACGTTGGCGCAACGTAGGGAGCGAGTGCCTTGTGAATACTGTTCTTGCCTCTCTATGTTAAGTCGGCGTAGCGCATATGAGATGCGCTACGCCGGCAGAAAGATGCACGGCTCTACGAGAATCCGGCCCAATGTCTTCTGGCTGGAGGTATCGCTGTTTGCAAATAACTGGTACAACGTCCAAACAATGGTATCATATGAAAGGCGCATCTTGTTACAGTCCATAGAACCCATATCTGGTATATTTTTAAGTCTTTACTCGCAGGTCAGTGATGAGTGTTGAGTGCCTTAAGGCCCATGACAAGGAAAGCCCATGAGGAGGTACCAAACACTGTTTCACTAGTCTACACCTTTCTTCTCTGAGGTAGGTCTTACGTCTATACTCTCCACTAGACTCGATTCTCCCTAAATGAAGGGACCTGCCAGAAGATCAGGATTTACCAGTCATTTCCCTTAAGGGATGTCAAAAGCTAAGGGAAATATGTTAAAAATGTGTATAAATCTTGCGCCTGATAAATTAAAAATGTTAAATTTAAATATAAGCCGCTATCCTCAACTGACCAAAGATGTAGTGAAAAAAGTTAATATATAGTAATGGGGGCCAGGGCCGTCTTTACCGCAGGGCAAATGGGGCAGGTGCCCTGGGCCCTGTCACTGTTGGGGGCCCAAAGCATCCCCCTTTGAAAAAAAAAAAAAAAAAAAAATTTTTTTTTTTTTTTTTTTTTTTTAGGGGTCCGGAGGCCCCCCGGGGCCCGGAGGACCCCAGGGCCCCAGATGGCAACCCCCCTTTTTTTTATTTATTTTTAAATAAAAAAAAAATTATATATTTTTATTAAAGGGACAATTTTTTAATATATTTTTATTTTATTTTTTATTAAAGGGCCAATTTTTTTTTAGAGGTCTGGGGGTCCCCAGGGGCCCATTGTTCCCCAGGGCCCCGGATGACAACCCCCCTTTTTTTATTAAAAAAAATCTTTTTTTATATATATATATATATATATATATATATATATATATATATATATATATATATATATATATATATAAATGTTTGTTATTATTATTATAGGACCCAGAGGTCCCCAGGGCCCCGGATGGCAACCCCCTTTTTTTTATAAAAAACATTTTTTTTATATATTTTATTTCTTTTTTTTCTTTTTATATATATATATATATATATATATATATATATATATATTTTTTTTTTTTTTTTTATTAAAGGGCTCAGAGGTCCCCATGTGGCAAACACCCTTTATCTTTTTTATAAATGTTTATTTTTTTATTTTTGTTTATATATTTTTTTATTTAAGGGCCCAGAGGTCCCCAGGGCCCTGGATGGCAACCCCCCCTTTTTTTTTATAAATGTTTCTTTATATATATTTTTTTTATTAAAGGGCCCAGAGGTCCCGGATGGCAACCCCCTTTTTTTTGTAATTTATTTTTATTAAAAAAAAAATATTAAAGGGCCCAGAGGTCCCCAGGGCCCCAGATGGCAATGGCAACCCCCTTTTTAAAATATATTTTTTATTTCTTTTTTATTTTTATTAAAAGGGCCCAGAGGTCCCCAGGGCCCCGGATGGCTACACCCCTTTTTTATATATATTTTTCTTTATTTCTTTCTTTATTTCTTTTTTTGTAAAGGGCCCCCCCGCTTCTAAATTTGCGGCAGCCCCCCCCCCCCCTGCTTCTCAATTTCAGGCGGCAGCACCCCCCATCCCGGTTCTCTGCTCCAGGGGGCCCATGCCTGAAGCTGTGTAAGTGGCCCCATAATTCCTGATGGCGGCCCTGCCGCCCGTTAAGCCCCTGTGCTGCCCACAAATCAGGCTGAAAATCATCAGCGGCACGCAGCCAGTGACAGTACTGCTTCCCTTCCCAGTGTTTTAAAATGTACAGCACCCCTGGCTTCCCTTTAGACGCGCACTTCTCCCTTCCTGCCACTGGGTGCTGCTTGCATATAAAAGTGAATTAGAATGTGATTTTATAACATCCCCAGTTTGCTCTTCCCGAAGCTGACTTCTTCATGTCCTGCTCCTCAAGGTATGTCACTGTTTGCTAATCTATATTGTAAATAGAAGTTTTCTGTAGAGTGTGCCCAAAGTCTTTATAATATTTGATGATTCACTGCAGGTCTGGTCAGTGTTTTAAAAAGTTCCTCTATTTTACACATGGCATGGCATGGGGTCACAGCACTGTCTGTCCATTCTGCTTTAGCACCATGGGACCCCATGCCATGCCATGTGTAAAATAGAGGAACTCTTTAAATCACAGACCAGACCTGCAGTCCAGGCTGAGTAAAGCCTCAGAGCACATGACATTACTGTCTGTATTTAACTGCTTGATGGGCTTTTTTTGGGCCTGGCTGGTTCACATGTATGTGTTTTGGCGGCCCACATTTGCGCAGGCACAGCAGCCCATTCATTTGAATGGGCCGCCATGCCTGCGTTTCCTGCAAAGAAAAGTGCATGCCTCATGTAATAGGCTGCGCACACGGCACGCCTATGCCCATCAAGCACTGAAATACAGCACTGTCTGTCCATTATGCTGTCTGCTGTGACTTATCTGCAGTTCCCGCACTGTCAAACTTGCTGCATTTTTAGATGTTTAGGTCACGCTTTTAAAAACACAGTGCGTTTGTGTGTGCAAGAACTGCAGGTAAGTAGCATGGTGCAAGAACTGCAGGTAAGTAGCATGGTGCAAAAGCAGAATGGATTTCAAGGCAACTGTATTTTTAAAATGCTGAATGCACCTTTTTTCTGCAGGAAACGAAGGCATGGCAGCCCATTCAAATCAATGGGCTGCTGTACCTGCACACATGGGGACCGCCAAAACATACATGTGAACCAGCCAGGCCCAAAATAAGCTGGAGGGGGGCCCAAAAAAAATGTTTGCCCTGGGCCCAAACCATATTAAAGACGGCCCTGATGGGGGCGCTCAAAACATTTATAAAAATTAATACACTATCCCAGATTTCTACCACACTGCAGATTGTGTTGAGACAGATGGTTGTAGTGAGGGGGTCAACATATTTCCCTTGGGGGCACTCAAAAAATTCATAATAAAAAAATTAATTGATTACTAATAAAAAAGTGGCCGCTTACATTTGTAGGTGCCTCGGCCCCGGCACTGAGGCTGGATAGCAGTTACCATGGCTGAGTACACAAAGTCCCGTTATGGAGATGCCTGGCGTGCGTTCCACCTGTGACGGCGGTGAACCAGGGGGACCGGAAGTGACGTAATCACGTGACCTAGTTGCGCCTCGACGGCTGTTTCGTTATGCACGCGTCATCAGGAAGATGCTTCCATCCTTACCTTCATCACTTTTGGGTGTCAATTATTGTTTGCAACTGTGGTGAAGGTGAATGTAGCAAAGTCACTTTAAGTTTTGGATTGGTTCCTTCAATGGATGTTTTTCAAGAAAAAACACTATCAAGATTGTCACTATTGTGTTTTTGCACAAATTTCTTTTCAAGGACTTTATTAGGACTGGTTCAGTTCTGTTTTGTTTTGGCAATTGCATTGCAAGCAGTATCACTTTATGGTTCTGGTCCCATTCAGTTGGGTTTAGAGTCAATATATTAATCGGGTTTACACAGTGGTGTTCATATTTGTTTCACAACAATACCCGTGGTTTACATTTTACTAGTGCACTTTATCATTTAAAACTAATTTATCTGTTCTAATTTTTTCTTATAGGTTCACACACTATTTTTTAGCAATTCAGATGGTGTGGGCAGGCTGGTGTTTATATTAGTAATCAATTTTTTTTTTTATTATACATTTTTTGAGCGCCCCCAAGGAAAATATGTTGACCCCCCTCCCTACAACCATCTGTCTCAACACAATCTGCAGTGTGGTAGCAATCTGGGATAGTGTATTAACAGGAGGTTTGAATATAAATATCTGAATCTCTATCTGCTGTATAAAAGTCTCTGGACCGGCTCTTTGCTGGATTTCAGATCATTTCCCTCTGATTCATAAGCACATTCTTGCGGTAAATGTAATACAGCGCCTGACTTCTCTCCATTGGCTACACTACACGGCTCTGGTCACAGAGGAGGAAGGAAAGTAAGAGATCTACGGAAACAAAGTTATAAAAAGTAAAGGCTTTTTGACAAAAAGCATAAATAGGACTATAGACAAAGAAACATACCGTATTTATCGGCATATACCGCGCGCCGACTTATAGCGCGCACCCTAAGCTGAGAAGGGAAGTTTAGGGAAAAAACGTACATTTTGGATGTCTTGCCCGGCGTCCGTCTGTGGCCTTGCGCGGGGTCGGTCCAGCCTTGTCGGTGTCCGTCTGCTGTCTTGCCCGGCGTCCATCGGCGGTCTTGTCCGCCGTCCGTCTGCGGCGCTGCACGGGGTCTGTCGAGTGTTGCGCGGGGTCCGTCGAGTGTTGTGGGTGTCCAATCCGCACCTTGCCCGGGGTTGCGTTCCGTTGTGTGTTTGAATTTGGCGCGCTGTGCAGAGCCGGATTTCCTGCGCACTCGGCTCCTCTCGCGTGGCTGCGGGCGGAGCCAAGCGTGGCCGAGCCTAGCCGAGTGCGCAGTACACTCGGCTCGGACAATGTCAGAGACAGCGGGGATCGGCGTATATCGCGCACCCATAGTGTGCGGTATACGCCGATAAATGCGGTAATTGTATTACTAGCGAACTACAAAATGATGCAATACAAAGCCCTAATCTCCACCTAAACACACCCTCAGGATAAGAAACGATTACACATGTAACTCATGCATGCAGCCTTTTTCCAAAAATCGGATCTTATCAAAATTTAGGGGGGCGTGAAAGGACAGAAAGAAAAGCCGCACACCCAGAGACTGATGCCGCCTACACACGATCAGTCCACCCGATGAGAACGGACCGATGGACCGTATTCATCGGTTAACCGATGAAGCTGACTGATGGTCCGTCGCGCCTACGCACCATCGGTTAAAAAAACGATCGTGTCAGAACGCGGTGACGTAAAACACAACGACGTGCTGAAAAAAATGAAGTTCAATGCTTCCAAGCATGCGTCGACTTGATTCTGAGCATGCGTGGATTTTTAACCGATGGTCGTGCCTACAAACGATCGGTTTTGACCTATCGGTTAGGAATCTATCGGTTAATTTTAAAGCAAGTTGGCTTTTTTTTAACCTATGGATAAATAACCTATGGGGCCCACACACAATCGGTTTTGACCGATGAAAACGCTCCTTCAGATCGTTGTCCTCTGGTTAACCTATCGTGTGTACGCGGCATTAGTGTCCATGTAGGACTCCTTCTCGCAGCCAACAGAAACATCTCTGTCTGGATACACGCCATCTCCTCCTGAATTCCCTGTCGATTGCAAGGATCTGTTGGCAGGTGTAATCTCTTTCTTTGTAGCAGCGATCACAGGAAAGTCCTCCACACACTGAGAGAGAGTCTCAACAACCACTCCTTTACCAAGATCTTCATCTGATGAGTTGGTGCCACTCAAGGGAGATTCCATTTCTGTAATGGCCTGCAGCAATCAGCCATTTTCCTCAACCTCCTCCTGAGATGATCCAGGCTGCTGGGGAGGGTGACCACATTTCCAAACTACCATTCAGGGACACCCCCCTTCCCAAAAATCAGCTTGTGATGTAACGAATCACAGCACAGTGATCGGACACAAGAGGGGGGATTTATGATTTCTCCAATCACAAGCAGGGGGCGGGGATTGAGCTCCTCCAGGGATTCCCGGCCAGGGCAAGTACTGTCAGTGAGTAAAGCGGTGATGTGGCGGCCTTTTTTGGGGGCATCAGATTGGCCTGGGGGGGGGGTGGCTGTGTCAGTTTCATTCTGGGACACTGTATTGTCCTGGAATGAAGGTGCCCGGGACAGACCTGCAAAATGCGACAGATCCAGAGACAGGGGTAGTACTGGGGCCACCAGTGCCGATCCTGACCTCCCTGGGGCCCTAAGCAAAATTAAGCGGGGGGGGGGGGGGGGGAAGCTGCCGAAAATTACATGTCACATTAAAGCGGTGGTTCACCCTAAAAAATAAGTTTCTACCATGAAATCCAGCATACTAGCCGTGAGCTACAGTATGCCTTTATTTTATTTTTTGCGCCATACTCACAGTTCAATCCCGTAGTTAAGTTTCAGACTCCCCGCGGGGAAAGGCGTTCCTATACAGAGGGGAACATGATTTACGGCCGGCTATGGCGCGCCACGCTTCCCGAAAATAGCCGGAGTAGGACTCGGCTCTTCACGGCGCTTGCGTAAAGAGAAGGAGTTGACTGCGCAGGCGCCGTGAAGAGCCAAGTCCTATTTCGGCTATTTCCGGGAAGCGTGAGGCACCATAGCCGGCCGTCAATCATGTTCCCCTCTGTATAGGAACGCCCATTCCCCGCGGGGAGTCTGAAACTTAACTACGGGATTAAACTGTGAGTACGGCGCAAAAAAAATAAATAAAGGCATACTGTAGCTCGCGCTAGTATGCTGGATGGCATGGTAGAAAAAAAAAAACATTTTTTTTAGGGTGAACCCCCATGCAGCCAGCGAGTTGAGAAGCGGGGTGAAGGGCCGAAAATGACTTCTCATCAGGCGGGGCCTCTAGTAATTTGGGGGGCCCTCCGCAGCTTTGCGGGGCCCTAAGCAGCTTGCATAGTGAGCCTATAGGGTGGATCGGCCCTGGGGGCCACCATGTGAAGCCACCTCCTTACCCCCCATCCATACTGTCGCTGTTGCTCTGGCATCCACACGCTGGCTGGTACTTGCACAGGCACTTTCCTTCACCTGTTGGAATCTCTCCTCATTCTCATATTTCTCCTTGAACACACACATACTTTCCTTCAGAGAAGCTTCTGCTTGTTCAATGCCTCCTCTAGAGACTTTAGCTTGGAGTCTTCCCTTTTACTGCCCCCGGTCCTACTGTGCAGAGATTTATTTTTCCTGAAATCTGCTTTCAGGACAGCAAGCTTCTGTTCTTCCTTAGTAATATGGCAAAGTCTATTCACCACTCTATCCTGGAATGCTGGTAAGGGCTCTCCTTGCATAGGGACGAGCCCAGGATTCATGGCAGCTTGAGCACATGGTGTAGGCCTCATGGCCTCTGGAGAACCTCCACCTTCTACTTGCCCCACCCTCTGCATGATGGTTGTGAGGAGAAGCCTCTTGGAGAGGCCCAAGCCTCGTGTTTTTCCCAGCTGAGACCACAGCAGAGTGAATGAATGAATGACTTGTATAGCGCAACTCATGCGAACTGAATCGCTTCTGGCAGCACCTAGCAGAACAGCGCCACCTGGTGGACAGACTAATGTCACCGGCTTAGTGTTCTCTGTACAGCACTGCAGTATATGTCAGAGCTATATAAATGTATAATAATAATAGTGTGTGACTGTGGGGGGACATTAGATTGTAAGCTCCTCTGGTGCAGAGACTGATGTGACTGGCTCAGTGATTTCTGTACAGCAGTGCGGTATATGTCAGAGCCAGGGGCGTCGTTAGGCCAGGTCTTGGGGGGCTGGACCCCCGAATGGGAGCTTGAAAAGCCCCAAATCTATTTACCTGTGATTTGTATTGTTGGCCCCGGGCGCCGGGGCCCGGGACCGATCTGATGGCCGAGTTCAGCCGAGTGCGGCTGGGGCCGAGTTCGGCCGACTGCGGCTGGGGCCGAGTGCCATAGGTCCCGCCTTCTGGAGCCTGCAGCGCCAATCCAGGAGGACCATGGGACATGTGACGTGGTGCGTCCATCATAGCCTGCAGAGTCTCCAAAAGGCGGGAATTTCAAAATGCAGCCGCCAAACAATATCCCTGCTCGGGCGGGCGGCTCTCCTCCCTCTGCTCCTCGGCTCGGCAGCTCCTCTCTTCCTCCTCGGCATGGCAGCTCCTCTCCTCTCTGACAGTGACGACTCCGAGTGACTGACACCACGGCTGAGCTCAGGTAAGTCAGTGTGTGTGTGTATTATATGCCATTGTCAGTAGGTCAGTGTGTGTTAGGCAGGGCAGGACTTAGGATTGTGGGGGCCCCTGGGCTTAATAATCGAAGGCGCCCCCTGGAGCAAAGAAGCAGGGGGGGGTGGGTTGTTACCGCCGACCAATCATTGTTGTTGGGGATCTGCCGACCGACCTATCAAAGGAGGTTGTTTTTCAGCGGGGGGAGGCAGTGCGCCGACCGATCATACTTGTTGAGCGGAGGGGGGGGGGTGGTTTGGTCCGCCGACCAACCGATTACAGTTGTTCAGCGGGGCGACAGCCGCTGGACGGACTTCTTACCTCTTCCCAGGGCCACCTTCAGTAATTTTGGGGCCCCTTACACAGCTGCAGTGAAGGGCCCCCTGGATCATCGAAGTTGTTGAGCGGGGGGGCTGGGGGCTGTCGAGAATTACATCCATCTGCCAAAGTTCCTGAGCAGGGGGGGTGCCGAGGATTACATCCATCCACCGAAGTTGTTGAGCAGGGGGGGGGGGGTGCCGAAATTGCGGGAGGGTGGGGCCCATGGGCTTGAGCCCAGTCAAGCCCAATGGTAAGTCCAGCCCTGGTGTTAGGTCATGCAGGTCACTGGTCAGTGTATGTAGGTCATATAGGTCAATGCAGGTAGGTCAGTGGTCAGCATTGATGGGCACTGGTAAGTCACACAACCCCACCGCCCAGCCCCAATAAAACGCTACTCCACATACAACACCTCTAATTCCGCCACCCGAAAAACGCCACCCCCCCCCCCCCCGGGTTCTGGCTTTGGACTTCAGGCTGAAGCCCCTGGTCTTTTTGCCACCTAGCAACGCCCCTGGTCGGTCAGAGCTATATAAATCTATAATAATGTTGTTGTGTGTGACTGTGGGGGGACATTAGAGTGTAAGCTCCTCTGTTGTAGAGTTTGATGGCTCAGTGTTCTCTGTACATACTGTATATATATATATAAAAATATAGATGAAGACGTGGTCCTGATTCCCGGACTGTCACAAGCTCTGGGTAATGATGGCTGCCCTTCACTTGTGTGACTCATCTTTCCTGCGAATCGGAGGTCCAGATTCCAGAATATAGAGAATAGAACACGTGGGAACAATGTGTGACCCAAAAAGCAGCTGAATCACTTTATTATCCCAAATCTTTCTCTTCCCCCCCTCCCCCCTCTTCCCAAACCAAACTGTCCTGCTTAGAATTACAAATCAGAGTGAAGATTTCCCAGCAGAGGAGCGGAAATGCCCCAATTTTCCCTCTGATCCCGGATCGGAAACCGACCTTCTTGTGCCATATGCTTCCATATCAACTTAGGAAAATACACATTTTCTGGTATGCGTTTTCTTTGATGTGCGAGCTCACAGGGATTTAAAAATATATATATATTTTTTTTACATTGTCACTTTAAAAAAAAAAAAAAAACTGATCACTTTTATTGCTGTCACAAAGAAATGTAAACCTCCCCCGTGACAGTAATAGGTGGTGACAGGTATTCTTTATGGAGGGATCTAAAAGACCCCCAATCCCTCCTTTACACTTCAAAGTATTCAGATCACCAAAAAATGGTGGTTCTGATTACTGTTGTTTTTTTTTAATTTGCCGCCATTGGCAGCCGAGCAAACCTGGAAGTGACGGTGTGACGTCGTGACGTCGCTTCCTTGATTTTACATCAGAGACCCGGTCGGAGCCGAATCTGGCTTTGTACGGGTCTCAGCCTAGCCGGCGGACATGCCGGCTGGTGGCTCGGGTCTTCTACGTGCAGACACAACTTCAGTGTGACCAGGGGCGGACTGACCATTCGAGCACTCGGGCACTGCCCGAGGGCCCCATGCCACTAGGGGGCTCCATCAGGGTTGCCAGCCTCAGTAAAACCACTGACAGTATGTAAAAATCTGTGTTTTTTTACATCTGTCCCTGAACTGTCCCTTACCGACATTCTTTTGGTCTAAAAATCCCAAGATTATAGCTGCCTCGCTTTTCCAGTACCTTCTTAGTGTGTGTGTATACTGTGTGTGTGTATATACAGTACTGTGTGGCCCCATAATCTCCTGTTGCCCGGGGGCCCCATAATCTCCTGTTGCCCGGGGGCCCCATAATCTCCGATTGCCCGAGGGCCCCATGAGTTGTCACTCTGCTCCTGAGTGTGACATGTTTGTTGTCTATTAACTTAGCATAACATCATCTTTTATGTCTTACCAGAAAATCGGGTAATGAATTTTAATTCACAAAAACACAATATAATAAAGTGTATTTTTTCCAAAAAAATTCACATTTGAAAAACTGCTGCACAAATATTGTGTGACCTAAAAATATGCAACACCCACCATTTTATTCTCTAGGTCCTCTTCCTAAAAAAAATTACAACATTTGGGGGTTCTAAATAGGTTTCTAGTAGACATGTGCACACTGAAATATTTTGTTTCGGAATTTCGTTTTCATCCGAAAAATTAATTAATTTAGTTACTCCCGAAATTCGTTTTTATTTATTTTGTTTTGTTAAAAATTACATTCGTCCGAAAATCCGAACGAATTGAGGTCGAATCTGTCATTGAAGGCTTATGGTGTCTGTCGAATGTTCTAAGAAGATTCGACGGAGCAGCTAAACTGTACGACGCCGCAATCGTACATTTCCGGTCTAATGTTCCACCTACAAGCTATAGAAGAATCCAAATGTTGTATGACACTAGTAATAATTATATTTATTAATTATTATTACTAGTCAACCAACATTAGAATTCTTCTATAGCCTATGGGCCGAGCATTTAGACCGGAAATGTCCGCTCTTGCAATTGTATGTTTTTAGCTGCTTCGTCGAATCTTCATGTCTCTATAATGTCGAAACTTTTTTCTCTATAATGTCGAATCTTTTCGAATCTTTTCTCTCTATGTCGAATCTTTTCTCTATAATGTCGAATCTTTTCTCTCTATGTCGAATCTTTTCTCCTTATGTCGAATCTTTTCTCTATAATGTCGAATCTTTTCTCTCTATGTCGAATCTTTTCTCTCTATAATGTTGAATCTTTTCTCTCTATAATGTAGAATCTTTTTCTCTCCATAATGTCGAATCTTTTCTCTCTATAATGTTGAATCTTTTCTCTTTATGTCGAATCTTTTCTCCTTATGTCGAATCTTTTCTCTATAATGTCGAATCTTTTGTCTCTATGTCGAATCTTTTCTCCTTATGTCGAATCTTTTCTCTATAATGTCGAATCTTTTCTCTCTATGCCGAATCTTTTCTCTCTATAATGTCAAATCTTTTCTCCTTATGTCGAATCCTTTCTCTATAATGTAGAATTTTCTCTCTCTATAATGTCGAATCTTCCTGTCTCTATAATGTTGAATCTTTTCTCTCTATAATGTCGAATCTTTTCTCTCTATAATGTTGAATCTTTTCTCTCTATAATGTTGAATCTTTTCTCTCTATAATGTTGAATCTTTTCTCTCTATAATGTAGAATCTTTTTCTCTCTATAATGTCGAATCTTTTCTCTCTATAATGTAGAATCTTTTTCTCTCTATAATGTTGAATCTTTTCTCTCTATAATGTTGAATCTTTTCTCTCTATGTAAATCTTTTCTCTCCATAATGTCGAATCTTTTCTCTCTATAATGTTGAATCTTTTCTCTTTATGTCGAATCTTTTCTCCTTATGTCGAATCTTTTCTCTATAATGTCGAATCTTTTCTCTCTATGTCGAATCTTTTCTCCTTATGTCGAATCTTTTCTCTATAATGTCGAATCTTTTCTCTCTATGTCGAATCTTTTCTCTCTATGTCGAATCTTTTCTCTATAATGTCGAATCTTTTCTCTCTATGTCGAATCTTTTCTCCTTATGTCGAATATTTTCTCTCTATAATGTAGAATTTTTTCTCTCTATAATGTCGAATCTTCCTGTCTCTATAATGTTGAATCTTTTCTCTCTATAATGTCGAATCTTTTCTCTCTATAATGTTGAATCTTTTCTCTCTATAATGTTGAATCTTTTCTCTCTATAATGTTGAATCTTTTCTCTCTATAATGTAGAATCTTTTTCTCTCTATAATGTCGAATCTTTTCTCTCTATAATGTCGAATCTTTTCTCTTTATGTCAAATCTTTTCTCCTTATGTCGAATCTTTTCTCTATAATGTCGAATCTTTTCTCTCTATGTCGAATCTTTTCTCCTTATGTCGAATATTTTCTCTCTATAATGTAGAATTTTTTCTCTCTATAATGTCGAATCTTCCTGTCTCTATAATGTTGAATCTTTTCTCTCTATAATGTCAAATCTTTTCTCTATAATGTCGAATCTTTTATTTACTTTGTTTTGTTAAAAATTACATTCGTCCGAAAATCCGAACGAATTGAGGTCGAATCTGTAATTGAAGGCTTATGGTGTCTGTCGAATGTTCTAAGAAGATTCGACGGAGCAGCTAAACTGTACGACGCCGCAATCGTACATTTCCGGTCTAATGTTCCACCTACAAGCTATAGTAGAATCCTAATGTTGTATGACACTAGTAATAATTATATTTATTAATTATTATTACTAGTCAACCAACATTAGAATTCTTCTATAGCCTATGGGCCGAGCTTTTAGAACGGAAATGTCCGCTCTTGCAATTGTATGTTTTTAGCTGCTTCGTCGAATCTTCATGTCTCTATAATGTCAAATCTTTCCTCTCTATAATGTCGAATCTTTTCTCTCTATAATGTCAAATCTTTTCTCTCTATAATGTCAAATCTTTCCTCTCTATAATGTCAAATCTTTTCTCTCTATAATGTCGAATCTTTTCTCTATAATGTAGAATCTTTTCTCTCTATAATGTCCAATCTTTTCTCTCTATAATGTCCAATCTTTTCTCCTTATGTCGAATCTTTTCTCTCTATGTCGAATCTTTTCTCTCTATGTCGAATCTTTTCTCTCTATGTCGAATCTTTTCTCCTTATGTCGAATATTTTCTCTCTATAATGTAGAATTTTTTCTCTCTATAATGTCGAATCTTCCTGTCTCTATAATGTCTAATCTTTTCTCTCTATAATGTTGAATCTTTTCTCTCTATAATGTAGAATCTTTTTCTCTCTATAATGTTGAATCTTTTCTCTCTATGTAAATCTTTTCTCTCTATAATGTCGAATCTTTTCTCGACATAAGGAGAAAAGATTTGACATAGAGAGAAAAGATTCAACATTATAGAGAGAAAAGATTCGGCATAGAGAGAAAAGATTCAACATTATAGATAATGTTGAATCTTTTCTCTCTATGCCGAATCTTTTCTCTCTATAATGTTGAATCTTTTCTCTCTATGTCGAATCTTTTCTCCTTATGTCGAATCTTTTCTCTCTATAATGTAGAATCTTTTCTCTCTATGTCGAATCTTCATGTCTCTATAATGTTGAATCTTTTCTCTCCATAATGTCGAATCTTTTCTCTCTATAATGTCGAATCTTTTCTCTCTATGTCGAATCTTCATGTCTCTATAATGTCAAATCTTTTCTCTCTATGTCAAATTTGTTCTCTCTATAATGTCAAATCTTTTCTCTCTATGTCGAATCTTTTCTCTCTATGTCGAATATTTTCTCTCTATGTCGAATATTTTCTCTCTATGTCGAATCTTCATGTCTTTATAATGTCAAATCTTTTCTCCCCATGTCAAATCTTTTCTCTCTATGTCTAATCTTTTTTCTCTATAATGTCGAATCTTTCCTCTCTATAATGTCGAATCTTTCCTCTCTATAATGTCGAATCTTTTCTCTCTATAATGTCGAATCTTCATGTCTCTATAATGTCAAATCTTTTCTCTCTATGTCGAATCTTTTTTCTCTATGTCGAATCTTTCCTCTCTATGTCGAATCTTCATGTCTCTATAATGTCGAATCTTTTGTCTCCATGTCAAATCTTTTCTCTCTAGACATAGAGAGGAAAGTTTCGACATAGAGAGAAAAGATTCAACATAGAGAAAAAAGATTAGACATAGAGAGTAAAGATTCGACATTATAATCTTTTTTCTCTATGTTGAATCTTTTCTCTCTATGTCGAAACTTTCCTCTCTATTTTGAATCTTTCCTCTCTATGTCGAATCTTTTCTCTCTATGTCGAATCTTCGTGTCTCTATGTTGAATCTTTCCTCTCTATGTAAAATAATCTCGGACTAATAGAGTTAAGGTTAGGCACATTCGACCGCAGATTCGATAGACACAGATCACTATTGTCAGCGTCATGTCGAATCTTCTATCTATATCGAAATGTTGTCGCAACAAAACAAAAATAAAGCATCTTTCGGATTTCGGATTCTGCATGTTCGTTATCGTTTGTTAAAACAAATGCAAAAATCCCTGAAATTCGTAAAGAAAATTAATGCAAATGTCTAATTTCTAGCAAAAAGATTTTTTTTTTACATGCAGAAGAGAAAAGTCAGAACTGGCCTGGACTGGCAGTGGTTACATTTTTTTTTTAGAATACAGAGATACAAAGTAACATTGTTATGTTTGTATTCACTATATATATATTTTTTTTTAATTAAAAGGTTTATAAACACTGTGTTAAGCAGTCCATTTTTGACCATAGCAGCTGCTATAGCCATGTACAGTATATACACAGCAACTCCTGGCTGTCATTCTGACAGCTGGGAATTGCTGGCAAAGCGTCATTGGAGGGAGGACAGAACATCTCTTTGATAAAGATTTCTGGGGCATGTCTAGCACCCCTAGTGTCCACAACCGGTCATAAATAAATGTTCCTATGCTGTATCATGTCCTGCTGGAAACAAACTCCGGTCTCACTATCCAGGAGGACAGAAAGTGAGGGACATCTTCTACTTCATTGGTGAAATGCATAACAATAAAAACCCAACAGGGGTTCTAACTTTTCCTATTCTGTCAACGACAAATTGTTTGGATGAAAATGCATCCAAGGGGGCCAGTGGTTGGAGCCGAGGGGCAATGTACTGAGAATGTCTGGAGCTGGAATGTTGTGTATCCAGCTGTGTGTGTGTTTTTTTTTTTATAGCCTCATTACTGTTTTGCTTTACTTTTTTACTTCCTTTACTTTACTTTCTTTACTGAGTTGAGTCTTTGAGCCGTGGTATTGTATGTAGGTAGGAAGAAATATCAGATCTGAGGTCTTCTACAAGTCAGAGCCCCAGAGAGGAGGAGGAGGAGGGCCCTCTGCAGAGATACTTGGCTCCAATCTCTGCTCAATACAAAGATCTCCCACTTCTAATGACCTCTATGAGTGTCGCCTCCAGAGTACACAGAGTTCTGTATCATTCTTCTCCAGAGGAAGAGAAACAGCTGGACACCGAGCGAGCGGAGGCACAGGCAAGACTATCCCATACACTGGTGAATGTTATATGATGGATCTTCAACTGGTGCCAGTTCTGGAACATTCAAAGATGCTTCTTTTTTTTATAAATATATATATATATATATATATATATATATACAGTATACTATGTTACCAAAAGTATTGGGACGCCTGCCTTTACACACAGGCAGGAGGGAGGTGCTCTGTGCCATGTACATGGATGATAAAGATCGGTATGGGCAGGCTGAGAGTCAAACAGAAGAGATCGGTATGGATGGGCAGACAGTCAGGCAGTATAGGGGGTGCACTGTGCCTTGTACATGGCTGATAAAGATCGGTATGGACTGGCAGAGAGTCAGGCAGAAAAGATCGGTTTGGGCAGGCAGAGAGTCGGGCAGAAAAGATCGGTATGGATGGGCAGAGAATCAGGCAGAAAAGATCGGTATGGATGGGCAGAGAGTCAGGCAGAAAAGATCGGTATGAACGGGCAGAGAGTCAGGCAGAAAAGATCGGTATGAACGGGCAGAGAGTCAGGCAGAAAAGATCGGTATGAACGGGCAGAGAGTCAGGCAGAAAAGATCGGTATTTGCAGGCAGAGAGTCAGGCAGAAAAGAATGGTATGAGCAGGCAGAGAGTCAGGCAGAAAAGATCGGTATGGATGGGCAGAGAATCAGGCAGAAAAGATCGGTATGGATGGGCAGAGAGTCAGGCAGAAAAGATCGGTATGAACGGGCAGAGAGTCAGGCAGAAAAGATCGGTATGAACGGGCAGAGAGTCAGGCAGAAAAGATCGGTATGAACGGGCAGAGAGTCAGGCAGAAAAGATCGGTATGTGCAGGCCGCGAATCAGGTAGAAAAGATCGGTATGTGCAGGCAGAGAGTCAGGCAGAAAAGATCGGTATGTGTAGGCAGAGAGTCAGGCAGAAAAGATCGGTATGTGCAGGCAGAGAGTCAGGCAGAAAAGATCGGTATGTGCAGGCAGAGAGTCAGGCAGTATAGGGGGTGCACTGTGCCCTGTACATGGCTGATAAAGATCGGTATGGACGGGCAGAGAGTCAGGCAGAAAAGATCAGTATGTGCAGGCAGACAGTCAAACAGAAAAGATCGATATGGACAGGCAGGGAATCAGGCAGAAAAGATCGGGCAGAGTCAGGCAGTATAGGGGGTGCTCTGTTCCCTGTACATGGCTGATAAAGATCGGTATGGACGGGCAGAGTGTCAGGCAGCAGGGCTGTCTTAATGAGAGGGCACACCTGGGCACTGCCCAGGGGCCCCAGCTGCATGGGGGCCCTTGCACTGTCCTCAAAGCAGCTGGTCCTTGAGCCCACGCTGCCCCAAAATTGGGAGCTCCATAATGGCACTGGGAGTGATGGATACACAGGGGAGGGGTGCTCTGTACCCTGTACAAGGCAGAAGACATGCTGTGTGCACAGGCAGGAAGCCAGCAGGAGGGCTGTCCAGGGCTCGGTCACAGAGTCCCATAGTATATATAAAGCGTCATTATTCATGCAGTACATACGTTCTGGTTGGGGTCCTCCTGAATTTTTTGCCTTCGTTTCTTCTTTGGCCTTCTTCAAGACTTTCACCGTTTTGACTATTTTTACTTTTTTCGCCACTTTTGCTAGAAAAATGTAGAAGAGTATAAAGGGTCATTCTCTGCTGATAGATATCCAGAAATACACGAGCACCACAACATAATGGATGATAACAAACATGTTATACTTACCCGCTCTGTGTAATGATTTTGCACAGAACAGCCCCGATCCTCCTCTTCTTTTTGGGTCCCCCACCAGCAGTCCTGGCCCCTCCACCCTTCACAGCGCCCCCCCCCCCCCACTAGCAAGTTTCGCTAAGGCGGCACTCAAGCAGGCTCGTTCCATTGACCATTTACACAAAGAGCGCAAACTGGCCCTGCCCCCTGCTCTCTCTTTTATTTGTTTACTGGCTGTAAATGACAGCAGCAGGAGCCAATGGCTCCTGGTGCTGTGTGAGCCAATGATGAGCGAGAGATCTGGGAGAACTGCTGTTCTCATGCACATCACTGGATCAAGATGGGGTTTAGGTAAGTATGTGGGGGAGCTGTTTTTTTTTTTTTTTACCTTTATACATAGAATGCATGAAGGTAAAAAGCACTTTAAGGTAAAATCCTCCCTTGTGGTGACATCCAGATGCCCTGAGACTGCTCCCCGGACAGACTTGCTTTGTAGATCCTGACTTGCAACACTGCTTAACAATTTACAGTGGAACCGAGCATAATCCGTTCCAGGAAAATGCTCGTAATCCAAAGCACTCGCATATCAAAGCCAGTTTCCCCATAGAAGTCAATGGAAATGAAAATAATTTGTTTCCGCATTGACTTCAATGGCATGCAATACCGCATGTGGCCAGAGGTGGCGGGGGGTGCCGGGGAGCCTCGTAAATACACAGAAAGGATCGGGGACAGTTCGGCTGAACTTGGAAAACCTCGGAAAGGCTCAGAAAGGGAGTATTTCCAAGTTTTTTGGAGTTTTTCCGAAAGGCTCCGCTTGGCTCCGGCGCCCCCGCACCTCTGTCCAAATGCGGTACTGCACACCGCTGTGGCTTGAATCCTGCTCCTATGGCGAAACAACACTTGCAAACCAAGTCAGGATTTTCAACAACCAAAAAAATGCTCGTATTGCGAAACACTCATTTACCACGTTACTCGCAATCCGAGGTTTCACTGTATATGTAAGTATTCCAGGTAGATACACATCTTGCTTCTACCTTGTTTATTACGATCTGGGTAAACTTTAGATCTTATTTGATACGTTTTTTCATTTATTTCAGATATATTATGCATTTGCTCCTGATGAGTGGTGACTAGCCATGAAACGCGTCAAGCCTATCAATTTCATCATGTTCCCAATACATAGCTTGACCTCAACTGTGACTCATTTTTTGTATCCATTACTCAATAAGCATTTGGCTCTTTATACTAATTACTTCCATGGGATACTATGCGATTTCCGATGCGTGCATGTGTGTGTATATATATATATATATATGAATAATTATTTTTTGTATGCAATCGCTTTGTACATGTTCAACCATGTATCATATGTTTATGAGGTATGCTTTGTTTAAATGCCACTTCAGCCCCGGACCATTATGCAGCTAAAGGACCTTGCCCCTTTTTGCGATTCGGCACTGCGTCGCTTTTACTGAAAAAAAAGGGTCCTGTGCGGGTTTGATCCGTGTGCGATGCGAATTCAGCTCTATAGACTGGCATTCCCTGAAATCGTGGCCGCAAATCATGGGAAAATCGCGGCAAATTTTGCGGCAAAATCGCAGCTGTGAGATCGCGGTAAAATCGCGCAATTTTGATTAGCAGCAGTGTGAACATAGCCTAACGCTGGGGAGGTTTTCAGGCGCTATAGCGGTGGAAATAGCCTCTGCTAAGCGCCTGAAAACCGCCTCCCAATCATTCAAGTGTGACTATTCACACTTAGGCGGTGTGCTTCGGAATTTCCGACAAGAACTTTTTTGGGCGGAAAATTTGAGAACCGGCTCTAAAATTTTTGTTGTCGGAAATTTCCGACAGAAAATGTCTGATGGAGCCTACGCACGGTAGGAATTTCCAACCAGAAGCTAATTTGTTGTCGGAATTTCCGATCGTGTGTACGCGGCATTATAGTAAAAAATAACGAGTCTGCGCCACTCCACGTGGGTGTTCTCGGTTCCCGGTTTATTCAGTAACCCGATTCTCCGCTCACAAGGCATGGATCTGTTCCAAATGTAAGAAAATCATCATCTAACGGGCGTAATGTGTGCTGAGCTTCTATAAACAGAGTGTAAATACATCCCACTCCCTCCTATATGTACATCTCATTATATATACACACTACAGAGCCCAAACCAGCAAATTATATACCGTATATACTCGAGTATAAGCCGAGGCACCTAATTTTACCACAAAAAACTGGGCAAACTTATTGACTCGAGTATAAGCCTAGGGTGTCCATCTGCATGCCTCACTTTGCCTCACTGTGTCCATGTGCATGCCTCACTGTGCCCATGCCTCACTGTGCCCATGCCTCACTGTGCCCATGCCTCACTGTTAGGGTGACCACATTTCCAAACTACCATTCAGGGATACCCCCCCTTCCCAAAAATCAGCTTGTGCTGCAACGAATCACAGCACAGGGATCGGCAGGATTTATGATTTCTCCAATCACAGGCAAGGGGGCGGGGACTGTGCTCCTCCAGGCATTCCCGGCCAGGACAAGTATCGTCAGTGAGTAAAGCGGTGATGTGGCGGCTTTTTTTGGGGGGCATTCGTTTGGCGTGGGGGGTGGCTGTGTCAGTTTCATTCCATGAAGGTGCCCCGGGACAGGCCTGCAGGACTGTCCCAGGCAATCCGGGACACGTGGTCACCCTACTCACTGTGCCCATGCCTCACTGCGTCCATAGACTGACGTTTAACATGGGAGTCTATAGAAGGGGTGCCCGGGTTTGAAAAATTGGTGCTCCCCAGCCGTAGGTCCCTCAGACAACAAACTTTGCAAACTCGTAGATGAGAAATGGGGCTACATGTGTGCCAAGTTCCGGGTCCAGGGGACCTATGACCCGCCGGTACCGGGTCCCCAAAGTCACCAGAGAAATTACCTATTAACATGGGAGTATATGGAAGGGGTGCCCGGCTTTGAAAAATTGGTGTTCCCCGGCCGTAGGTCCCCCAGACAACAAACTTTGCAAACGTGTAGATAAGAAATGGGGCTACATGGGTACTAAGTTCCGGGTCCAGGGACCCTACGACCGGCCGGTACCGGGTCTCCAAAGTCACCAGAGAAATTACCTATTAACATGGGAGTCTATGAAAGGGGTGCCAAATTTGAAAAATTGATGCTCACCGGCCATAGGTCCCTCAGACAACAAACTTTGCACACTTGTACATGAGAAATGCGGCTATATGTGCGCCAAGTTCCGGGTCCAGGGGACCTACGACCGGCCAGTATCGGGTCCTCAAATTCACCAGAGAAATTACCTATTAACATGGGAGTCTATGGAAGGGGTGCCCGGCTTTGAAAAATTGGTGTTCCCTGGCCGTAGGTCCCTCAGACAACAAACTTTTCACACTTGTAGATGAGAAATGCGGCTACATGTGTGCCAAGTTCTGGGTCCAGGGGACCTACGACCGGCCGGTACCGGGTCCCCAAATTCACCAGAGAAATTACCTATTAACATGGGAGTCTATGGAAGGGGTGCCCAGCTTTGAAAAATCGGTGTTCCCCAGCCGTAGGTTCCTCAGACAACAAACTTTGCACACGTGTAGATGAGAAATGCGGCTATATGTGCGCCAAGTTCCGGGTCCAGGGGACCTACGACCGGCCGGTATCGGGTCCTCAAAATCACCAGAGAAATTACCTATTAACATGGGAGTCTATGGAAGGGGTGCCCAGCTTTGAAAAATCAGTGCTCCCCGGCTTTAGGTCTCTCAGACAACAAACTTTTCACACTTGTAGAGGAAGAGTGGGGGCTATATGTGTGCAAAGTTTGGTACTGGGTCCCCAAAGTCTGGGAGATCAGGCGCAAAAAGGTGACTCGAGTATAAGCTGCGTGGACAAGCGGTCAGCCTGATAGACGCCTATCTGACTTGTCTGACTAACAATTGTAAAACTGGCATTTATATACCCTGACGAGCCTTATCTGAGCCATCTCTCCTAGATGTGATTGGTTGCTAAGATCTACGCCAATGTAACACCTGTCCTACAACCAAACAAACGTAATTATTGCCAGAATTCCTATATGATCATTAACCACTTGCCGACCTCCTCATGTAGATATACGTCAGCAGAATGGCACGGACAGGCACATCAACGTACCTGTACGTCCTCTGCTTGACGTGGGTGGGGGGTCCGATCGGGACCCCCCCCCCGCTACATGCGGCGGTCGGTAAGCCTCGGGGAGCGATCCGGGACGACGGCGCGGCTATTCGTTTATAGCTGCTCCGTCGCGATCGCTCCCCGGAGCTGAAGAACGGGGAGAGCCGTATGTAAACACGGCTTCCCCGTGCTTCACTGTGGCGGCTGCATCTATCGAGTGATCCCTTTTATAGGGAGACTAGATCGATGACGTCAGTCCTACAGCCACACCCCCCTACACTAGTAAACACACACTAGGTGACACTAAATGTTACAGCGCCCCCTGTGTTTAACTCCCAAACTGCAACTGTCATTTTCACAATAAACAATGCAATTTAAATGTATTTTTTGCTGTGAAAATGACAATGGTCCCAAAAATGTGTCAAAATTGTCCGAAGTGTCCGCCATAATGTCGCAGTCACGAAAAAAAAACGCTGATCGCCGCCATTAGCAGTAAAAAAATAAAAATAAATAAAAATGCAATAAAACTATCCCCTATTTTGTAAACGCTATACATTTTGCGCAAACCAACCGATAAACGATTATTGCGATTTTTTTTTACCAAAAATAGGTAGAAGAATACGTATCGGCCTAAACTGAGGAAAAAAAAAAAATTATATATGTTTTTGGGGGATATTTATTACAGCAAAAAGTAAAAAATATTGCATTTTTTTCAAAATTGTCGCTCTATTTTTGTTTATAGCGCAAAAAATAAAAACCGCAGAGGTCATCAAATACCACCAAAAGAAAGCTCTATTTGTGGGGAAAAAAGGACGCCAATTTTGTTTGGGAGCCACGTCGCACGACCGCGCAATTGTCAGTTAAAGCGACGCAGTCCCGAACTGTAAAAACCCCTTGGGTCTTTAGGCAGCATATTGATCCGGGGCTTAAGTGGTTAAAGTGATTTATAGCGGGTTTTGTCCAATTAAAGACACCTGTGTGGAGACAGTCTGGCACCCAGCTGTGTTAGCCACAACTTCAAGGATGACAGATTTATGATTTTCGGAGAATGAACTTTCAATAACCTCACCTTGTCTGTTATGTCTTACTAATCCTATGTGTATGTATTTATAAATTTGGTTTCATAAAAGGTACTGTATTATTCACATCATATATATATATATACACACACATCATACACACACAGCTGATTACTTTATTCAATATTGTCTAATTATTAATATATTTTATACAATGTATTTAAAGTTTTGATGATGCATAATAGACCCTGGCCCAGATTCAAGAAGCTATTGCGCCCGCGCAACCATAGGTTGCGCGGCGCAATAGCTGTTTTGCTCCCGCGTAGCGAATGCCCCTAATTCAGGAACATCGATACGCGGACTGCAGCCTAGGATATGACAGACATAAGCCTCCTTATGCCTTCATATCTCAGGCTGCATTCTTGTGTTGGCCGCTAGGGGGCGCGGCCATTGTAATCGGCGTATAGTATGCAAATTGCATACTACCACCGATTCACAAAAGTTGCGCGGGCCCTGCGCACGCAAGGTACGGAGTTAGCGTAAGGCTGCTCCTGCTAATAGTAGGAGCAGCCAATGCTAAAGTATAGCCGCCCTTCCCGCTCGTGAAATTTAAATTTCACGTCGTTTACGTAAGTGATTCGTGAATGGCGCTGGACGCCATTCACGTTCACTTAGAAGCAAATGACGTCCTTGCGACGTCATTTGCCGCAATGCACGTCGGGAAAGTTTCCCGACGGAGCATGCGCTGTTCGCTCGGCGCGGGAGCGCGCCTAATTTAAATGATTCCCGCCCCCGGCGGGATCATTTACATTAGGCGCCCTTACGCAGGGCTAATTAGCATAGCGCCCGCGCAATTTACGGAGCTACTGCTCCGTGAATCGCGGGCAAATCAAAATATTTGCGTGGGCGCAGAGCAAAAATCGTTGCCCTTTGCCCACGCAAATATTGCGCGGATCTACCTGAATCTGGGCCCCTGCCAACAAACTTGATTAATGTTCTGTATGTAACTTTCCAAACCACCTGTATTTTCTCCTTGAAGACTGTCTTATCTGATCAGGCTATGATTTAACTGCTGTCAAAATGTTTCTTCTCTAATTAGCTGAACTTAAAATGAACTGTCTCATGCACTTTCACCTAGTTAGCTTATGACTAGGCATGTGCAATTTTTACGTTTTCCGTCAATTTTCGTTATTTTAGTTGATTCGTTAACATACGAATGAATGAATGGTTTAGCGCAATTGATAACGAATAACGATATTTTCAAAATAACGAATATGAAAAACAACGAAGATACGAAAGATGAAAGAAACGAAAACATAGAAACAACGAAAATGCCGAACCCAAAAAAAAAAAAATTACGAAAAACAAAATGAACGAAAATGCAAACTTACTAATATTCGAAGACCGAAAAGAAAACGAAATGCCGAACAAAGACTAAAAAACGAAAATCAAAACTAACGAAAAATAAATTACGAATCTTCGGAAAACGGAAATGAAAACAACGAAAATACGAAATAATGTAAATTAGCTTTCGTTAGTACTGAAATATTTCTGGACATTGACCAATAGCCACTGAGCGCTGTCCCTTTCCTCTGAAGAGGTTTGTTCCTTCCCCCAATGAGCTTCTTTCTCATTACCTCCTGGCTCCTTGTGTCTTTTTCTGTGTTAGACTGCAGTGCATCTCATTTCTAGATTTGTATTTGTAATATCTGACAGATTTGTATTTGTAATATCTGACAGATTTGTATTTGTAATATCTGACAGATTTGTATTTGTAATATCTGACAGATTTGTATTTGTAATATCTGACATATTTTAGTTTTCTTCTACGTCAGACTTCATTCTAGACGGGGTGTGTGTGCTAACTAAGACAGTCAAGTCAATCCCAGTAAAGTACGAATTACAAAATTACGACGAGTAGTGTGTCAAATAAACGTAAAATGTATTCTAACAGAATTACGAATGCAATAAAATCTATAAAAGTACGTTTTTACAACCAAAGGAAATTAGACACGAAAATACGAATGATCATAAAGCAACGAAGATATATTTCTTACGAAAATACGAACGCGGCATGATGGAAAATATAATGTAAATACGAATTGCAAAACAACGAAAATTAAACTAACGTAAAAACAAAGGAACGAATAAAATCATTTTAAAAATACGAACGCGGCAGAATACAAAATATAACGAAAATACGAATCTCGATTCAATGAAAAATAAACTAACAGAAAAAAACGGAAACGGAAAAAAGAGTGTTACGAAAAGTACGAATACGATAACTAACGTCTTACGAAATTACGACTCGTTACGAATCACGATAAACGAACAGAAACGAAACAGAAATAAATGAAAATTTTTGCTGTGCACATGTCTACTTATGACTGTCTTAAAAATACATTCTGTGTTTTTATAGAATAACATAGTGTACATTAATACGGATTTAATAACTATTTACGATTGAATAATAATATTGATAAGATCACTACTATATAATAATAATATGGATAATAATATGAATAATAATTATATTACCAGTAAAACATATGCAAATCAATATTAAATAATATGAAATAATAATATGAAATACATTGGCTAATATGAGATTCTACAACACGTCACCGCTGACATTCGCGGCTCCATAGAGGAGCACGGAGCGCCCGTACAGGTCCGCAAAAAAAAAAAAAAACAGGCAGACCTGAATGGGCCGCCCGTGTGAAAGAGCCCTTAAAAGCCAGTGGCCCGGATTCAGTAACAATTGCGCTTTTTTTACGGAGGCGCAGGGCAACGTTTTTGCCCTGCGCCCTCGCATTTTTTTCACCGCCCTCGATTCACGGAGCAGAAGCTCCGTAAATTGCGTGGGCGCGCCGGCAAAATGCCCGGCGTAAGCGCGCGCAATTCAAATGATCCAGTAGGGGGCGGGAATCATTTAAATTAGGAGCGTTCCCGCGCCGATCGTAGAGCGCATGCTCCGTCGGGAAACTTTCCAGACGTGCATTGCGGCAAATGACGTCGCAAGGACGTCATTTGCTTCAAAGTGAACGTGAATGGCGTCCAGCGCCATTCACGGATCACTTACGCAAAGTACGTAAATTTCAAATTTCGCGACGCGGGAACGACGGGTATACGTAACATTGGCTGCGCCTGCTAATAGCAGGGGCAGCCTTACGCGAAAACCGCCGTACGGAAACGACGTAAACTGCGTACGCAGGGCTCGCGCAACGTTGTGAATCGGCATTAGTATGCAATTTGCATACTATACGCAGAGCACAATGGGAACGCCACCTAGCGGCCATCGCAAGAATGCAGCCTAAGAGATGCGGGCATAAGAGCCTTATGCCGCGCATATCTTAGGCTGCAGTCGGCGTAACGAGGTTCCTGAATCAGGAGCATTCGTTACGCCGGGGCAAGTAAGCAATTGCGCCGTGTAACTTATGGTTACACAGGCGCAATTGCTTCTTGAATCCAGGCCATTGTATGTATGAAACTATGTAACATTTGTTACTTTTATGTTTATAATCCTGTTCTGAGAGCAGATTATAAACAATTTTACTCTCCTCTTCTTTTGTAAACTTTGATCAGACAAGAGATGAAGAGATACAAAGTAACATTGGGGTAGATTCAGGTAGGGGCGCGCACTGATACGGCGGCGCAGCGTATCGTCTTTACGCTACGCCGCCGTAAATTACAGGAGCAAGCGCTGTATTCATGAAGCACTTGCTCCGTAATTTGCGGCGGCGTAGCGTAAAAGAGGCCGGCGTAAGCACGCGTAATTCAATTGATCCGGTAGGGGGCGTGGATCATTTAAATTAGGCGGGTTCCCGCGCCGAACGTACTGCGCATGCGCCGTCCCTAAAATTTCCCGACGTGCATTGCGCTAAATGACGTCGCAAGGACGTCATTGGTTTCGACGTGAACGTAAATGGCGTCCAGCGCCATTCACGGACGACTTACGCAAACAACGTAAAATTTTAAAACCGCGACGCGGGAACGACGTCCATACTTAACATTGGCTGCGCCTCCTAATAGCAGGAGCAGCCTTACGCCGAAAACGAGTTACGCAAACGACGTAAAAAACTACAGCCGGGCGCACGTACGTTTGTGAATCGGCGTAAGTATGTAATTTGCATACTCTACGCTGACAACTACGGAAGCGCCACCTAGCGGCCAGCGTGAGAATGCACCCTAAGATACGACGGCGTAAGAGACTTATGCCAGTCGTATCTTAGGCTAATGTCGGCGTATCTAGCTTTCTGAATACAGAAAATAGATACGCCGGCGCAGATTTGTTATTTACGCGGCGTATCTATGGATACGCCGGCGTAAATCGTTCCTGAATCTACCCCATTGTTTATAAACATTAATCAGACAGGAGATAGAGAGATACAAAGTAATATTGGGGTAGATTCAGATAGATCAGCGGATCTTTAGATCCGCGTAATCTATCTTATTTACGATCCGCCAGCGCAATTTTTTGAGGCAAGTGCTGTATTCAGAAAGCACTTACCTCGAAACTTGCGCCGGCGGATCGTAACTCCCCCGGCGGAATTCAAATTCCGCGGCTAGGAGGAGTGTATTATTTAAATCAGGCGCGTCCCCGCGCCGATTGTACTGCGCCTGCGCCGGCTGCGATTTTTCCAAGTACGCTGGCTCCAAATGACGTCGCTAGAACGTCATTGTTTTCGGCGTGAACGTAAATTACGTCCATCCGTATTCGCGACCGACTTACGCAAACGACGTAAAAATTCAAAACTCGGGGCGGGAACGACGGCCATACTTAACATTGGATACGCCGCATATAGCAGGGGTAAGTATACGCCGGAAAAAGCCGAACGCAAACGACGTAAAAAAAAAAAAAGCGACGGGCGGGCGTTCGTTTCTAAATCGGCGGAAATCGGAATTTGCATATTCGTCGCGTAAAAAAAAACGAAGCGTCACCTAGCGTGCGGCGGGAGATTGCAGCCTAAGATCCGACGGTGTAAGTCACTTACACCTGTCGGATCTAAGGGAGATCTATGCGTAACTGATTCTTATGAATCAGGCGCATAGATACGACCGTCGGATCTCAGAGATACGACGGCGTATCAGGAGATACGCCGTCGTATCTCTTTGTGAATCTCCCCCATTGTTTATAAACATTGGGGTAGATTCAGCAAGCAATTACGCCTGCGTATCCATAGATACGCAGCGTAATTGCTAAGTAGCGCCGGCGTATCAACTTTCTGTATTCAGAAAGCTCGATACGCCGACTGTAGCCTAAGATACAACTGGCATAAGTCTCTTATGCCGTCGTATCTTAGGGTGCATTCTGACGCTGGCCGCTAGGTGGCGCACCCATAGTTTTCAGCGTAGAGTATGCAAATTGCATACTAACGCCGATTCACAAACGCACGGCCGGCGCTCGTTTTTTACGTCGTTTGCGTACGTCGTTTTCGCCGTAAGGCTGCTCCTGCTATTAGGAGGCGCAGCCAATGGTAAGTATGGACGTCGTTCCCGCGTCACGATTTTAAAAATTTGCGTTGTTTGCGTAACTCGTTCGTGAATGGCGCTGGACGCCATTTACGCTCACGTCGAAGCCAATGACGTCCTTGCGACGTCATTTACCGCAATGCACGTCGGGAAATTTTCCCGACGAAGCATGCGCAGTACGTTCGGCGCGGGAACGCGCCTAATTTAAATGATCCACGCCCCCTACGGGATCATTTAAATTACGCGCGCTTACACCGGCCCCTTTTACGAAACGCCGCCGCAAATTACGGAGCAAATGCTTCGTGAATGAAGCGTAGCTCCAGTAATTTACGGAGGCGTAGCGTAAAAACGGTACGCTGCGCCGCCGTATCAGTGCGCGCCCCTACCTGAATCTGGGCCATTGATCAGACGGGAGATAGAGAGATACAAAGTAACAATGGGCCAGATTCACAGAGATCGGCGTATCTCATATGCGCTGCGCCGACGTAACATAGAGAGGCAAGTACAGTATTCACAAAGCACTTGCTCCCTAAGTTACGGCGGCGTAGCGTAAATGGGCCGGCGTAACCCCGCCTAATTCAAAGCAGGCTGGTAGTGGGCGTGTTGTATTAAAATGAATCGTGACCCCATGTAAATGAAGCGCCGAACGAACGGCGCATGCGCGCGTAATGCTCAGAATCACGTCGAATTTACGCCGTAGGATACGACGGCTCAATGGCAACGATGTCAACGTAACCTACGCCCAGCCCCAATTCACGTACGCAAACGACGTAAAATCCGGCGTTTGTTCTGACGTCCATACCTTTGCATTACTTGCGCCTCATATAGCAGGGGTAACTTTACGCCGGACGTACGCCTTACGTAAACGGCGTAGCTTAATGCGACGGGGCGCAAGTACGTTCGTGAATCGGCGTATCTAGGTCGTTTGCATATCCGACGCGTAAATCTACGGAAGCGCCCCTTGCGGCTGGCGTAAATACGCGCCCAAGATACGACGGCGTAGGAGACTTACGTCGGTCGTATCTTGGCAAAATTCAGGCGTATCTGATTTCCAGAATACGCATATAGATACGACGGCGCACATTTGGACTTACGACGGCGTATCTGTGGTCCAGTTCAAAGAACAAAGCCAAAAGGACAAAATGGTAATTTAAACAAGTCAAAGCTTTTCTGAATGTTACTTTTACTTTTACATTAGTGCTTTACGTAAATAAATACATAATAAACCAAAGCGGAACTTTTATATAAAAGTCACATAAACAAATAAATACAATCACTTAAAATGGAACAATACATAAAACATAAATTAGTTTTTCCTCAGTTTAGGCCGATATGTATTCTTCTACATATTTTTGGTAAAAAAAATATACGTATATTGATTGGTTTGCGCAAAAGTTATAGGCCCAGATTCTCGTACAGCGGCGTATCTTTGAGCGGGCGTAATGTATCCTATTTACGTTACGCCTCCGCAACTTAGACGGGCAAGTGCAGTATTCCCAAAGCACTTGCTCCGTAAGTTGCGGCGGCGTAGCGTAAATATGCCGGCGTAAGCCCGCCAAATTCAAATGTGGAAGATGTGGGCGTGTGTTGTGTAAATGTTATGTGACCCCCGCGTAAATGACGCGTTTTACGAACGGCGCATGCGCCGTCCGTGGACATATCCCAATGTACATTGCTCCAAAGTACGCCGCAAGGACGTATTGGTTTCGACGTGAACGTAAATTGCGTCCAGCCCCGTTCACGGACGACTTACGCAAACGGCGTAAAATTTTCAAAATTCGACGCGGGAACGACGTCCATACTTAACATTGGTACGCCTCATATAGCAGGGGTAACTTTACGCTGGGAAAAGCCTAACGTAAATGGCGTATCTGTACTGCGTCGGCCAGGCGTACGTTCGTGAATTCGCGTATCTAGCTGATTTACATATTTCTAGGCGTAAATCAGCGTACACGCCCCTAGCGGCCAGCGTAAATATGCAGTTACGATACGACGGCGTATCGTAACTGCGTAAGAGACGTGATTCTGAGCGTAATGCCCATAATCACGTTGAATTTACGCCGTAGGATACCACGGCTCAATGGCAACGATGTGAACGTAACCCACGCCCAGCCCCATTCATGTACGCAAAGCCTAACGTAAACGGCGTATCTGTACTGCGTTGGCCGGGCGTACGTTCGTGAATTTGCGTATCTAGCTGATTTACATATTTCTAGGCGTAAATCAGCGTACACGCCCCTAGCGGCCAGCGTAAATATGCAGTTAAGATACGACGGCGTAAGAGACTTACGCCGGTCGGATCTAATAGAAATCTATGCGTAACTGATTCTAAGAATCAGGCGCATAGATACGACGGCTCAGACTCAGAGGTACGACGGCGTATCTGGAGATAGGCCGGCGTAACTCGTTTGAGAATCCGGGCCATAGCGTCTACAAAATAGGGGATAGAATTATGGCATTTGTATTATTATTTTTTTTGTTATCGGGACTGCGACATTGCGGCGGGCACATCGGACGCCTTTGACACATTTTTGGCCCCCCAATGGACGGGCCGCTGCTGGTGGCAACCCTAACATTAAGGCGTTAAATCACCAGAATGGACAAGTGTGACCCTAACCTTGGGTCACGTCATGAGTGGCCCCAAATACCGACCCTCTGAAGTTCTCAGGAAGGCTGCGTAACATGGAATCATCTAACAAGAAGTCGCAGTCCCATGCAAGATGAAACTCAGGTGAAAAGTGAATTTAGGAACTCGCGGTGTTTCACGCATCAATTTGTTGCCCTTCATAAAACTGCTGGAATGTCAGGTAGAAGCCTAGACGTCTTATTAATAAAATGCGGTCTGATCCCCGTATTGGGCGCAGCGAGAAGGTAAACTGGCGCCATTCTTAGTGCCGATCTCAGCAGAATCCTTCCCCCCGGGGGGAGAATCCTCATCTGTCTCCTCTGGAATCTTCTATAAACAGGATATCAGGGGAACAGAATGTAGAGCCCGCTCTCCAACATAAACACGGCGTCTGTACGATCGCTCTGTGCCGATGGGGGCGGGGTCACATGACTTCTACGGACATCGGCCCGGATTCAGAGAGCAATTGCGCCTGCGTAACCATAAGTTACGCAGCGCAATTGCTTACTTGCGCCGGCGTAACGAATGCTCCTGATTCAGGAACCTCGTTACGCCGACTGCAGCCTAAGATATGCGCGGCATAAGGCTCTAAGGGCTGCATTCTTGCGATAGCCGCTAGGTGGCGTTCCTGCTGTGCTCAGCGTATAGTATGCAAATTGCATACTAACGCCGATTCACAATGTTACGCGAGCCCTACGTACGCAGTTTACGTCGTTTGCGTACGGCGGTTTTCGCGTAAGGCTGCTCATGCTATTAGCAGGGGCAGCCAATGCTAAGTATACCCGTCGTTCCCGCGTCGCGAAATTTGAACTTTACGTAGATTGCGTAAGTGAATCGTGAATGGCGCTGGACGCCATTCACGTTCACTTTGAAGCAAATGACGTCCTTGCGACGTCATTTGCCGCAATGCACATCGGGAAAGTTTCCCGACGGAGCATGCGCTCTACGATCGGCGCGGGAACGCGCCTAATTTAAATGATTCCCGCCCCCTGCGGGATCATTTAAATTGCGCGCGCTTACGCCGGGGCATTTTGCCGGAGCGCCCACGCAATTTACGGAGCTACTGCTCCGTGAATCGCGGGTAGCGCAGAAAATCCGTAAAAAATGCGCAAATCTACCTGATTCTACCCCAAAGACTCTGTATCATCGAGTGATGCTGGGAACTGCCAACTGTACCCTGGAAACAATGTAACTGCACACAGCCTTTAATGACGGAGGGTCTCAAGCACTTGGCTGCAAAAATGCTTCATTTATATTATTAAACTTTTTTAAACTTTTTAAAACTTTATCATTAAAACCCCTTCAATACCGGGCTTTTATACCCACCTCCATACCGGGCTTTTATACCCACCTCCATACCGGGCTTTTATACCCACCTCCATACCGGGCTTTTATACCCACCTCCATACCGGGCTTTTATACCCACCTCCATACCGGGCTTTTATACCCACCTCCATACCGGGCTTTTATACCCACCTCCATACCGGGCTTTTATACCCACCTCCATACCGGGCTTTTATACCCACCTCCATACCGGGCTTTTATACCCACCTCAATACCCGGGCTTTTATACCCACCTCCATACCGCGCCTATTCTGGCACTTCTCTCCTACATGTACAAATCATCATTCTTTTGCTAGAAAATTACTCAGAACCCCCAAACATTATATATGTTTTTTTTTTTAGCAGACACCCTAGGGAATAAAACGACGGTCATTGCAACGTTTTATCTTGCACGGTATTTGCGCAATCATTTTTCAAACGCCTTTTTTTGGGGAAAAAAATTGTTTCATGAATTAAGAAAATAACAAAACAGTAAAGGTAGCTCAATTTCTTTGTAAAATATGAAAGATGATGTTACACCGAGTAAATAGATACCTAACATGTCACGCTTTAAAATTGCGCACACTCATGGAATGGAGCCAAACTTCGGTACGTAGAAATCTCCATAGGCGACGTTTTGAACATTTTTACAGGTTACCAGTTTAGATTTACAGAGGAGATCTAGTGCTAGAATTGTTGCTGGCACTCTAACGCACGCGGCGATACCTCACATATGTCGTTTAAATGGCGTTTACATATGTCGGCGGGACTTACACGTGCGTCCGCTTCTGCGCGCGAGCTACAGGGGCGTTTTAATTTTTTTTAAATTCTTTTATTTATTTATTTTTACTTATTTATTTATTTTTTTACACTTTTTCTTAAATTTTTTTTTTCTTTCACTTTTATTCCTATTACAAGGAATGTAAACATCCCTTGTAATAGGAATGGTTTGTGACAGGTCCTCTTTATGGAGGAGATGCGGGGGGAGGGGTCAATAAGACCCCACATCTCTCCTCCAGGCTGGAAAGCATGAGATCGGTGAAGAAAATTTCACAGATCTCATGATTAGTGTTGCTTACTAGCCACAATCGTGGCTTTGTTTACTTACGGGTACCCGGGCGTGACGTCATCACATCGCGCCCGGATCCTCCGACGGTCATAGAGATGATTGGTGACCATCTGGTCACGTCATCTCTATGCTTCCTGCCTGCGCCGGATGATTCGTTCTCCGGGCCCCCGATGGCACTGGAGAGCCCGGAGAAGCACCGGATGGCGGCGGGAGGGGGGGATGTCCCCTCCCGCCGCCTAAAAGAACGATCAAGCGGCAGGACGGCGCTATGATCATTCTTATGGTGCGCAGAATCGCCGGCACTAACGAATGATATCTGAATGATGCCTCTAGCTGCACCAATCATTCAGATATCCCCCCCACAAAGCGCAGGACGTCATATGACGTCCACCCAGGATGGGAGATCCCATTTGTGGACGTCAAATGACTATGGGCCGGTATTGAAGTGGTTAAAGCGCCCCGTCCCGACGAGCTAACGTGAGCAGCGCCCGCGTCTAAAAACGGTGTTCAACCCGCACACTTGAGGTATCGCCGCGATCGTTAGAGCGAGAGCAATAATTCTAGCCCTAACTCAAAACAACGCAACCTGTAGAGTTTTTTAAAACGTCGCCTATGGAGATTTTTAGGGGTAAAAGTTTGTCGCCATTCCACGAGCGGGCGCAACTTTTCAAGCGTGACATGTTGGGTATCAATTTACTCGGCGTAACATTATCTTTCACAGTATAAAAAAAAGAAAAATTGGGCTAACTTTACTGTTGTCTTATTTTTTAATTAAGACCGCTGCGCAAATACGGTGTGACAAAAAGTATTGTCAAATCCGCCATTTTATTCTCTAGGGTGTTAGAAAAATATATATATAATGTTTAGGGGAGGGGTTCTAAGTAATATGTTAGCAAAAAAAAAAAGTTTTTAACTTGTAAACACCGTGGTCCGGATTCAGCATTGATTTACGCCGGCGTATCTATAGATACGCCACGTAAATTCAAAGCTGCGCCGGCGTATGTTTTTTCTGTATTCAGAAAGCAAGATACGCCGACATTAGCCTAAGATACGACTGGCATAAGTCTCTTACACCGTCAGATCTTAGGGTGCATATTTTTTAGTTTTCGGCGTAGAATATGCAAATGACCTAGATACGCCGATTCACAAATTTACGTACGCCCGGCGTTTTTTTTTACGTCGTTTACGTTAGGCTTTTTCGGCGTAAGGTTGCTCCTGCTATTATGAGGCGCACGCAATGTTAAGTATGAACGTTGTTCCCGCGTCAAATTTAGAATTTTTTACGTAATTTGCGTAAGACGTTCACGATTAGGGCTGGACGTAATTTACGTTCACGTCGAAACCAATGACGTCCTTGCGGCGTACTTTGGAGCAATGCACACTGGGAAATTCCATTTCGGGAAAAACGTCAATCACGTCTGGTCACCATTAATTAACATAAAACACGCCCCCTCATCCTCATTTGAATTACGCGTGCTTACGCCGGCCCCATTTACGATATGCCGCCGTAACTTAGGAGGCAAGTGCTTTGTGAATACAGCACTTGCCTCTCTAACTTACGGCGGCGTAGCGTAAATACGATACGCTGCACCGCCGTAACAATGCGCGTCTCTAGGAACGTTCTGCTCCTGCAAAGAGTCTCTAGGAATGTTCTCCTCCTGAAATGAGTCTCTAGGAACGTTCTGCTCCTGCAAAGAGTCTCTAGGAATGTTCTCCTCCTGAAATGAGTCTCTGGGAACGTTCTTCTCCTGCAATGAGTCTCTAGGAACGTTCTTCTCCTGCAAAGAGTCTCTAGGAATGTTCTCCTCCTGAAATGAGTCTCTGGGAACGTTCTTCTCCTGCAATGAGTCTCAAGGAACGTTCTTCTCCTGCAAAGAGTCTCTAGGAACGTTCTGCTCCTGCAAAGAGTCTCTAGGAACGTTCTGCTCCTGCAATGAGTCTCTAGGAACGTTCTGCTCCTGAAATGAGTCTCTAGGAACGTTCTCCTCCTGAAATGAGTCTCTGGGAACGTTCTTCTCCTGCAATGAGTCTCTAGGAACGTTCTCCTCCTGAAATGAGTCTCTGGGAACGTTCTTCACCTGCAATGAGTCTCTAGGAACGTTCTCCTCCTGAAATGAGTCTCTGGGAACGTTCTTCTCCTGCAATGAGTCTCTAGGAACATTCTTCTCCTGCAATGAGTCTCTAGGAACGTTCTTCTCCTGCAATGAGTCTCTAGGAACGTTCTTCTCCTGCAAAGAGTCTCTAGGAGCGTTCTTCTCCTGCAAAGAGTCTCTAGGAATGTTCTTCTCCTGCAAAGAGTCTCTAGGAACGTTCTTCTCCTGCAAAGAGTCTCTAGGAACGTTCTTCTCCTGCAAAGAGTCTCTAGGAATGTTCTCCTCCTGCAATGAGTCTCTGGGAACGTTCTTCTCCTGCAATGAGTCTCTGGGAACGTTCTTCTCCTGCAAAGAGTCTCTAGGAATGTTCTGCTCCTGCAAAGAGTCTCTGGGAACGTTCTTCTCCTGCAAAGAGTCTCTAGGAACGTTCTGCTCCTGCAATGAGTCTCTAGGAACGTTCTGCTCCTGCAATGAGTCTCTGGGAACGTTCTGCTCCTGCAATGAGTCTCTAGGAACGTTCTTCTCCTGCAAAGAGTCTCTAGGAACGTTCTTCTCCTGCAAAGAGTATCTAGGAACGTTCTTCTCCTGCAAAGAGTCTCTAGGAATGTTCTCCTCCTGCAATGAGTCTCTGGGAACGTTCTTCTCCTGCAATGAGTCTCTGGGAACGTTCTGCTACTGCAAAGAGTCTCTGGGAAAGTTCTGCTCCTGCAATGAGTCTCTGGGAACGTTCTGCTCCCGCAAAGAGTCTCTAGGAATGTTCTTCTCCTGCAAAGAGTCTCTAGGAACGTTCTTCTCCTGCAAAGAGTCTCTAGGAACATTCTTCTCCTGCAAAGAGTCTCTAGGAACGTTCTTCTCCTGCAAAGAGTCTCTAGGAACGTTCTTCTCCTGCAATGAGTCTCTGGGAACGTTCTTCTTCTGCAATGAGTCTCTGGGAATGTTCTACTCCTGCAAAGAGTCTCTAGGAACGTTCTTCTCCTGCTAAGAGTCTCTAGGAACGTTCTTCTCCTGCAAAGAGTCTCTAGGAACGTTCTTCTCCTGCAAAGAGTCTCTGGGAACGTTCTGCTCCTGCAAAGAGTCTCTAGGAAAGTTCTTCTCCTGCAAAGAGTCTCTAGGAACGTTCTGCTCCTGCAAAGAGTCTCTAGGAATGTTCTGCTCCTGCAAAGAGTCTCTGGGAACGTTCTTCTCCTGCAAAGAGTCTCTGGGAACGTTCTGCTCCTGCAAAGAGTCTCTAGGAAAGTTCTTCTCCTGCAAAGAGTCTCTGGGAACGTTCTTCTCCTGCAAAGAGTCTCTAGGAACGTTCTGCTCCTGCAAAGAGTCTCTAGGAACATTCTGCTCCTGCAATGAGTCTCTAGGAACGTTCTTCTCCTGCAATGAGTCTCTAGGAACGTTCTTCTCCTGCAATGAGTCTCTGGGAACGTTCTGCTCCTTCAAAGAGTCTCTAGGAACGTTCTTCTCCTGCAATGAGTCTCTAGGAACGTTCTTCTCCTGCAATGAGTCTCTAGGAAAGTTCTGCTCCTGCAATGAGTCTCTGGGAACTTTCTGTTCCTGCATACAAACTCTACGAACATTCTGTTCCTGCATGAAGTCTTCCAGGAGATGCTCTTTCTGCATGGTCTAGCTGACAGTCCTATTTTTGCATGCAGACACTATGATGTTCCTGCACAGTTTTCTGCAGATCTTGTGTGCAATCCCCGTCTACACTCTCTTCTACAGGAGTCCACTGTTCCTGCACATAGTCCACCTGCTGACATCCTTGCAAACTTCCTCTAAAAGTGCTCCTTGGAGACTCTGTTTCAGTAAAACATCTGAAGGCTCTATAAGTGCACACAGTCCTTTCATAGACCCTGTTCCTGCACACAGTCCTTCCATAGACCCTGTTCATGCACACAGTCCTTCTATATACCCTGTTCCTGCACACAATCCTTCTATAGACCCTGTTCCTGCACACAATCCTTCTATAGATTCTGTTCCTGCACACATGTCCTTCTATAGATTCTGTTCCTGCACACAGCCCTTCTATAGACTCTGCTCCTGCACACAGTCCTTCTATAGACTCTGCTCCTGCACACAGCCCTTCTATAGACTCTGCTCCTGCACACAGCCCTTCTATGTACCCTGTTCCTGCACACGGCCCTTATATAGACCCTGTTTCTGCACACAGTCATTCTATAGACCCAGTTACTGCACACAGTCCTTCTATAGACCCTGTTTCTGCACACAGTTCTTCTATAGACCCTGTTCCTGCAAACAGTCCTTCTTTGGACCCTGTTACTGCACACAGTCCTTCTATAGACCCTGTTCCTGCACACAGTCCTTCTATAGAACCTGTTCCTGCACACATCCCCCTATAGATCCTGTTCCTGCACACAGTCCTTCTATAGACCCAGTTACAGCACACAGCCATTCTATAGATTCAGTTCTTGCACACAACCCTTCTATAGACCCTGTTCCTGCACACAGTCCTTCTATAGATTCTGTTTCTGCACACAGTCCTTCTTTATACCCTGTTCCTGCACACAGTCCTTCTATATACCCAGTTCCTGCACACAGTCCTTCTATAGACTCTGTTCCTGCACACAGCCCTTCTATAGACCCTGTTCCTGCACACAGCCCTTCTATAGACCCTGTTCCTGCACACAGTCCTTCTATATACCCTGTTCCTGCACACAGTCCTTCTATAGACCCTGTTCCTGCACACAGACCTTCTATAGACCCTGTTCCTGCACACAGCCCTTCTATATACTATGTTCCTGCACACAGTCCTTCTATAGACTCTGTTCCTGCACACAGTCCTTCTATAGACTCTGTTTCTGCACACAGTCCTTCTATATACCCTGTTCCTGCACACGGACCTTCTATAGACCCTGTTCCTGCACACAGCCCTTCTATATAATATGTTCCTGCACACAGTCCTTCTATAGACTCTGTTTCTGCACACAGTCCTTCTATAGACCCTGTTCCTGCACACAGTCCTTCTATAGACTCTGTTTCTGCACACAGTCCTTCTATACACCCAGTTCCTGCACACAGTCCTTCTATAGATTCTGTTCCTGCACACAACCCTTCTATAGACCCTGTTCCTGCACACAGCCCTTCTATAGACTCTGTTCCTGCACACAGTCCTTCTATATACTATGTTCCTGCACACAGTCCTTCTATAGATCATGTTCCTGCACACAGCCCTTCTATAGACCCTGTTCCTGCACACAGTCCTATAGATTCTGTTCCTGCACACAGTCATTCTATAGACCCAGTTCCTGCACACAGTCCTTCTATAGACCCTGTTCCTGCACACAGTCCTTCTATAGACCCTGTTCCTGCACACAGCCCTTCTATAGACCCAGTTCCTGCACACAGTCCTTCTATAGACCCTGTTCCTGCACACAGTCTTTCTATAGATTCTGTTCCTGCACACAGTCCTACTATATACCCTGTTCCTGCACACAGCTCTTCTATAGACCCAGTTCCTGCACACAGCCCTTCTATAGACTCTGTTCCTGCACACCTTTCCCCTATAGACCCTGTTCCTGCACGCAGCCCTTCTATAGACCCTGTTCCAGCACACAGCCCTTCTATAGACTCTGCTCCTGCACACAGCTCTTCTATAGACCCTGTTCCTGCACACAGCCCTTCTATAGACCCTGTTCCTGCACACAGTCCTTCTATAGACCCTGTTCCTGCACACAGTCCTTCTATACACCCAGTTCCTGCACATAGTCCTTCTATAGATTCTGTTCCTGTACACAGTCCTTCTATAGACCCTGTTCCTGCACATAGTCCTTCTTTAGACCCTGTTCCTGCACACAGTCCCCCATGGACCCTGTTCCTGCACACATTCATTCTATAGACCCGGTTTCTGCACACAGTCCTTCTATAGACCCTGTTCCTGTACACAGTCCTTCTATAGACCCTGTTCCTGCACACAGTCCTTCTATAGATTCTGTTCCTGCACACAGTCCTTCTATAGACTCTGTTCCTGCACACAGTCCTTCTATAGATTCTGTTCCTGCACACAGTTCTTCTATAGACCCTGTTCCTGCACACAGTCCTTCTATAGACCCTGTCCCTGCACACAGTCCTTCTATAGATTCTGTTCCTGCACACAGTCCTTCTATAAACCCAGTTCCTGCACACAGTCCTTCTATAGATTCTGTTCCTGCACACAGTCCTTCTATAGACCCTGTTCCTGCACACAGTCCTTCTATAGACTCTGTTCCAGCACACAGTCATTCTATAGACTCTGTTCCTGCACACAGTCCTTCTATAGACTCTGTTCCTGCACACAGTCCTTCTATAGACCCTGTTCCTGTACACAGTCCTTCTATAGACCCAGTTCCTGCACACAGTCCTTCTATAGACGCTGTTCCTGCACACAGTCCTTCTATAGACTCTGTTCCTGCACACAGTCCTTCTATAGACCCTGTTCCTGCACACAGTCCTTCTATAGACTTTGTTCCTGCACACAGTGCCCCCATAGACCCTGTTTCTGCACACCTTTCCCCTATAGACCCAGTTCCTGCACACAGTCATTCTATAGACTCTGTTCCTGCACACAGTCCTTCTATAGACCCTGTTCCTGCACACAGTCTTTCTATAGAATCTGTTCCTGCACACAGTCCTACTATAGATTCTGTTCCTGCACACAGTCCTTCTATAGACCCTGTTCCTGCACACAGTCCTTCTATAGACCCAGTTCCTGCACACAGTCCTTCTATAGACCCTGTTCCTGCACTCAGTCCTTCTACAGACCTGGTCATGCAAACAGTCCTTCTTTGGACCCTGTTCCTGCACACAGTCCTTCTATAGACCCAGTTCCTGCACACAGTCCTTCTATAGACCCTGTTCCTGCAAACAGTCCTTCTATAGACCCAGTTCCTGCACACAATCCTTCTATATACCCTGTTCCTGCACACAGTCCTTCTATAGATTCTGTTCCTGTACACAGTCCTTCTAAAGACCCTGTTCCTGCACATAGTCCTTCTTTAGACCCTGTTCCTGCACATAGTCCTTCTATATACCCTGTTCCTGCACACAGTCCTTCTATAGACCATGTTCCTGCACACAGTGCCCCTATAGACCATGTTTCTGCACACAGTCCTCCTATAGACTCTGTTCCTGCACACAGTCCCCCTATAGACCCTGTCCCTGCACACAGTCCTTCTATAGACCCTGTTCCTGTACACAGTCCTTCTACAGATTCTGTTCCTGCACACAGTCCTTCTATAGACCCAGTTACTGCACACAGTCCTTCTATATATTCTGTTCTTGCACACAGCCCTTCTATAGACCCTGTTGCTGCACACAGTCCTTCTATAGACTCTGTTCCTGCACACAGCCCTTCTATGGACCCAGTTCCTGCACACAGCCCTTCTATAGACCCTGTTCCTGCACACAGTCCTTCTATAGACTCTGTTCCTGCACACAGCCCTTCTATAGACCCTGTTCCTGCACACAGCCCTTCTATAGACCCTGTTCCTGCACACAGCCCTTCTATAGACCCTGTTCCTGCACACAGTCCTTCTATAGACCCTGTTCCTGCACACAGCCCTTCTAAAGATTCTGTTCCTGCACACAGTCCATCTATATACCCTGTTCCTGCACACGGCCCTTCTATAGACCCTGTTCCTGCACACAGTCCTTCTATAGACCCTGTTCCTGCACACAGCCCTTCTATAGATTCTGTTCCTGCACACAGTCCTTCTATATACCCTGTTCCTGCACACGGCCCTTCTATAGACCCTGTTCCTGCACACAGCCCTTCTATAGATTCTGTTCCTGCACACAGTCCTTCTATATACCCTGTTCCTGCACACGGCCCTTCTATAGACCCTGTTCCTGCACACAGTCCTTCTATAGACTCTGTTCCTGCACACAGCCCTTCTATAGACCCTGTTCCTGCACACAGCCCTTCTATAGACCCTGTTCCTGCACACAGCCCTTCTATAGACCCTGTTCCTGCACACAGTCCTTCTATAGACCCTGTTCCTGCACACAGCCCTTCTATAGACCCTGTTCCTGCACACAGTCCTTCTATAGACCCTGTTCCTGCACACAGTCCTTCTAAAGACCGTGTTCCTGCACACAGTCCTTTTATATACCCTGTTCCTGCACACAGTCCTCCTATAGAGCCTGTTCCTGCACACATCCCCCCTATAGACCCTGTTCCTGCACACAGCCCTTCTATAGACCCTGTTCCTGCACACCTTTCCCCTTTAGACCCTGTTCTTGCACACAGTCCTTCTATAGACTCTGCTCCTGCACACAGCCCTTCTATAGACCCTGTTCCTGCACACAGCCCTTCTATAGACCCTGTTCCTGCACACAGCCCTTCTCTATACCCTGTTCCTGCACACAGTCCTTCTATAGACTCTGTTCCTGCACACAGCCCTTCTATAGACCCTGTTCCTGCACACCTTTCCCCCTATAGACCCTGTTCCTGTATGCATTCTCCCCATGCAACCCTTCCCCCCCCCCCCCCCCATTTCAGAGCTGGCAGTCCCCAGGTGACCCCCTAGTGCCAGGATAGGTAGAGAAGCAATTGGCAAGCAGTGAGCAATGATGGTGATCCTCACCTGTCTTCTCTTTGGTCTTCTCCTCCGATATCCGGCGGTCTCGGGTTATCGGATCACCCAGGTCCTCGCTCACATTGCCCGGAGGCCGAGTGGTCCCGTTGGCTCCCGGAGTAGGTCTGGGGCTGCTGGATCTGGTGGGAGTCCTCTTTGTGCTGGTCACAGTGCTGGCGGTGCTGGTGTGGGGGGCCGGGGATGCCAGGCAGAGCCAGGAGGCCAGCAGGAGCAACGGGCACAGGTACATGGCACTGACAGCTCTGCACAGACTTACACAGCACTGAGCAGCCAGTCAGTGTTATGGAGAGAGATTCACTGAGAGCAGCTTTATAGAGTCTCAGTCCCCCCCCCTCCTTCCCTCCCTACCCCCCCCCCTTACTCCCAGCCTCCCCCCCTCCTTCCCTCCACAACCTCCCCCAACCCAACATTCCTCAATGAACCCGCGAGCGGCCACAAAGAGCTGACACTCAGATACCGACCCCTTCTCAGCGCTCCATACGCTGCTATATAATGTCCTGACATGCAGACAGGAAGTGGCTGAAAGGGTCTGGAGTAGAACAGCAGCACCGAGATAAGGAAAAAAGAATGAAAAAAAGACGAAAACTGCATATTCTGATAAAAAAAAAGAACATGGCAACATTGTTGCTATATAGTGATTATATACAGTGCAAAGAACTGTGGCCCGGATTCAGGTAGATTTGCGATTTTTTTACGTAGACGTTTTTGCCCTGCGCCCCCGCAAATTTTCTGCGCTACCCTCGATTCACGGAGCAGCAGCTCCGTAAATTGCGTGGGCGCGCCGGCAAAATTGCCCGGCGTAAGCGCGCGCAATTTAAATGATCATTTAAATTAGGCGCGTTCCCGCGCCGAGCGTAGGGCGCATGCTCCGTCGGGAAACTTTCCCGACGGAGCATTGCGGCAAATGACGTCGCAAGGACGTCATTTGCTTCAAAGTGAACGTGAATGGCGTCCAGCGCCATTCACGATTCACTTACGCAAACGACATAAATTTCAAATTTCGCGACGCGGGAACGACGGGTATACGTAGCATTGGCTGCCCCTGCTTTTAGCATGTGCAGCCTTACGCGAAACCCGACGTACGCAAACTACGTAAACTGCGTACGCAGGGCTCGTGTGAATCAGCGTGAGTATGCAATTTGCATACTATACGCTGACCACAACGGGAACGCCACCTAGCGGCCTGCGTAAGAATGCAGCCTAAGATATGAGGGCATAAGAGCCTTATGCCGCGCATATCTTAGGCTGCAGTCGGCGTAACGAGCTCTCTGAATCAGGAGAACTCGTTACGCCTGCGCAAGTAAGCAATTGCGCTGCGTAACTATGGTTACGCAGACGCAATTGCTTCTTGAATCTGGGCCAATGTCATCCACTAAGGGGGAGGGTGACCACATTTCCCAACTGCCATTCGGGGACACCCCCTGCCCTCCGGACACGCCCTCGTGCCAGCCCCAAAAAATATGATTTTTGGTCACCAGTTTAGACAGGTGGTATACATTTCATACATATATAGTTTTTTATTGCCCCCCACTTGTCAGCCTCATTTTCTATTGCCCCCACTTGTCAGCCTCATTTTCTATTGCCCCCACTTGTCAGCCTCATTTTCTATTGCCCCCACTTGGCAGCCTCATTTTTTATTGCCCCCCACTTGTCAGCCTCGTTTTTTATTGCCCCCCACTTGTCAGCATCATTTTTTATTGCCCCCCACTTGTCAGCATCATTTTTTATTGCCCCCCCCACTTGTCAGCATCATTTTTTATTGCCCCCATTTGTCAGACTTATTTTTCATTGCTCCCCATTTGTCAGCATAATTTTTTATTGCCCCCCGCACTTGTCAGACTAATTTTTTTTGGCCCTCCACTTGTCAGCATCATTTTTTTTATTGCCCCCCACTTGTCATCCTCATTTTTTATGGCCCCCCCACTTGTCAGCATTATTTTTTATTGCCACCCCACTTGTCAGCATCATTTTTTATTGCCCCCACTTGTCAGACTCATTTTTTTTGGCCCCGCACGTGTCAGCATCATTTTTTATTGCCCCGCACTTGTCAGCCTCATTTTTTATTGCCCCCCCACTTGTCAGCCTTATTTTTTATTGCCCCCCACTTGTCAGCCTCATTTTTTATTGCCCCCCACTTGTCAGCATCATTTTTTATTGCCCCCACTTGTCATCCTCATTTTTTATTGCCCCCCACTTGTCAGCATTATTTTTTATTGCCCCCCCCACTTGTTAGCATCATTTTTTATTGCCCCCACTTGTCAGACTCTTTTTATTGCCCCGCACTTGTCAGCATCATTTTTTATTGCCCCCACTTGTCAGACTCATTTTTTTTGGCCCCCCCACTTGTCAGCCTTATTTTTTATTGCCCCCCGCACTTGTCAGCATCATTTTTTATTGCCCCGCACTTGTCAGCCTCATTTTTTATTGCCCCCCCACTTGTCAGCCTTATTTTTTATTGCCCCCCACTTGTCAGCCTCATTTTTTATTGCCCCCCACTCGTCAGCCTTATTTTTTATTGCCCCCCACTTGTCAGCCTTATTTTTTATTGCCCCCCCCACTTGCCAGCATCATTTTTTATTGCCCCCCCACTTGTCAGCATCATTTTTTATTTTCCCCCACTTGTCAGCCTAAGTTTTTTATTGCCCCCCGCACTTGTCAGCCTCATTTTTTATTGCCCCCCCACTTGTCAGCCTTATTTTTTATTGCCCCCCACTTGTCAGCCTAATTTTTTATTGCCCCCCACTCGTCAGCCTTATTTTTTATTGCCCCCCACTTGTCAGCCTTATTTTTTATTGCCCCCCCACTTGCCAGCATCATTTTTTATTGCCCCCCCACTTGTCAGCATCATTTTTTATTTTCCCCCACTTGTCAGCCTAAGTTTTTTATTGCCCCCCGCACTTGTCAGCCTCATTTTTTATTGCCCCCCCACTTGTCAGCCTTATTTTTTATTGCCCCCCACTTGTCAGCCTAATTTTTTATTGCCCCCCACTCGTCAGCCTTATTTTTTATTGCCCCCACTTGTCAGCCTCATTTTTTATTGCCCCCCACTCGTCAGCCTTATTTTTTATTGCCCCCCACTTGTCAGCCTTATTTTTTATTGCCCCCCCACTTGCCAGCATCATTTTTTATTGCCCCCCCACTTGTCAGACTGATTTTTTATTGCCCCCCCACTTGTCAGCATCATTTTTTATTGCCCCCCACTTGTCAGACTCTTTTTATTGCCCCATTTGTCAGCATTATTTTTTATTGCCCCCCCACTTGTCAGCCTAAGTTTTTTATTGCCCCCCGCACTTGTCAGCCTAATTTTTTATTGCCCCCCACTTGTCAGCATCATTTTTTATTGCCCCCCCACTTGTTAGCATCATTTTTTATTGCCCCCACTTGTCAGACTCTTTTTATTACCCCGCACTTGTCAGCATCATTTTTTATTGCCCCCCCACTTGTCAGCATCATTTTTTATTGCCCCCACTTGTCAGACTCATTTTTTTTGGCCCCGCACTTGTCAGCCTCATTTTTTATTGCCCCCCCACTTGTCAGCCTTATTTTTTATTGCCCCCCACTTGTCAGCCTCATTTTTTATTGCCCCCCACTCGTCAGCCTTATTTTTTATTGCCCCCACTTGTCAGCCTCATTTTTTATTGCCCCCCACTCGTCAGCCTTATTTTTTATTGCCCCCCACTTGTCAGCCTTATTTTTTATTGCCCCCCCACTTGCCAGCATCATTTTTTTTGCCCCCCCACTTGTCAGACTCATTTTTTATTGCCCCCCACTTGTCAGCATCATTTTTTATTGCCCCCCACTTGTCAGACTCTTTTTATTGCCCCATTTGTCAGCATTATTTTTTTATTGCCCCCCCCCCACTTGTCAGCCTAAGTTTTTTATTGCCCCCCGCACTTGTCAGCCTAATTTTTTATTGCCCCCCACTTGTCAGCATCATTTTTTATTGCCCCCCCACTTGTTAGCATCATTTTTTATTGCCCCCACTTGTCAGACTCTTTTTATTGCCCCGCACTTGTCAGCATCATTTTTTATTGCCCCCCCACTTGTCAGCCTCATTTTTTATTGCCCCCCCACTTGTCAGCCTTATTTTTTTTTGCCCCCCCACTTGCCAGCATCATTTTTTATTGCCCCCCCACTTGTCAGCATCATTTTTTATTGCCCCCCACTTGTCAGCATCATTTTTTATTTTCCCCCACTTGTCAGCCTCATTTTTTATTGCCCCCCACTCGTCAGCCTTATTTTTTATTGCCCCCCACTTGTCAGCCTTATTTTTTATTGCCCCCCCACTTGCCAGCATCATTTTTTATTGCCCCCCCACTTGTCAGACTCATTTTTTATTGCCCCCCACTTGTCAGCATCATTTTTTATTGCCCCCCACTTGTCAGACTCTTTTTATTGCCCCATTTGTCAGCATTATTTTTTTATTGCCCCCCCCCACTTGTCAGCCTAAGTTTTTTATTGCCCCCCGCACTTGTCAGCCTAATTTTTTATTGCCCCCCACTTGTCAGCCTCATTTTTTATTGCCCCGCACTTGTCAGCCTCATTTTTTATTGCCCCCCCACTTGTCAGCCTTATTTTTTATTGCCCCCCACTTGTCAGCCTAATTTTTTATTGCCCCCCACTCGTCAGCCTTATTTTTTATTGCCCCCACTTGTCAGCCTCATTTTTTATTGCCCCCCACTCGTCAGCCTTATTTTTTATTGCCCCCCACTTGTCAGCCTTATTTTTTATTGCCCCCCCACTTGCCAGCATCATTTTTTATTGCCCCCCCACTTGTCAGACTGATTTTTTATTGCCCCCCCACTTGTCAGCATCATTTTTTATTGCCCCCCACTTGTCAGACTCTTTTTATTGCCCCATTTGTCAGCATTATTTTTTTATTGCCCCCCCCCCACTTGTCAGCCTAAGTTTTTTATTGCCCCCCGCACTTGTCAGCCTAATTTTTTATTGCCCCCCACTTGTCAGCATCATTTTTTATTGCCCCCCCACTTGTTAGCATCATTTTTTATTGCCCCCACTTGTCAGACTCTTTTTATTACCCCGCACTTGTCAGCATCATTTTTTATTGCCCCCCCACTTGTCAGCATCATTTTTTATTGCCCCCACTTGTCAGACTCTTTTTATTACCCCGCACTTGTCAGCATCATTTTTTATTGCCCCCCACTTGTCAGCATCATTTTTTATTGCCCCGCACTTGTCAGCCTCATTTTTTATTGCCCCCCCACTTGTCAGCCTTATTTTTTATTGCCCCCCACTTGTCAGCCTCATTTTTTATTGCCCCCCATCGTCAGCCTTATTTTTTATTGCCCCCCACTTGTCAGCCTTATTTTTTATTGCCCCCCACTTGTCAGCCTCATTTTTTATTTTCCCCCACTTGTCAGCCTCATTTTTTTATTGCCCCGCACTTGTCAGCCTCATTTTTTATTGCCCCCCACTTGTCAGCCTCATTTTTTATTGCCCCCCACTCGTCAGCCTTATTTTTTATTGCCCCCACTCGTCAGCCTTATTTTTTATTGCCCCCACTTGTCAGACTCTTTTTATTGCCCCCCCACTTGTCAGCATCATTTTTTATTGCCCCCCCACTTGTCAGCATCATTTTTTATTGCCCCCACTTGTCAGACTCATTTTTTTTGGCCCCGCACTTGTCAGCATCATTTTTTATTGCCCCGCACTTGTCAGCCTCATTTTTATTGCCCCCCCACTTGTCAGCCTTATTTTTTATTGCCCCCCCACTTGCCAGCATCATTTTTTATTGCCCCCCCACTTGTCAGCATCATTTTTTATTGCCCCCCACTTGTCAGCATCATTTTTTATTTTCCCCCACTTGTCAGCCTCATTTTTTATTGCCCCCCACTTGTCAGCATCATTTTTTATTGCCCCCCACTCGTCAGCCTTATTTTTTATTGCCCCCCACTTGTCAGCCTTATTTTTTATTGCCCCCCCACTTCTCAGACTCATTTTTTATTGCCCCCCACTTGTCAGCATCATTTTTTATTGCCCCCCACTTGTCAGCCTTATTTTTTATTGCCCCCCCACTTCTCAGACTCATTTTTTATTGCCCCCCACTTGCCAGCATCATTTTTTATTGCCCCCCCACTTCTCAGACTCATTTTTTATTGCCCCCCACTTGTCAGCATCATTTTTTATTGCCCCCCACTTGTCAGACTCTTTTTATTGCCCCATTTGTCAGCATTATTTTTTATTGCCCCCCCCCACTTGTCAGCCTAAGTTTTTTATTGCCCCCCGCACTTGTCAGCCTAATTTTTTATTGCCCCCCACTTGTCAGCCTCATTTTTTATTGCCCCGCACTTGTCAGCCTCATTTTTTATTGCCCCCCCACTTGTCAGCCTTATTTTTTATTGCCCCCCACTTGTCAGCCTCATTTTTTATTGCCCCCCACTCGTCAGCCTTATTTTTTATTGCCCCCACTTGTCAGCCTCATTTTTTATTGCCCCCCACTCGTCAGCCTTATTTTTTATTGCCCCCCACTTGTCAGCCTTATTTTTTATTGCCCCCCCACTTGTCAGACTCATTTTTTATTGCCCCCCACTTGTCAGCATCATTTTTTATTGCCCCCCACTTGTCAGACTCTTTTTATTGCCCCATTTGTCAGCATTATTTTTTTATTGCCCCCCCCCACTTGTCAGCCTAAGTTTTTTATTGCCCCCCGCACTTGTCAGCCTAATTTTTTATTGCCCCCCACTTGTCAGCATCATTTTTTATTGCCCCCCCACTTGTTAGCATAATTTTTTATTGCCCCCACTTGTCAGACTCTTTTTATTGCCCCGCACTTGTCAGCATCATTTTTTATTGCCCCCCCACTTGTCAGCCTCATTTTTTATTGCCCCCCCACTTGTCAGCCTTATTTTTTTTTGCCCCCCCACTTGCCAGCATCATTTTTTATTGCCCCCCCACTTGTCAGCATCATTTTTTATTTTCCCCCACTTGTCAGCCTCATTTTTTATTGCCCCCCACTCGTCAGCCTTATTTTTTATTGCCCCCCACTTGTCAGCCTTATTTTTTATTGCCCCCCCACTTGCCAGCATCATTTTTTATTGCCCCCCCCACTTGTCAGACTCATTTTTTATTGCCCCCCACTTGTCAGCATCATTTTTTATTGCCCCCCACTTGTCAGACTCTTTTTATTGCCCCATTTGTCAGCATTATTTTTTTATTGCCCCCCCCCACTTGTCAGCCTAAGTTTTTTATTGCCCCCCGCACTTGTCAGCCTAATTTTTTATTGCCCCCCACTTGTCAGCCTCATTTTTTATTGCCCCCCACTTGTCAGCCTCATTTTTTATTGCCCCCCCACTTGTCAGCCTTATTTTTTATTGCCCCCCACTTGCCAGCATCATTTTTTATTGCCCCCCCACTTGTCAGACTCATTTTTTATTGCCCCCCACTTGTCAGCATCATTTTTTATTGCCCCCCACTTGTCAGACTCTTTTTATTGCCCCATTTGTCAGCATTATTTTTTTATTGCCCCCCCCCACTTGTCAGCCTAAGTTTTTTATTGCCCCCCGCACTTGTCAGCCTAATTTTTTATTGCCCCCCACTTGTCAGCCTCATTTTTTATTGCCCCGCACTTGTCAGCCTCATTTTTTATTGCCCCCCCACTTGTCAGCCTTATTTTTTATTGCCCCCCACTTGTCAGCCTCATTTTTTATTGCCCCCCACTCGTCAGCCTTATTTTTTATTGCCCCCACTTGTCAGCCTCATTTTTTATTGCCCCCCACTCGTCAGCCTTATTTTTTATTGCCCCCCACTTGTCAGCCTTATTTTTTATTGCCCCCCCACTTGCCAGCATCATTTTTTTTGCCCCCCCACTTGTCAGACTCATTTTTTATTGCCCCCCACTTGTCAGCATCATTTTTTATTGCCCCCCACTTGTCAGACTCTTTTTATTGCCCCATTTGTCAGCATTATTTTTTTATTGCCCCCCCCCCCACTTGTCAGCCTAAGTTTTTTATTGCCCCCCGCACTTGTCAGCCTAATTTTTTATTGCCCCGCACTTGTCAGCATCATTTTTTATTGCCCCCCCACTTGTCAGCCTCATTTTTTATTGCCCCCCCACTTGTCAGCCTTATTTTTTTTTGCCCCCCCACTTGCCAGCATCATTTTTTATTGCCCCCCCACTTGTCAGCCTCATTTTTTATTGCCCCCCACTCGTCAGCCTTATTTTTTATTGCCCCCCACTTGTCAGCATCATTTTTTATTGCCCCCCCACTTGTCAGACTCATTTTTTATTGCCCCCCACTTGTCAGCATCATTTTTTATTGCCCCCCACTTGTCAGACTCTTTTTATTGCCCCATTTGTCAGCATTATTTTTTTATTGCCCCCCCCACTTGTCAGCCTAAGTTTTTTATTGCCCCCCGCACTTGTCAGCCTAATTTTTTATTGCCCCCCACTTGTCAGCCTCGTTTTTTATTGCCCCCCCACTTGTCAGCCTCATTTTTTATTGCCCCCCACTTGTCAGCCTCATTTTTTATTGCCCCCCACTCGTCAGCCTTATTTTTTATTGCCCCCACTTGTCAGCCTCATTTTTTATTGCCCCCCACTCGTCAGCCTTATTTTTTATTGCCCCCCACTTGTCAGCCTTATTTTTTATTGCCCCCCCACTTGCCAGCATCATTTTTTTTGCCCCCCCACTTGTCAGACTCATTTTTTATTGCCCCCCACTTGTCAGCATCATTTTTTATTGCCCCCCACTTGTCAGACTCTTTTTATTGCCCCATTTGTCAGCATTATTTTTTTATTGCCCCCCCCCCACTTGTCAGCCTAAGTTTTTTATTGCCCCCCGCACTTGTCAGCCTAATTTTTTATTGCCCCGCACTTGTCAGCATCATTTTTTATTGCCCCCCCACTTGTCAGCCTCATTTTTTATTGCCCCCCCACTTGTCAGCCTTATTTTTTTTTGCCCCCCCACTTGCCAGCATCATTTTTTATTGCCCCCCCACTTGTCAGCCTCATTTTTTATTGCCCCCCACTCGTCAGCCTTATTTTTTATTGCCCCCCACTTGTCAGCATCATTTTTTATTGCCCCCCCACTTGTCAGACTCATTTTTTATTGCCCCCCACTTGTCAGCATCATTTTTTATTGCCCCCCACTTGTCAGACTCTTTTTATTGCCCCATTTGTCAGCATTATTTTTTTATTGCCCCCCCCCACTTGTCAGCCTAAGTTTTTTATTGCCCCCCGCACTTGTCAGCCTAATTTTTTATTGCCCCCCACTTGTCAGCCTCGTTTTTTATTGCCCCCCCACTTGTCAGCCTCATTTTTTATTGCCCCCCCACTTGTCAGCCTCATTTTTTATTGCCCCCCACTCGTCAGCCTTATTTTTTATTGCCCCGCACTTGTCAGCCTCATTTTTTATTGCCCCCCCACTTGTCAGCCTTATTTTTTATTGCCCCCCACTTGTCAGCCTCATTTTTTATTGCCCCCCACTCGTCAGCCTTATTTTTTATTGCCCCCACTTGTCAGCCTCATTTTTTATTGCCCCCCACTCGTCAGCCTTATTTTTTATTGCCCCCCACTTGTCAGCCTTATTTTTTATTGCCCCCCCACTTGCCAGCATCATTTTTTTTGCCCCCCCACTTGTCAGACTCATTTTTTATTGCCCCCCACTTGTCAGCATCATTTTTTATTGCCCCCCACTTGTCAGACTCTTTTTATTGCCCCATTTGTCAGCATTATTTTTTTATTGCCCCCCCCCACTTGTCAGCCTAAGTTTTTTATTGCCCCCCGCACTTGTCAGCCTAATTTTTTATTGCCCCCCACTTGTCAGCATCATTTTTTATTGCCCCCCCACTTGTTAGCATCATTTTTTATTGCCCCCACTTGTCAGACTCTTTTTATTGCCCCGCACTTGTCAGCATCATTTTTTATTGCCCCCCCACTTGTCAGCCTCATTTTTTATTGCCCCCCCACTTGTCAGCCTTATTTTTTATTGCCCCCCCACTTGCCAGCATCATTTTTTATTGCCCCCCCACTTGTCAGCATCATTTTTTATTGCCCCCCACTTGTCAGCATCATTTTTTATTTTCCCCCACTTGTCAGCCTCATTTTTTATTGCCCCCCACTCGTCAGCCTTATTTTTTATTGCCCCCCACTTGTCAGCCTTATTTTTTATTGCCCCCCCACTTGCCAGCATCATTTTTTATTGCCCCCCCACTTGTCAGACTCATTTTTTATTGCCCCCCACTTGTCAGCATCATTTTTTATTGCCCCCCACTTGTCAGACTCTTTTTATTGCCCCATTTGTCAGCATTATTTTTTTATTGCCCCCCCCCACTTGTCAGCCTAAGTTTTTTATTGCCCCCCGCACTTGTCAGCCTAATTTTTTATTGCCCCCCACTTGTCAGCCTCATTTTTTATTGCCCCGCACTTGTCAGCCTCATTTTTTATTGCCCCCCCACTTGTCAGCCTTATTTTTTATTGCCCCCCACTTGCCAGCATCATTTTTTATTGCCCCCCCACTTGTCAGACTCATTTTTTATTGCCCCCCACTTGTCAGCATCATTTTTTATTGCCCCCCACTTGTCAGACTCTTTTTATTGCCCCATTTGTCAGCATTATTTTTTTATTGCCCCCCCCCACTTGTCAGCCTAAGTTTTTTATTGCCCCCCGCACTTGTCAGCCTAATTTTTTATTGCCCCCCACTTGTCAGCCTCATTTTTTATTGCCCCGCACTTGTCAGCCTCATTTTTTATTGCCCCCCCACTTGTCAGCCTTATTTTTTATTGCCCCCCACTCGTCAGCCTTATTTTTTATTGCCCCCACTTGTCAGCCTCATTTTTTATTGCCCCCCACTCGTCAGCCTTATTTTTTATTGCCCCCCACTTGTCAGCCTTATTTTTTATTGCCCCCCCACTTGCCAGCATCATTTTTTTTGCCCCCCCACTTGTCAGACTCATTTTTTATTGCCCCCCACTTGTCAGCATCATTTTTTATTGCCCCCCACTTGTCAGACTCTTTTTATTGCCCCATTTGTCAGCATTATTTTTTTATTGCCCCCCCCCCACTTGTCAGCCTAAGTTTTTTATTGCCCCCCGCACTTGTCAGCCTAATTTTTTATTGCCCCGCACTTGTCAGCATCATTTTTTATTGCCCCCCCACTTGTCAGCCTCATTTTTTATTGCCCCCCCACTTGTCAGCCTTATTTTTTTTTGCCCCCCCACTTGCCAGCATCATTTTTTATTGCCCCCCCACTTGTCAGCCTCATTTTTTATTGCCCCCCACTCGTCAGCCTTATTTTTTATTGCCCCCCACTTGTCAGCATCATTTTTTATTGCCCCCCCACTTGTCAGACTCATTTTTTATTGCCCCCCACTTGTCAGCATCATTTTTTATTGCCCCCCACTTGTCAGCATCATTTTTTATTGCCCCCCACTTGTCAGACTCTTTTTATTGCCCCATTTGTCAGCATTATTTTTTTATTGCCCCCCCCACTTGTCAGCCTAAGTTTTTTATTGCCCCCCGCACTTGTCAGCCTAATTTTTTATTGCCCCCCACTTGTCAGCCTCGTTTTTTATTGCCCCCCACACAGTCCAAAGAAGCAGGGGGGATGACAGAGAAGCATGGGGGGAGGGGACAGACAGCTGACTCAACAGCTATGGCCTGGGAGTTTCTCACTTCTGCCTAATCTTGTCCCATGGGGGGGGGGCACCGAACTGATTCTTTGCCCCGGGTGAAATAATGTCTAGCTTCCCCACTGGTACTGCCTATAAGAGGACCAGTACCAGCCATTCTACTCTAATAAAGTAGAATGGCTAGTGAAGGGGGAGAGGGGGCTTGGGTGGCCGGGGGGGGGAGTGCGGGAGTGGTCCGGCCGCCATGGGAGAGACTTGTCATAGTGGGCCAGTCTGGATGAAGTCCAGGGCCAAATTTTTGTCCCAGTCCAGTCCTGGTGGCCCCCTCCCCAGAGCAGGGCCCCACTTTGTAAGCCTCATTTATTACTGTACTGTCCCCAGCGCCCCGACTTGTCACCTCACCTGCTCCAATCAGGTTCTATTTGCTCCCCTTCTAATCTGGACTAGTCCGGTGGGGTGGGCAGTTGAAAGCCAGTCTTTGATTTTAAACAGAAAATACCACGTTTGGTCACTAGGTGGGGCTAAGTATCATGTAACCTAGGGCCATATAAAGGCCAAATTGACCAGCATGGAAATAGATTTTAAATGAAAAAAAAAAAAAAAAATGTTTCCACTAGATGGTGCCCGGCAGTGGCGGTGCGTCCATAGAGGGCACAGGAGCACCCCCCCCTCTCTCCTGCACCCGTCAATCACCAATAGATAGATTCATGCATTGTCAGGCGCCGGGCATCTGAAATTCAGCAGCGTTTTTTTTTGGAAATGCCTGATTAGGGCCGTGGGCTCTAATAGGCTTCCAAATTGGTAGACAGCTGGGCGCAATGCTGTGCGTTCGCTGTTTACACAGTGTTGTGTTAGGGAAGCGAATAAATCGCTTTCCTAACACTCTCAGCCAATCAGGATGCTCAGGTCTGGTTACCCTGTCACCGGATTGGCTGAAGCAACAGGCGCTGTGATTGGACGCCAATCATAGCAGAGGACGGAAAGAGGATGGGAGAAGACACGAGGACTCGGAGCGTGGAGTACAGCGCCGAGACAGGTAAGTGCCGGGGGCACACTGGCAGCAATTGATGGGCACACTGGCAGCAATTCATGGGGCACACTGGCAGCAATTCATGGGCACACTGGCAGCAATTCATGGGGCACACTCGATGGGGCACACTGGCAGCAATTGATGGGCACACTGGCATCAATTCATAGGAACACTGGAAGCATTTGATGGGGCACATTAGCGGCAATTGATGGGGTACTCTGGCAGCAATTGATCGGGCACACTGGCAGCAATTGATGGGGTACACTGGCAGCAATTGATGGGGCACACTGGCAGCAATTGATAGGCACACTGGCAGCAATTTATGGGGCACACTGGCAGCAATTGATGGGCACACTGGCAGTATTTGATGGGGCACAGTAGCGGCAATTGATGGGGCACACTGGCAGCAATTGATGGGGCACACTGGCAGCAATTCATGGGCACACTGGCACAATTTGATGGGGCACAGTAGCGGCAACTGATGGGGTACACTGGCAGCAATTGATGGGGCACACTGTCAGAAATTGATAGGGTACACTGGCAGCAATTCATGGGCACACTGGCACCATTTGATGGGGCACAGTAGCAGCAATTCATGGGGTACACTGGCAGCAATTCATGGGGCACACTGGCAGCAATTGATGGGGCACACTGGCAGCAATTCATGGGCACACTGGCAGCAATTGATGGGGCACATTGGCAGCAATTGATGAGCACACTGGCAGTAATTCATGGGGCACACTGGCAGCAATTAATGGGCACATTAGCGGCAATTGATGGGGCACATTGGCAGCAATTGATGGGGCACACTTGATGGGGCACACTGGCAGCAATTGATGGGGCACACTGGCAGCAATTGATGGGCACACTGGCAGCAATTCATGGGGCACACTGGCAGCAATTCATGGGCACATTAGCGGCAATTGATGGGGCACATTAGCGGCAATTGATGGGGCACACTGGCAGCAATTGATGGGGCACACTTGATGGGGCACACTGGCAGCAATTCATGGGGCACACTGGCAGCAATTGATGGGCACACTGGCAGCAATTGATGGGCACACTGGCAGCAATTGATGGGCAAACTGGGAGCTATTGATGGGGCACACTGGCAGTAATTGATGGGGCACACTTGATTGGGAACACTGGCAGCAATTGATGGAGCACACTTGATGGGGCACACTGGCAGCAATTGATGGGCACAGTGGCGGCAATTGATGGGCACAGTAGCTGTGTTTGATGGCACTGGTCCCGGTATCACAATACATCACTTGTCACCATCTACTGGCCAAATTGAGTATTATTATTTTTTTTATTATTATTTAATGTAAAACATACAAGTGCAGGAAGTAGCTTTGTGTGTGCGCACCATCATTGGCACAGAACAAATCTACATGCACTTCCACTGGGCAGATTGTCTTTAAAATAGGAAATAATGCATTTGGCCACTAGATGTCGATAATTAGCGTGACGCTTAGCACCATCCAATGACCAAATGTATTTTTTTCATTTTGAAATCAATGAAAAACATTCTACCAACACAGGAAATCGCTGGAAATTAATGTAAAAATGCATTTTGCCACTAAGTGGCGCCACATATCATTATATTTATGTATGTACATGCACTATCAGTGGGCAGATTTTCTTTAAAACTTAAAAATACCATAAATTGCCCCTAGATGGCACTAAGCATCATGATACTTAACACCATCTAGTGGCCAAATTTGGTAATTTCTCTTTGAGATCAGTGGCCTAGATTCAAGAAGCAATTGCGTCTGCGTAACCATAGTTACGCAGCGCAATTGCTTTCTTGCCCCGGCATATCGAATGCTCCTGATTCTGGAACCTCGTTACGCCGACTGCAGCCTAAGATATGCGCGGCATAAGGCTTTTATGCCAGTCATATCGTAGGCTGCATTCTTACGCTGGCCGCTAGGGGGCGTTCCCATTGTGGTCAGCGTATAGTATGCAAATTGCATACTAACACCGATTCACAACGTTACGCGAGCCCTGCGTACGCAGTTTACGTTGTTTCCGTACGGCGGGTTTCGCGTAAGGCTGCCCCTTCTAATAGCAGGGGCAGCCAATGTTACGTATACCCGTCGTTCCCGCGTCGCAAAGTTTAAATTTTACGTCGTTTGCGTAAGTGAATCGTGAATGGCGCTGGACGCCATTTACGTTCACTTTGAACATTTGCCGCAATGCACGTCGGGAAAGTTTCCCGACGGAGCATGCGCCCTACGCTCGGTGCGGGAACGCGCCTAATTTAAATGATTCCCGCCCCCTATGGGATCATTTAAATTACGCGCCCTTACGCCGGGCATTTTTGAGGAGCGCCCACGCAAATGACGTGGCTACTGCTTCGTGAATGAATAATTTGCGGGGGCGCAGGGCAAAAACGGGACGCTGCACCACCGTAAGGAGTGTGGAGCGGTACCTGAATCTACCCCAGTGATTTTAAAACAGAAAATACCACATTCGGTCAGTAGCTGGGGTGGAGTATCACTTAGCACCATCTAGTGGCCAAATGCTTTTTCTTTTTTCTTTTTTTTAAATCAATGAAAAACATTTGACCAGCACAGGGAAAGATGGTATAATTTATATTAATGTATATTATTACAATCATTTCAATATTTAGCACCACCTAGTGACAATATTCTGTAAATTCTGTTTTGATGAAAGGTTTTATACGGATTTAAAACAGAAAATACCGCATTTGGTCAGTAGCCGGGGTGAAGCATCATGTAACGATGGGCCATAAAGAGTTTGTTCTGTGCCAATGGGGTAAGAAAAAAATATATATTTCGGCTATTTTGGTCAAATATATATATATATATTTTCAATTAATTTAAAATTGAAAATACCACATTTTTTTTATTATTATTGATTTAAAATAGAAAATATTGTGTTTGACCAGTAGATGGTGCTAAGTATGATGATACCTAGCACCCTCTAGTGGCCATTTTTTTTTATTATTATTATTATTTTTCTTTTATTGATTTAAAACAGAAAATACCACATTGGGTCAGTAGCTGGGGGTGAAGTATCATGTAACGATGGGCCATAAAGCGTAAAAAAGAAAGGTAGTAGGTTATTTACTGTGCTGGTCGAATGTTTTTTTTTTTTTAAATTGATTTAAAACAGAAAATACTGTGTTTGGCCAGTAGATGGTGCTAAGTATGATGATACCTAGCACCCTCTAGTGGCCACATTTTTTTTATTATTATTATTTTTTCTTTTATTGATTTAAAATTGAAAATACCACATTTGGTCAGTAGCTGCGGTAAAAAAAATCATGTAACGATGGGCCATAAAGCATTTGTTCTGTGCCAATGGGGTAAGAAAAAAAAACATATATAGGCTATTTTGGTCAAAGATTTTTTTTTTTTATTTAAAATTGAAAATACCACATTTGTTTTTTTTTTTATTGATTTAAAACCGAAAATACTGTGTTTGGCCAGTAGATGGTGCTAAGTATGATGGATACCTAGCACCCTCTAGTGGTCAATTTTTTTTTATTATTATTTTTCTTTTATTGATTTAAAATCTAAAATACCACATTTGGTCAGTAGCTGGGGTAAAAAAATCATGTAACGATGGGCCATAAAGCGTTTGGGGAGGATCTACTAAAACCGGAGGGTGCAGAAATCTGGTGCGGCTGTGCATAGAAACCAATCAGCTTCTAACTTCAGCTTGTTCAAATAAGCTTTGACAAAATAACCTGCAAGCTGATTGTATATCAGATTTTGCACTCTATACTTTTAGTAAATGATCCCCACTATGGCCACTAGATGGTGCTGATGGAATAGGAATTACATGTGTTAGTTATTATCCCTCCCTTTTAGATTGTAAGCTCTAATGAGCCGGGTCCTCTGATTCTTCCTGTATTGAATTGTATTGTAACTGTACTCTCTACCCTCATGTTGCAAACTGATGGCGCTCTATAAATCCTGTATAATAATAATATGAGGATTTTGGATCTGTATTTGTCACTTACCCACGTGTCCCGGATAGGGTGACCACGTGTCCCGGATAGGGTGCCCACGTGTCCCGGATAGGGTGCCCACGTGTCCCGGATGGGGGGACCGCGTGTCCCGGATGGGGCGCCTACGTGTCCTGGATAGGGTGACCACGTGTCCCGGATAGGGTGCCCACGTGTCCCGGATGGGGGGAACACGTGTCCCGGATGGGAAGACCACGTGTCCCGGATGGGGTGACCACGTGTCCCGGATGGGGGGAACACGTGTCCCGGATGGGAAGACCACGTGTCCCGGATGGGGTGACCACGTGTCCGGGACAGTCCCGCATTTTGAATCTGTATTTGTCACTTACGCTAGGATGCCCACGTGTCCCGGATAGGGTGACCACGTGTCCTGGATGGGGTGACCACGTGTCCCGGATGGGGTGACCACGTGTCCTGGATGGGGTGACCACGTGTCCCGGATAGGGTGACCACGTGTCCCGGATGGGGTGACCACGTGTCCCGGATGGGGTGACCATGTGTCCCGGATTGCCCGGGACAGTCCCGCATTTTGAATCTGTATTTGTCAGGATGAGGTGACTACGTGTCCCGGATAGGGTGACCACGTGTCCCGGATAGGGTGACCACGTGTCCCGGATGGGGTGACCACGTGTCCGGGATGTGGTGACCACGTGTCCCGGATGGGGTGACCACGTGTCCCGGATAGGGTGACCACGTGTCCTGGATAGGGTGACCACGTGTCCCGCATTTTGCAGGTCTGTCCCGGGCACCATCATTCCAGGACAATACAGTGTCCCGGAATGAAACTGACAGAGCCCCCCCCCCCCCAAGCCAAACTAACCCCCCCCCCCAAAAGGCCGCCATATCACCACTTTACTCACTCACAGTACTTGTCCTGGCTGGGAATACCTGGAGGAGCACAATCCCCGCCCCCTGCTTGTGATTGGAGAAATCATAAATCCTGCCCTCTTGTGCCCAATCACTGTGCTGTGATTCATTACAGAACAAGCTGAAGTTGGGTGTCCCTGAATGCAGGGGTGGAAATGTGGTCACCCTAGTCCCGGATTGCCCGGGACTGTCCCGCAATTGACATGTCTGTCCCGGGCACCTTCATTCCGGGACAATACAATGTCTGAGGTGACCAGGCTGCAATTAATTTTTAGTCAGAGAAGGCAAGCTCAAAATAACACAAAAACATTCTTTTCGCCCATTTTTTTATTTAGAAAAATGGCAGAATTTTTTTTTGTGTTATTTTGAGCTTGCCTCCTCTTGTAGCCACTGTGTCAACACACGCAGCCACTGTGCCATCAATTGTCGCCACTGTGCCCATTACACGCAGCCACTGTGCCACCAAACGCAGCCACTGTGCCATCACATGCAGCCACTGTGCCAGCACACGCAGCCACTGTGTCAGCACATGCAGTCACTGTGCCAACACACGCAGCCACTGTGCCAACACACGCAGCAACTGTGCCACCAAACGCAGCCACTGTGCCAACACACGCAGCCACTGTGCCATCAATTGTCACCACTGTGCCATCACATGCAGCCACTGTGCCAGCACGCGCAGCCACTGTGCAATCAATTGTCACCACTGTGCCATCACACGCAGCCACTGTGCCAGCACACGCAGCCACTGTGCCAACACACGCAGCCACTGTGCCAACACACGCAGCCACTGTGCCACCAAACGCAGCCACTGTGTCATCACATGCAGCCACTGTGCCAACACACGCAGCCACTGTGCCATCAATTGTCACCACTGTGCCATCACATGCAGCCACTGTGCCCATCAAACGCAGCCACTGTGCCATCAATTGTCGCCACTGTGCCCATCACACGCAGCCACTGTGCCATCAATTGTCGCCACTGTGCCCATCACACGCAGCCACTGTGCCACCAAACGCAGTCACTGTGCCATTGTGCCATCACATGCAGCCACTGTGCCAACACACAATTATTTCTTAAAAAACGGGGGGGGGGGGGGGCGCAGTTTGCCATCTTCGCCCTGGGCACCAAATGGCCTTGTCCCAGCACTGTCGGCACCTCCTCCTTCTCCGGCACCCAGCGGCAAGCAGCAGGGACTGGTGTGACCTTCACTCTCCAGATAGTGACGCCGCTCCTTTCCTTCTACGCACGCGGCTCATGCAGAGGGAGTGACAGCAGCACTGCATCTGGTGGCAGGCTATGGGTGGCAAGCGGCACTGCATCTGGTGGCAAGTGCCACATTTACCCAGTGGCGTAGCGTGGATTGTCAGCGCCTGGGGCGTAGCAAGTAATTTGCGCCCCCTGGCCCATGGACTTACCTATTTTCAGCTAGCTCCAGTCTGGTCACATGATCCACAGTGTGAGGAAGCTGTGTCTGTAGAGAAGAGGAGCGCATGCTTGATAATGACTGGTAAAGCCTGGAGTGGTGACATCATGCTTATGTTCCTATGTCCCATCTGTTGTTGGCACTCCCTCCTTTTCACACTCGTGACAGCGCCCGTCTAAATTTTGTGCCCTGGGCGGTGGCCCCCTTGCACCCCCCACGTTACGCCACTGCATTCACCTGACAAATAACCCGGCGCCAAATTCCCCATCAACCCCTAGACTACATTTCCCCTCCGCCGCCCCCCTCATCTTTTTTTGGGGGGAAGGTGAGAGAGGGGATGTGTCCCTGAATGGCACTTTTGGAAATGTGGTCACCCTAACTTAAGCACAGCGGGACCCTTAAGTAAAGCGGCTTCATCCAACAAACAAGTAAGGACTCGTTCACACTTGGTTTGGTCTGTAAAGATCTGCGCTCAGATTGCTCTTCAGAGAGCATTTGACAGGCGGCGAGGAGGCAATGTATCACCCCCCCCCCCCTCACCTTCTGCTTTAAAACCTTGAACCCCCCACCAGCAGACTGCTGCTACGTGGCCCTATCAACTGTAATAGGTGCTACACCCACCGAACGTGACGTAGGGTGGATTCAGGTATGACTTGCGCCCTCTTACGGAGGCGCAGTGTACCGTTTTAACGCTGCGCCTCCGTAAATGACCTGCGCTACGCTTCATTCATGAAGCAGTAGCTCCGTGATTTGCGTGGGCGCTCCCTAAAACTGCCCGACGTAAGGGCGCGTAATTTAAATGATCCCGTAGGGGGCGTGGATCATTTAAATTAGGTGCGTTCCCGCGCCGAACGTAGTGCGCAATGCTCCGTCGGGAAACTTTCCCGACGTGCATTGCGGCAAATGACGTTGCAAGGACGTCATTTGCTTTAACGTGAACGTAAATGCTGTCCAGCACCATTCACGATTCACTTACGCAAACGACGTAATTTTCAAACATCGCGACGTGGGAACGACGGGTAGACTTAGCATTGGCTGCCCCTGCTAATAGCAGGGGCAGCCTTACGCGGAACCCCGACGAATGCAAACGACGTAAAATGCGTACGCAGGGCGCGCGTAGGGTTGTGAATCGGCGTGAGTATGCAATTTGCATACTCTTTGCTGACCACTACGGGAACGCCACCTAGCGGCCAGCGTGAGAATGCAGCCTAAGATACGACGGCATAAGAGCCTTATGCCAGTCATATCTTAGGCTGCAGTCGGCGTATCGAGCTTTCTGAATACAGAAAAGTCGTTACGCCGGCGCAACTAAGCAATTGCGCTGCGTAACTATGGTTACGCAGACGCAATTGCTTACTGAATCCACCCCATGGGGTATAATTTCTGCCACGGCCGTAGCATGTGTACACCCCCAGGCACTGCCTCTGCAGCTAAAAGGGGAGCAAATGGGGGGAAGAAGGTAAAAACATGACTCAACCACAGGGTTTTACTGCCCCTCACCTGTTAGTGTGAATGGGCCCTTTAAGAGCCCCATATGTATTACTGTGCTAACAGCCTGGTTGCATTACTGTAATAAATAACAAGTGTTCTACTGGGCTTTAAAGTGGTTGTAAAGGTTCCCGTTTAACCACTTCCCGCCCGGTCAATGGACAATTGACGTCCGGGAAGTGGTTGTGAAATCCTGACTGGACGTCCATTGACGTCCTGCAGGATTTCATGCCGGCGCGCGCCCGTGGGGGCGCGCATCGTGGTGATCAGTGATGTGGGGTGTCAGTCTGACACCCTGCATCTCTGATCTCGGTAAAGAGCCTCTGGCGGAGGCTCTTTACCACGTAATCAGCCGTGTCCAATGACGGCTGATCACGATGTAAACAGGAAGAGCCGTTGATCTGCTCTTCCTCACTCGCGTCTGTCAGAGACGATCGGCGGCTCTCCTGACAGGGGGGGTTCGCGCTGATTGTTTATCAGCTCCCCCCCCCCCTCGGATGCCCACACTGGACCACCAGGGAAGGGGGCAGTAAAAAAATTAAATAAATGAGAGATGCCAATCAGTTCCCACAAATGGGCACTGACTGGCAACATGGGCACAAGTGATGCCCAGCAATGCCATCAGTGCCACCCCTCTGTGTCCATCAGTGCCACCCCTCAGTGTCCATCAGTGCCACCTCTCAGTGCCCATCCATGCCCAGTGCCAACCTATCAGTGCCCATCTGTGCCACTCATAATTACCCATCAGTGCCACCCATGAGTGCCCATCAGTGTCGCCTATGAGTGTCCATCAGTGCCGCCTATGAGTGCCCATCAGTGCCGCATACCAGCGCCGCCTATCAGTGCCCGTCAGTGCCGCCTCACCGGTGCCCATCAGTGCCGCCATATCAGTGCCCGTAATCGAAGAAGAAAACTTACTTATTCACAAAAAAAAAATTAAAATAAAAATAAAAACTTATTTTTTTTTGAAATTTTCGGTCTTTTTTTAGTTGTTGCGCAAAAAAAAATCGCAGAGGTGATCAAATACCACCAAAATAAAGCTCTATTTGTGGGAACGAAATGATAAAAATTTCATTTGGGTACAGCGTAGCACGACATGCAATTGTCATCCAAATTGCGACAGCGCTGAAAGCTGAAAATTGGCTTCGGCAGGAAGGTGCGTAAGTGCCCCCCGGTATGGAAGGGGGTTAATAGAAGTTATGACCTATGGGCGTTCTGTATTTTGCAGGATGCGCAGTTAGCATTTGTTCCACAAGATGGCAGCAAAACACTGCGCCCTTTTACAATGCTGCCTCTATGAAACAAAGACAAGACATCCGATTTACTAAAGTGAGACATGAGTTTGCACGCCTGTTGTTTTTTTGCATCTTTTTTATTTATTTTTTTCAATAATGCAATACAAGGCAACAAAATAAAATACACAACAGGTCGGAGACACAACAAAAACAGAAAGTTGTCGTTTAACCACTTCCCGACTGCCGCATGCACTTTGACGTCGACAGAATGGCACGGCTGTGCAAATGGGTTCCCCTTTAATTTGCGAGCCGTGTGGTCGCAAGCTTCGTGACTGTGCCCGGCGGGACCCGAGGACTCGATGTCCGCCGGTGTCCCGCGATCGGGTCACAGAGCTGAAGAACAGGGGAGATGTCAGTGTAAACACAACATCTCCCCGTTCTTCCTAGTGACATGCCACTGATCTTCTGTTCCCTGTCATCGGGAGCAGCGATCAGTGATGTGTCGCGGCAAGTCACGCCCCCTAACAGTTAGAATCACTCCCTAGGTCACACTTAACCCCTTCAGCGCCCCCCTTCAGTAATCAGTGCATTTTTATATCGCTGTAAAAATGACAAAAATAGTCCAAAAATAGTGTCCGCCATAATGTCGCAGGCACGATAAAAATCGCAGATCGCCACCATTACTAGTAAAAAAAAAAAAAATATTAATAAAAATGCCACAAAACTATCCCCTATTTTGTAGACGCTATGGCCCAGATTCTCGTAGATGGGCGCAAAATTGTGCGGGCGTAACGTATCTGATTTACGCTACGCCGCCGCAAGTTTTTCAGGCAAGTGCTTTATTCACTAAGCACTTGCCTGTAAAGTTGCGGCGGCGTAGCGTAAATCACCCGGCGGAATTGAAATTCGGCGGGTAGGGGGCGTGTTCCATTTAAATGAAGCGCGTCCCCGCGCCGAACGAACTGCGCATGCGCCGTTCCCAACATTTTGCATTGCTCCAAATGACGTCGCAAGGACGTCATTGGTTTTGACGTGGACGTAAATTACGTCCAGCCCCATTCACGGACGACTTACGCAAACAACGTAAATTTATAAATTTTCGAAGCGGGAACGACGGCCGTACTTAACATTGATTGCGCCTCATATAGCAGGGGCAACTTTATGCCGGGAAAAGCCTAACGTAAACGTCGTAACTTTACCGCGTCGGGCGTGCGTACGTTCGGGAATTCGCGTATCTAGCTAATTTGCATACTCGACGGGGAAATCGACAGAAGCGCCACCTAGCGGGGAAAAAAAAATTGCAGTTACGATCCGACGGTGTAAGAGACTTACGCCTGTCGGATCTAATGGATATCTATGCGTAAGAATCAGTCGCATAGATACGACGGCCCAGATTAGGACTTACGACGGCATACATTGTGTTGCGCCGTCGTAAGCCCTTTGAGAATCTGGGCCTTTAACTTTTGCGCAAACTGATCAATAAACGCCTATTGCGATATTTTTTTTTTAACCAAAAATATGTAGAAGAATACGTATCGGCCTAAACTGAGGGGAAAAAAAACGTTTTTTTTAAATATATTTTTTGGGGGATATTTAATATAGGAAAAAGTAAAAAATATTGTTTTTTTTCAAAATTGTCGCTCTATTTTTGTTTATAGCGCAAAAAATAAAAACCGCAGAGGTGATCAAATACCACCGAAAGAAAGCTCTATTTGTGGGGAAAAAAGGACGCCAATTTTGTTTGGGAGCCACGTCGCACGACCGCGCAATTGTCAGGTAAAGCGACGCATCGCCGAATCGCTAAAAGTGGCCCGGTCATTGACCAGCAATATGGTCCAGGGGCTTAAGTGGTTAATGCCCAGTGGCGAGAAAAACGATGTGAACCCGCCTGGGAAAAACTGGTTTTCTGCAGTAATTTGTCATAAAATGTGATCTGATCCTCATTCGAAGTCGCAGCAATAGATTGGCACAATGAGGTTGTTTTACTAAAGGAAAATATACTGAGCATTGCAAGTGCATTCGCTCTAGACCTGCGGGGGAAGCTCTGCTGATTTCTTTCATCCAATCATGTGCAACGCAGGGCCGATCCTAGGCAGGGTGCATTGCACCCAGGCGCCTGCAGAGGTGGGGGCGCCAAACATCTAACAGAAGCCCTCTCTGCTTCTCTTCCTGTATTGTGTTTATTGTTAAGAGATCATGTAAGGATCCCGGGGTAATGAAGACTTTGTGGGGGAGCATCTCTGTGGTTGAGTCGTTGCCATAGAAACATTTGTAAAGGGGAGGAGTTAGTAACACGACGACGCCCATCTGGGGGGCGCCAGAAATATTTCTGCACCCAGGCGCCCGTGACCCGAGGATCGGCCCCGTGTGCAAGCAAAAGTTTAGTTCTTTTTTATTTTCCTTGCATATTCCCCTCACATGTAGAGCAACTGCACTTGCGCAGAGCACAGACCGTTTTCCTTTAGTAAATGAATCCGCACGTATTCGCGCATTTGCATACGGCGTCGTCCGACGTTTTTGAACTTCGTCGTTTTTTATTTTAGCCAATAGGAAAAATGCTCATCTCTTTCATCACTTGTTGTTATGTTGGTAGATTTTTTTTATCTTCTTCCCGGGTGAATTTTCTATTTCACAGAACAGGTTAACCACTTCCATACCGGGGGGGCACTTACGCACCTTGCCGCCCAGGCCAATTTTCAGCTTTCAGCACTGTCGCACTTTGAATGGCAATTGCGCGGTCGTGCTACACTGTACCCAAACAAAATTGACGCCCTTTTTTCCCCACAAATAGAGCTTTCTTTTGGTGGTATTTGATCACCTCTGCGGGTTTTTTTTGCGCAACAACTAAAAAAAGACTGAAAATTTGGAAAAAAAAATACGTTTTCATTTTTTTCTGTTAATTTTTTTGTAAATAAGTACTTTTTCTCTTTCAATTACGGGCACTGATATGGTGGCACTGATGGGCACAGATGAGATGGCACTGATTGGCGGTGCTGGTATGCAGCACTGATGGGCACTCATAGGCGGCACTGATGGGCACACATAGGCAGCACTGATGGGCACACATAGGCGGCACTGATGGGCACACATAGGCGGCACTGATGGGCACACATAGGCGGCACTGATGGGCACTCATGGGCGGCACTGATGGGCACTCATGGGCGTCACTGGGCACCTTAGGTGGCACAGATGGGCACTCATGGGCGGCACTTATGGGTGGCACAGATGGGTACTGATAGGTGGGCACTGGGCACAGATGGGCACTGTGGGGTGGCACTGATGGACACTGGGGTGGCACTGATAGACACTGTGGGGCAGCACTGATCTACCCATGTTGCCAGTCAGTGCCCATTTGTGGGCACTGATTGGCATCTTTTTTATTTTTTAAAGCTTTTTTTTTTTTCCCAAGACTTTTTTATTTTATTTGCCCTTCCCTGGTGGTCCAGTGTGGCGATCCGAGGGGGGGGGCTGAGCTGATAAACAATCAGCGCGAACCCCCCTTGTCAGGAGAGCCGCCGATCGCCTCTCCTCTACTCGCATCTGTCAGACCCGAGTGAGGAAGAGCCATCAACGGCTCTTCCTGTTTACATCGTGATCAGCCAGTCAGGATTTCAAAACCACTTCCCGGACGTAAATCGGCTATAGGCCAGGCGGGAAGTGGTTAAAGCGTCAAAACGAATGAATGGACAGGAAGAGCCATGTACAGAACTTCCTGTTCATTCACACACTGAAGCATAGCAAACACAGTCAGTGATCAGTCCATTCAGAAAAAGAAAGGGGGGCGCGAATGACATATTTACCGTCTTTAAGGCAAGGGCAAAAGGGGAAGCTGCCCTGGGCCCTGTCATTGTTGTGGGGCCCAAAGCAGTTGCCTCATACTTGCCACAACTATCCCAGTTTAAATTCCCTTGTCCCTTGAAGTTTTAGTCCCTTTAGTGCTGTGTCCTGATATCTCAGTGTGAAGTGCTGCCCAGCTCTGCCCTATTGTTGTGTACAGATGACTCACCTGCAGACCCTGTGTTTACATGTAAATAACCGACATTCATGTGTAAATAAAGGCGGCATTCATATGTCTATCATGCCCCTCTGCAGTGAAGAGATGATGTGCTGTAACCTCTAGCAACCAATCAGTGAGCAGTATTACTGTACAGTAATCTCTAGCAACCAATCGACAAGAAGAAATCATGTGCTTATAACCTCTAGCAACTAATCAGTGAGCCGTAATGTGTGCTGTAACCTCTAGCAACCAGTCAGTAAGTGGTAATGATATGATGTAACCTCTAGCAACCAGTCAGTAAATGGCAAAGATATGCTGTAACCTGTAGCAACCAGTCAGTAAGTGGTAATGATATGCTGTAACCTCTAGCAACCAGTCAGTAAGTGGTAATGATATGCTGTAACCTCTAGCAACCAGTCAGTAAGTGGTAATGATATGCTGTAACCTCTAGCAACCAGTCAGTAAGTGGTAATGATATGCTGTAACCTCTAGCAACCAATCGCAATCACTGCCTGATCTGATACAGTAATCTGATTTTAAGTCTGGCTGCTATTTATTGTATGTCTCAGAGCAAGTGGAGAGTGAAATTGCATGGGGGGGGAGGGGCCGCCAAGAATTTTTTTGCCCAGGGTCCAATCAACATTAAAGACGGCCCTGACCAGCCCCTCCCCCTGACACATTCCCCACAGCAGCCAGCGGTGGAGGGTAGGGGGGGGGGGGAGCTGCTGGGGGTACAAATGGGGGGGGGCAGACAGGGGCCCCGGGACAACAGAAAGAAGAGGATAGGAAGGCGTGGCATATAGAGGAACTGATCTCCTCCATTTTGCTGCGGCAGCCAGTGAATGCCTGCGGAAAAGGAGAGGAAGAGAAATGTTTGTTATTTTTAAAATTAAAAAAAAATCTTTACTATCACTGTAATGATCTTTCTTTCTACAACCAGAAGGAACTGCTACGTAACTGTATAATTACACATTGGAATCAGTGCTCTCTTTCCCTACCACCAGAGGGAGCTGTTACACAGCTGTATAGTTACACATTGGAATGAAAGGTATCTTTTCCTACCACCAGAGGGAGCTGTTACACAGCTGTATACAGTAGTTACACATTGGAATGAAAGGTACCTTTCCTACCACCAGAGGGAGCTGTTACACAGCTGTATAGTTACACATTGGAATGAAAGGTATCTTTTCCTACCACCAGAGGGAGCTGTTACACAGCTGTATAGTTACACATTGGAATGAAATGTACCTTTTCCTACCACCAGAGGGAGCTGTTACACAGCTGTATAGTTACACATTGGAATGAAATGTACCTTTTCCTACCACCAGAGGGAGCTGTTACACAGCTGTATAGTTACACATTGGAATGAAAGGTATCTTTTCCTACCACCAGAGGGAGCTGTTACACAGCTGTATAGTTACACATTGGAATGAAAGGTATCTTTTCCTACCACCAGAGGGAGCTGTTACACAGCTGTATAGTTACACATTGGAATGAAAGGTATCTTTTCCTACCACCAGAGGGAGCTGTTACACAGCTGTATAGTTACACATTGGAATGAAAGGTATCTTTTCCTACCACCAGAGGGAGCTGTTACACTAAAAATTTGGAATGAAAGGTACCTTTCCTACCACCAGAGGGAGCTGTTACACAGCTGTATAGTTACACATTGAAATTAACCACTTTAAGCCCCGAGCCTCTGTCTGAGATTTGGTGTTAAAAACATTTTTTTTTTTTGCTAGAAAATTTCTTAGAACCCCCAAACATTATATATATATTTTTTCCAACACCCTAGACCAGGGGTGTCAAACTCAATTTCATTGTGGGCCGCATCAGCATTATGATTGCCCTCAAAAGGGCCGGTTGTATCTGTAAGATTAGATGTCCAACGCATCCCCTCCCCCTTACATTAGATGTCAAGAGCCCCCCCCCCCCACCAGGGCCGCCATCAGGGGGGTACAGGCAGTAAGGGAGGTCCCCAGGGCCCCCGATGGCAACCCCCTTTTTTTATAAAATTTTTATTTTATTTTTTTTATTTATTTTTTGTCTTTATTAAAATGGCCCAGAGGTCTCCAGGGGCCCGGATGGCAACCCCCCATTTTTTTTTTATAAAACTTTTTTTTATATATTTTTATTATTTATTTTTTATCTTTATTAAAGGGCCCCAGATGTCAACCCCCCTTTTAAAAAAATAATAATACAAAAACCTTTTTATATATATATATATATATATATTTTTATATTTATATTTTTGTTTTTATTTTTATTAAAGAGCTCAGAGGTCCCCGGATGGCAACCCCTTTTTTGTATAAATTTTTTTTTTCTTTTTATATATATTTTTTTATTTCTTTTTTCCTTTTTATTACAGGGCCCAGAGGTCCCCAGATGGCAACCCCCCATTTTTATTTTTTATAACAAAATTCTCTTCTCAATTTGAGGCGGCAGCACTCCCCCCCCCCCCCCCCCGGTTTTCTGCTCCAGGAGGGCCCATGCCTGAAGCTGTGTAAGGGGCCCCATAATTCCTGATGGCGGCCCTGCCCCCCACCATCAGAAGATGAGTCCCCCACTCTCCCTTACATCACAGTGCACCCCCTTTCCTTATGCTGCTGCTGGGAAGAAGCTGTATGCATTTATTGAAATTTAGAAAGTAAGGGTCTGGAGGAGGACCAGAGGAGGGCTGGAGCTCTGCAGCTGCAGGAGAGGTGCGAGGGGCCACATGAAATGGCCTGGAGGTCCCGGATCCGGCCCGCGGGCCTTGTGTTTGACACCTACGCCCTAGAACAGGGATCCTCAAACTACGGCCCTCCAGCTGTTGCGGAACTACACATCCCATGAGACATTTGTAAGACTCTGACATTCACAGACATGACTAGGCATGATGGGAATTGTAGTTCCTGAACAACTGGAGGGCCGTAGTTTGAAGACCCCTGCCCTAGAGAATAAAATGGCGGTTGCTGCAATACTTTCTGTCGCGCCGTATTTGCGCAGCGGTCTTACAAGCGCACTTTTTTTGGGGGGAAAAAATACACTTTTTTTTATTAAAAAAAATAAGACGGCGGTAAAGTTGGCCCAATTATTATTTTTTATATTGTGAAAGATAATGTTACGCCGAGTAAATTGATACCCGACACGTCACGCTTCAAAATTGCGCCCGCTCGTGGAATGGGGACAAACTTTTACCCTTAAACATTTAAACGTTGAAAAAAATTCTACAGGTTGCATGTTTTGAGTTACAGAGGAGGTCCAGGGCTAGAATTATTGCTCTCGCTCTACCGATCGCGGCGATACCTCACATGTGTGGTTTGAACACCGTTTACATATGCGGGCACTACTCACTTCTGCGAGCGAGCTCGTCAGGACGGAGGCGCGTTTAAAAATGATTTTATGTTTTGCTCATTTATTTTACCTTTTTATTTTTTACATTGTTCTTTTTTTTTTTATTGTGTCACTTTTATTCCTATTACAAGGAATGTAAACATCCCTTGTAATAGAATAAAGCATGACAGGTCCTCTTACATATGAGATCTGGGGTCAAAAAGACGTCACATCTCATATTTACACTAAAATGCAATAATAATAATAATAATAATACAAAAAAAATTGTAATTTGAATATTTTTTTTTTTTAAATGGACCTTTAACCTGTTCCCGACGGCCGCATGTATATGTACGTCCACAGAATGGCACGTACAGGCAGATGGGCGTACAGGTACGTCCCTGCCTTTCCGCGGGTCGGGGATCCGATCGGGACCCCCCCCCACTACATGCGGCGGTCGGATTCCCGCGGGGAGCGATCCAGGACGACGGCGCGGCTATTCGTTTATAGCCGCTCCGTCGCGATCGCTCCCCGGAGCTGAAGAACGGGGAGAACCGTATGTAAACACAGCTTCCCCGTGCTTCACTGTGGCGGCGCATCGATCGTGTCATCCCTTTTATAGGGAGACTCGATCGATGACGTCAGACCTACAGCCACACCCCCCTACAGTTGTAAACACACACTAGGTGAACCCTAACTCCTACAGCGCCCCCTGTGGTTAACTCCCAAACTGCAACTGTCATTTTCACAATAAACAATGCAATTTAAATGCATTTTTTGCTGTGAAAATGACAATGGTCCCAAAAATGTGTCAAAATTGTCCGAAGTGTCCGCCATAATGTCGCAGTCATGAAAAAAATCGCTGATCGCCGCCATTAGTAGTAAAAAAAATTTTTTTTATAAAAATGCAATAAAACTATCCCCTATTTTGTAAACGCTATAAATTTTTCGCAAACCAACCGATAAACGCTTATTGCGATTTTTTTTACCAAAAATAGATAGAAGAATACGTATCGGCCTAAACTGAGGAAAAAAATTAAATTTATATATATTTTTGGGGGATATTTATTATAGCAAAAAGTAAAAAATATTGAATTTTTTTCAAAATTGTCGCTCTATTTTTGTTTATAGCGCAAAAAATAAAAACCGCAGAGGTGATCAAATACCACCAAAAGAAAGCTCTATTTGTGGGGAAAAAAGGACGCCAATTTTGTTTGGGAGCCACGTCGCACGACCGCGCAATTGTCTGTTAAAGCGACGCAGTGCCGAATCGCAAAACCTGGCCTGGGCATTTAGCTGCCTAAAGGTCCGGGGCTTAAGTGGTTAAGAGCATTGGGCAGAAGTGACGTTTTGACGCGATGAACCTTTACAACCCCTTTAATGCTCTCCCTTCCTACCACCAGAGGGAGCTGTTGCACAGCTGTATAATTAGACATTGGAATTAATGTTTTCTCTTCCTGCCACCAGAGGGAGCTGTTACACAGCTGTATAGTTACACATTGGAATGAAAGGTACCTTTTCCTACCACCAGAGGGAGCTGTTGCACTGCAGAGGAATAATGTTAATAATTCTAGTATTTTAATACTGATATACCAATGTTTTATAAAGAACCAACATGTCAGGCAAGAGCTTTACAAACTATCTTAGAAACAGATTATGCAATTTAGAATTTCATGTGCCTGATCAGTGATAAATTAGAGTTAATATCCAATAAGATAGTGAGATGTACAGTAACTCCGTCCATACGTTTTATTCTATCTATCCTTTTATATCTATGATCCCTCTGCTGACCAGCTGTCATCAAAGGGGCCATTTTCACTTTAAAAAAAAAGTGTACATTATCCTATATGGACCTCATATCAGTGGCGTTGCTAGGCAGGTGTGGGGGGCTGCGGGGTGACACCCGTGGCTAGCGGCACCACTAACGCCGCCCGCTGCCCTGTGCCTCGGTGGAGCGGAATGAAGCTGCCGCCCCCTCCTCTCTGTTTACATCCACAGAGGAGGAGGAGCCCGCGCTCGAGGTACACACCGCTGAATGTATATGCTGTTCTGTGGTCTGTAAGGTAAGGGGGCGTCTATACTGATGGAAGAGGGGGTGTCTAATGCTGGGGGTGTCTGCATACCTCCCAACTTTCTGAGATGGGAATGAGGGACACCTATCAGCAAAAGTATGCAGGCATAGGACACACCCCTTGCCACGCCCCCTTAAAGGAGAATTGTACAAAAAAATAAGATTGGTTAAACCCACAACTGCTTTTTTTTCCACTACTTTTTCTTTATATTGGCTTTTGGAATTTACAAATGCAGCAATTTAGAAATCAGATGAAAGGTTTAGCACTGGAAAACACTTTTTGATAGATAAAAAGTGCATTTTATATACATCTATATAGATCAAACCAAAATGAGGGACAAATGAGGAGAATGAGGGACAGAGGGACATTGCTCCAAATCAGGGACAGTCCCTCGAAATCAGGGACAGTTGGGAGGTATGGTGTCTGCACTAGGGGGGTCTGCACTGACGGGGGTGTCTGTAACCGAGGGAGTCTGCACTGAGGGGGGTGTCTGTAACTGAGGGGGGTCTGCACTGAGGGGGTGTCTGTAACTGAGGGGGGTCTGCACTGAGGGGGGTGTCTGTAACTGAGGGGGGTGTCTGTACTGCTGGGGGGGCCTGCACTGAGGGGGGGTGTCTGTACTGATGGGGGGTCTGCACTAAGTGTAATGTCTGTAACTGAGGGGGTCTGCACTGAGGGGGGTGTCTGTACTGATGGGGGGTCATCACTGAGGTGGGGCTGTCTGTAATGAGGGGGAGGTTTATACTGAGGGAGGGGGGTCTGTACTGGGGGAGGGGGATCTGTACTGCGGGGGGACTATAGTTGGTGGGGGGGGGGGTGACACCATTTTTTTTCGCACTGGGTGACACCGAACCTAGTGACGCCACTGCGTCAAATGACATCCTGGGCTTCCCGGCCGTCTAGGGGGCGCGCGCACGCCACCGCTTGGGACCCGGTGCGCTTGCCCAGCAGCCGCAATGTCCACCGGGCACCCACAATTGCCCGCGATCACGGCAAGCCCGTGGATCTGTCTGTATAATGATGGGGTGTAAACACACAGATCCACGTCCTGTCAGAGGTGAGGAGACCGATGTGTGTTCCCAGTACAGAGGAACAACGATCAGTCTCCTCCCCTTGTGAGTCCCCTCCCCCTACTGTTAGAATCACTGCCTAGGGAACACATTTAACCCCTTCAGCGCCCCTAGTGTTAACCCCTTCCCTGCCAGTCACATTTATACAGTAATCAGAGCAGTTTTATAGCACTAATCGCTGTATAAATGTGAATGGTCCCAAAAATGTGTCAAAAGTGTCCGATATGTCCGCCGCAATGTCACGGTCACAATAAAAATCGCCATTACTAGTAAAAAAAAAATGCCATAAATCTATCCCCTATTTTCTAGACGCTATAACTTTTGCGCAAACCAATCAATAAACGCTTATTGTCATTTTTTTTCAAAAAGTAAAAAACATTGGGCCAGATTCATAAAGAGTTAGGCCGGCGTATCAGTAGATACGCCCACGTAACTCTGAATCTGTGCCGTCGTAAGTTTAAGTGTATTCTCAAACTGAGATACACTTAAACCTAGCTAAGATACGACGGTCTGCGCCGTCATATCCTAGGGTGCAATATTTCCGCTGGCCGCTAGGTGGCCTTCCGTTGATTTCGGCGTAGAATATGTAAATGCCTAGATACGCCAATTCACGAACGTACGTGCGCCCGTCGCAGTAAAGATACGCCGTTTCCGTAAGAGATACGCAGCGTAAAGATAAAGCTGCCCCCTAGGTGGCGTAGCCAATGTTAAGTATGGCCGTCGTTCCCGCGTCGAAATTTGAAAATGTTACGTTGTTTGCGTAAGTCGTCCGTGAATGGGGTTGGACGTAATTTACGTTCACGTCGAAACCAATACGTCCTTGCGGCGTAATTTGGAGCAATGCACGCTGGGAAATGTACACGGACGGCGTAAAAAACGTCAATTACGTCGGGTCACCAAACATTTACATAAAACACGCCCCGTCATCCTCATTTGAATTAGGCGCGCTTACGCCGGCCCCATTTACGCTACGCCGCCGTAACTTAGGAGGCAAGTGCTTTGTGAATACAGCACTTGCCTCTCTGACTTACGGCGGCATAGCGTAAATACGATACGCCACCGTAAAAATGCGCAGATCTACGTGAATCTGGGCCATTGTGGTTTTTTTTCTAAATTGTCGCTCTATTTTTGTTTATAGCGCAAAAAATAAAAACCGCAGAGGTGATCAAATACCACCAAAAGAAAGCTCTATTTGTGGGGGAAAAAGGACGCCAATTTTGTTTGGGAGCCACGTCGCACGACCGCGCAATTGTCAGTTAAAGCGACGCAGTGCCGAATCGCAAAAACTGTCCGGGTCCTTTACCTGCCTAAAGGTCCTGGTCTTAAGTGGTTAAACAATGACTTGAATGAATGTCTTCTATGAGATTTTAGGTTTATCTCTAATGTAACCCTTCGTTGTCACCTCTCTCTCTGATGACAATGGCCTCTCGTCTACGGACGGCAGAGCTTTGAAGAGGTCAGGTGGCTCGTAGCTCCCCCTACTGGTGAGTGTGGCGTTCTCACTCTCTCTCCCCCCCCCCGCGCGCTCCGTCCTGGCTTCCTCGCCGTTGTTTGTATCCGGCGCTGCACCTGTGTCTCTCGGCGTTCATCACGTATTTATTTATGGAGATGCTTTTGAGCGGCGGCGGCGTACCTCCGAGGCCCGCAGCGCCGCAATGTTTTCCCCCCCCTCCGCTGTGCAAATGAGGGGAGAGCATTCGCGGGCGGCTAATAATATAGGACGAGGCCGGCGAGCGCGAGAGACGAGGCGCATAACGAGATGGAAAGGGGAACCGGAGAGGCCCTCCTCACATCACGAGCACACCAGGGGGGGGGGGGGCCAGATGTTATCTCTTTGCCCGAGAAAAGTCCTAAAGAAAACCGCGATGGAAGATTTAATGTATCCAAAGATTCCTGAAACGTATCAAATTTATAAAAGAGGAATGATACATGAAAGGGATACTTTTGGATTAAATACTTGACGTCAATGGGACTAAAACGTTCGAATCCAAAAGTGCTCATTTTAACCACTTAAGCCCCGGACCAAAATGCAGGTAAAGGACCAGGCCCCTTTTTGCGAATCGGCACTGCGTCGCTTTAACAGACAATTGCGCGGTCGTGCGACGTGGCTCCCAAACAAAATTGGCGTCCTTTTTTCCCCACAAATAGAGCTTTCTTTTGGTGGTAATTGATCACCTCTGCGGTTTTATTTTTTGCACTATAAACAAAAATAGAGCGACAATTTTGAAAAAAATGCAATATTTTTTACTTTTTTCTATAATAAATATCCCCCAAAAACATATATAATTTTGTTTTTTCCTCAGTTTAGGCCGATACGTATTCTTCTACCTATTTTTGGTAAAAAAATCACAATAAGCGTTTATCGATTGGTTTGCGCAAAATATATAGCGTTTACAAAATAGGGGATATTTTTATTTTTTTACTACTAATGGCGGCGATCAGCGATTTTTCTCGTGACTGCGACATTATGGCGGACACTTCGGACAATTTTGACACATTTTTGGGACCATTGTCATTTTCACAGCAAAAAATGCATTTAAATTGGATTGTTTATTGTGAAAATGACAGTTGCAGTTTGGGAGTTAACCACAGGGGGCGCTGTAGGAGTTATGTTTCACTTAGTGTGTGTTTACTAGTGTAGGGGGGTGTGGCTGTAGGACTGACGTCATCGATCGTGTCTCCCTATAAAAGGGATCACTCGATCGATGCGCCGCCACAGTGAAGCACGGGGAAGCCGTGTTTACATACGGCTCTCCCCGTTCTTCAGCTCCGGGGACCGATCGCGAGGGGGCGGCTAGAAACGAATAGCCACGCCCTCGTCCCGGATCGCTCCCCGCGGGTTTCCGACCGCCGGATGTAGTGGGGGGGTCCCGATCAGACCCACGTCTAGGCAGGGACGTACAGGTACGCCCATTTGCCTGTACGTGCCATTCTGCCGACGTACATATACATGCGGCAGTCCGGAAGTGGTTAAAGTGAAAATAGAAAAATTCCTTTAAATATCGTACCTGCTGGGTGTCTATAGTATGCCTGTGAAGTGGCACGTGTTTAGAACTGTCCCTGCACAAAATGAGATTACTATAAGAAAAAAGTCATTTAAAACTGCTTGCGGCTTTAATGTAATGTTTGGTCCCTGCAATATAGATAAAAATCATTGAGAAAAATAGCATGGGTTTCCCCCGCCCCCTCCCCCCAGGTCATTACAAGCCCCCTTTGGCCCTATATACTTTGAACAGCAGTAAACAAGACAGGGACTGTAGGTTTGTTGTTAAGTAGAATCTGTGTGTAATTTTCAACTGGTACTTTTTTAAAGTGTAGCTTCAGCCATAAAATCTATTTTTAAGCTTTTCTGAAATTGCAGGAATGAGCCCGCTGCAAAGTATTGCATCAAAAATTTTAATTACACGCCAGAAAAATTGGGCTGTGACACGCTGCTCTAATTTGGCGCGAACGGCCCGTAACGTTCGTAATTCGACGTACAATGTAATACGACATACAATGTTTGAGTCGAACACGAAGCTCATCCCTACTCAACCCACAGCCATTAATGTCTAAACCGCTGGCAACAAAAGTGAGGACACCCCCCAGTTTTTGCGATTCGCCACTGCGTTGCTTTAACTGACAATTGCGCGGTCGTGCGACGTGGCTCCCAAACAAAATTGGCGTCCTTTTTTTCCCCACAAATAGAGCTTTCTTTTGGTGGTATTTGATCACCTCTGCGGTTTTTATTTTTTGCGCTATAAACAAAAAAAGAGCGTCAATTTTGAAAAAAAAAAACAATATTTTTTACTTTTTGCTGTAATAAATATCCCCCAAAAATATATTAAAAAAACATTTTTTTCCTCAGTTTAGGCCGATACATATTCTACATATTTTTCCAAAAAAAAACAAAACGCAATAAGCGTTTATTAATTGGTTTGCGCGTAAGTTATAGCGTTTACAAAATAGGGGGTATTTTTATGGCATTTTTATTAATATTTTTTTTTTACTAGTAATGGCGGCGATCAGCGTTTTTTTTTCGGTACTGCGACATTATGGCGGACACTTCGGACACTTTTGACACATTTTTGGGACCATTGGCATTTTTATAGCGATCAGTGCTATAAAAATGCATTGGATTACTATAAGAAGGGGTTATCACTAGGGGGCGGGGAAGGGGTTAAGTCTGTTCCCTGGGGGTGTTCTAACTGTAGGGGGAATGGGACTCACTAGGGGAAATCACTAATTACTGTTCATACATTGTATGAACAGAAGATCAGCTTTTCTCCCCTGACAGGACTGGGAGCTGTGTGTTTACACACACAGCTCCCGGTCCCCGCTCTGTAACGAGCGATCGAGTGTGCCCGGCGGCGATCGCGCCCCGCCGGGCACGCGCACGGGAAGTCGGGGGCAAGCGGGGTGCGCGCGCCCCTAGTGGCCTGCGCGAGAGCCGACGTTATACTATGAGCTCTCGCGCAGGGGAACCGACTTGCTGCCGTAAAATGACGGTGGGCGGTCGGCAAGCAGTTAAAATGATCGTGTGTGGGCTTCACATCGTTTTTCGGCTTCTCAAAAAAAAAATGGTTTTTCGGTTGTAAAAAATTATCGTGTGTTGGCAAAAACAAAGTTTTAAACCTGCGCATGCTCAGAAGCAAGTTATGAGACGGGAGCGCTCGTTCAGGTAAAACTACCGTTCATAATGGAGTAAGCACATTCATCACGCTGTAACAGACAAAAAAGCGCAAATCGTCTTTTACTAACACGGAATCAGCTAAAGCAGCCCCAAGGCGAATAGAACTTCCCCTTCAGAGTGCCGTCATACGTGTTGTACGTCACCGCGCTTTGTTCATCTTTTTTCAAAAACGATGGTGTGTGGGCAACATAGTTTTTAATGCAGCCAGTATCCCCCCAAATGCAGCCAGTTTCCCCCCAAATGCAGCCAGTTTCCCCCCAAATGTAGCCAGTTTCCCCTCAAATGCAGCCAGTTTTCTTTCAAATGCAGCCAGTTTCCCCTCAAATGCAGCCAGTTCCCCCTCAAATGCAGCCAGTTCCCCCTCAAATGCAGCCAGTTCACCCCCCCCCCAAATGCAGCCAATTTTCCCCTCAAATGCAGCCAGTTTCCCCACAAATGCAGCCAGTTTCCCACTCAAATCCAGCCAGTTTTCCCTCAAATGCAGCCAGTTTCCCCTCAAATGCAGCCAGTTTCCCCTCAAATATAGCCAGTTTCCCCTCAAATGCAGCCAGTTTCCCCCCAAATACAGCCAGTTTCCCCTCAAATGTAGCCAGTTTCCCCTCAAATGCAGCCAGTTTCCCCTCAAATGCAGCCAGTTTCCCCCCAAATGCAGCCAGTTTCCCCTCAAATGCAGCCAGTTTCCCCTCAAATGTAGCCAGTATTCCCCCAAATGCAGCCAGTTTCCCCCCAAATGTAGCCAGTTTCCCCCCAATTGCAGCCAGTTTCCCCTCAAATGCAGCCAGTTTCCCCCCAAATGTAGCCAGTATTCCCCCAAATGTAGCCAGTTTACCCACAAATGTAGCCAGTTTCCCCTCAAATGCAGTCAGTTTCCCCCCAAATACAGCCAGTTTCCCCCCAAATGCAGTCAGTTTCCCCTCAAATGCAGCCAGTTTCCCCTCAAATACAGCCAGTTTCCCCCCAAATACAGCCAGTTTCCTCCTAAATGCAGCCAGTTTCCCCTCAAATGCAGCCAGTTTGCCCCCCGCTCGGCACTTACCTTTCTTGGGTCAGCGCCGTCATCCTCCGAGTCCTCTATGTCATCTCTGCTATGATTGGACGCCAAATAGGCATCCAATCACAGCGCCTGTCGCTTCAGCCAAACAGGTGACCGGTAACCAGACCCTGTGCACCTGATTGGCTGAGAGGCAGGTCAGTGTTAGGGAAGCGATTCCCTAACACAGCACTGTTTAAACTGGGAACACACAGCCTGTGCACCCGGTGTTTAAACTTTTGGAAGCCGATTAGAGCCCACAGACTAATCAGTCACTTCCAAAACACACTCACCGTTGTAATTCAGATGGCCTGGCACTCAACAGGGGGCCAGACACCTGAATAGGGGGGCGACAGCGGCGACAATAGATAGATTCATGCACTGCAATGCATGAATCTATCTATTGTTGAGTGACGGGTGTAGGAGAGAGGGGGCGGAGCTCCTGCGCCCACTACGGACGCACCGCCACTGCCTTCCCGGTGTAGTGTGTTATCAATTGTTTTCTTGGTGACTTTGGTCCCCTTTAAGAGAGTGCTTCTAATTTCATCTCATTACCTGTATAGAAGACACCTGGGAGCCAGAAATCCTGCTGATTGATAGGGGATCAACTTATTTCACTCAAATACCGTATATACTCGAATATAAGCCGAGGCCCTAATTTTACCACCAAAAAATGGGAAAAATTATTGACTCGAGTATAAGCCTAGGGTAAGAATGCAGCAGCTACTGTAAGCGGAAAAGAGGGTCAACAATGCCTATTTGCAGCTTCACTGTGCCCATTCTGACTGTGCCCATTGCAGCCTTACTGTGCCCATTGCAGTCTTACTCTGCCCATTCTCACTGTACCCATTGCAGCCTCACTGTGCCCATTCTGACTGTGCCCATTGCAGCCTTACTGTGCCCATTAAAGCCTTACGCTGCCCATTTTCACTGTGCCCATTGCAGCCTTACTGTGCCCATTGCAGCCTTACTGTGCCTATTTTCACTGTGCCCATTGCAGCCTTACTGTGCCCATTCTCACTATGCCCATTGCAGCCTCACTGTGCCCATTGCAGCCTTACTGTGCCCACGCTCACTGTTCCCAATTCAGCCTTAATGTGCCCATTCTCACTGTGCCCATTGCAGCCTTACTGTGCCCATTGTAGCCTTACTGTGCCCATTGCAGCCTTACTGTGCCCAATGCAGCCTTATGCTGCCCATTCTGACTGTGCCCATTGCAGCCTTACTGTGCCCATTGCAGCCTTACGCTGCCCATTCTCACTGTGCCCATTGCAGCCTCACTGTTCCCATTACAGCCTTACTGTGCCCATTCTGACTGTGCGTATTGCAGCCTCACTGTGCCCATTGTAGCCTTACTGTGCCTACTCTCACTGTGCCCATTGCAGCCTTACTGTGCCCATTCGCACTGTGCCCATTGCAGCCTTACTGTGCCCATTGTAGCCTTTACTGTGCCCATTCTCACTGTGCCCATTGCAGCCTTACTGTGCCCATTGCAGCCTTACTGTGCCTATTCTCACTGTGCCTATTGCAGCCTTACTGTGCCTATTCTCACTGTGCCCATTGCAGCCTTACTGTGCCCATTCTCACTATGCCCATTGCAGCCTCACTGTGCCCATTGCAGCCGTACTGTGCCCACTCTCACTGTTCCCAATTCAGCCTTAATGTGCCCATTCTCACTGTGCCCATTGCAGCCTTACTGTGCCCATTGTAACCTTACTGTGCCCATTCTGACTGTGCCCATTGCAGCCTTACTGTGCCCATTGCAGCCTTACTGTGCCCATTGCAGCCTTACTGTGCCTATTCTCACTGTGCCCATTGCAGCCTTACTGTGCCCATTCTCACTATGCCCATTGCAGCCTCACTGTGCCCATTGCAGCCTTACTGTGCCCACTCTCACTGTTCCCAATTCAGCCTTAATGTGCCCATTCTCACTGTGCCCATTGCAGTCTTACTGTGCCCATTGTAACCTTACTGTGCCCATTCTGACTGTGCCCATTGCAGCCTTACTGTGCCCATTGCAGCCTTACGCTGCCTATTCTCACTGTGCCCATTGAAGCCTCTCTGTGCCCATTACAGCCTTACTGTGCCCATTCTGACTGTGCCTATTGCAGCCTCACTGTGCCCATTGTAGCCTTACTGTGCATATTCTCACTGTGCCCATTGTAGCCTTACTGTGCATATTCTCACTGTGCCCATTGTAGCCTTACTGTGCCCATTGCAGCCTTACTGTGCCCATTGTAGCCTTTACTGTGCCCATTCTCACTGTGCCCATTGCAGCCTCAGTGTACCTGTATTCTTGACAGGCTGCGGGCATCCATTTTCCAAAGGTCGCGGCTTCCTCCTGGTCCCATTCAGTCAGTGTACCTGTCGGGTCGCGGGCGTCCATTTTTCAAAAGTCGCGGCTTCCCCCTGGTCTGTTATAGGCGCTTGACACTGTGTTCGGCTAGCGCCTATCACGGAGGTCCTCTCATCCTCGGACTTTCCCAGTAGACAGTGTTCAGTGTTCCGCCAATCACGGAGGTCCTCTCATCCTCAGACTTTCCAAGCAGACACTGTGTTCAGTGTTCCGCCAATCACGGACCTTCTTTCATCCTCGGACAAGAGGACGTCAGTGATTGGCGGAACACTGAACACAGTGTCTGCTTGGAAAGTCTGAGGATGAGAGGACCTCCGTGATAGGCGGTAGCCGAATACAGTGTCAAACGCCTATCGCGGACCAGGGGGAAGCCGTGACTTTAAATAAATAAATAAACATTTATAAAAAATACATAAAAAAAAGGGAGGTTGCCATCCGGGGCCCTGGGGACCTCTGGGCCTTTTAATAAAAATAAATAAAAATATAAACAAAAATAAAAAAATAAACATTTATAAAAAATAAATAAAAAAAGGGGGGGTTGCCACCTTTTTTTTTACGTTTATTAAAAGTCAGCAGCTACAAAAAGCATAGCTGCTGGCTTTTAATAAACTGACACTTACCTGCTCCACGGCTCCAGCGACGCGCCGGCCGGGGCTCCGCTCCTCCCCCCCCCCTCGCCGGCCGGCGTCTTCATTCTGAGTGTGGGCACCCGGCCGTGACGGCTTTCGGCTTCACGGCCGGGCACCCACTGCGCATGCGCGAGCGGCACTGCGCATGCACGAGCGGCGCGGCGCCGTCCGATTGGACAGGTGCTCGCCTACAGGGAGGGGCTGTGAAAAGGCGATTAAGCTAATTTCAGCCTTTCCAGCCCCTCTGAATCTAGCCCCATAACTTTTGCGCAAACCAATCAATAAACGCTTATTGCGTTTTTTTTTAACAAAAATTTATAGAAGAATACGTATCGGCCTAAACTGAGGAAAAAAATGTTTTTTTATATCTTTTTTTGGGGATATATATTATAGCAAAAAGTAAAAAATATTGTTTTTTTTTCAAAATTGTCGCTCTATTTTTGTTTATAGCGAAAAAAATAAAAACCGCAGAGGTGATCAAATACCACCAAAAGAAAGCTCTATTTGTGGGGGAAACAGGACGTCAATTTTGTTTCGAAGCCACGTTGCATGACCGCGCAATCGGCAGTTAAAGCGACGTAGTGCCGAATCGCAAAAAGTGGCCCCGGTCTTTAAACACTAAAATGGTCCGGGGGATTAAGCGGTTAATGAACGTTTCACAATACTAACGCTTTTTTTTTTTTTTTTTAAATCCTGACTCGGTTTGCGAGTTTTGTCTCACAAAACGAGCAAGATTCAAGTCACAGCGGTGTGCAGTACCGCATTCGCCCTGAGGTGCGGGGGCGCCTGAGCGGAAACGCTCGGAGCCCGGGAAAACTCGGAAATACTCCGTTCCCGAGCTTATCCAAGGTTTTTTGAGAGGTCAGCTGAGCTGTCCCCGAGCCTTTCCGGCGCCCGCCTCCACCTCTGGCCACATGCGGTATTGCATGCCATAGAAGTCAATGCGGAACAAATTATTTTCGTTTCCATTGACTTCTATGGGGAAACTCGCTTTGATATGCAGTGCTTTGGTTTACGAGCATTCTCCTGGAACGGATTATACTCGTAATCCGAGGTTCCGCTGTATTTGATGAAAACTGAATGTCACCTGGTTTTGATTGTTGGGGGAAAAAAAAGTATGAATTAACATTCACCAAAAAAAAACAGCAGACTCTTCCTTCATTGAATCGGTGCCGCTACACATTCTTAGGCAGATTCACGTAGCGATACGACGGCGTATCAATAGATACGCCGTCGTAACTCTGAATCCGCGCCGTCCTACATTTAAGCGTATTCTCAAATTGAGATACGCTTAAATGTTGCTAAGATACGAGCGGCGTAAGTCTTCCTACGCCGTCGTATCTTAGCTGTCTGTTTACGCTGGCCGCTAGGGGCGTGTACGCTGATCTACGCCTAGAATATGTAAATCAGAGAGATACGCCTATTCACGAACGTACGCACACCCGTCGCAGTAAAGATACGCCGTTTACGTAAGGCGTTTTCAGGCGTAAAGATAAACCACCAAAAAGATGGCGCAGCCAATGTTAAGTATGGACGTCGGACCCGCGTCGAATTTTTAAATTTTTACGTCGTTTGCGTAAGTCGTCCGTGAATGGGGCTGGGCGTAATTTACGTTCACGTCGAAACCAATGAGTCTTTGTGGTGTAATTTGGAGCATGCGCACTGGGATACGTCCACGCATGCGCCGTTCATTTAAAACGTCAATCACGTCGGGTCACGATTCATTAGCATAAAACACGCCCACCTCTTCACAATTTGAATTAGGCGGGCTTACGCCGGCACATTTACGCTACGCCGCCGTAACTTAGGACGCAAGTGCTTTGTGAATACAGCACTTGCCTCTCTAACTTGCGGCGGCGTAACGTAAATTACATACGCTACGCCCGCACAACTTTAAGCCGCCGTACGTGAATCTGGCCATCTGAATCCTTCGCCGGCCACAACATCCGGTAATTGAGAGATTTATCTTCCATGTAGAAATGGCTGCGCTGGGACCTCCTGGCTGGCGCGCCGATCTCAGGCCAGGCTGTGTGTGGCATGAAAAGACTAATTCCCCCGCATTGCCTTCCGGCGCGGGCACACGTATAATAACCTAGCGGCAGCTGGTGAGCGCTTTCATTAGGAAGCGGGATGGTCCACACGGGATCCATCGTGTGAATTCCTGGGAAGGGGAGGAAAAGATGTTCAGCTATTTGTCCCGGCGCTCCGAAGACAAGGATCGGTGCGGATAAATGAAAGGTGGGGGGAGGGGTGAGGACTTTGTGGTTATGTAGAGTTATAGAGGTAATCAGGTTAAAAAGGAAGAAATATGTTCAGTGATTTCATACAGAAGATAAATACAATGGCCCAGATTCAGTAAGCAATTGCGCCTGCGTAACCATAGGTTACGCAGCGCAATTGCTGACTTGCGCCGGCGTAACGAGTTCTCCTGATTCAGAGAACTCGTTACGCCGACTGCAGCCTAAAATCTGCGTGGCATAAGGCTCTTATGCCACGCAGATTTTAGGCTGCATTCTTGCGTTGACCGCTAGGGGGCGCTCCCATTGTGGTCAGCGTATAGTATGCAAATTGCATACTTACGCCGATTCACAATGTTGCGCGGGCCCTTCGTACGCAAGGTACTGAGTTTCCGTACGGCATCTTTAGCGTAAGGCTGCCCCTTCTAATAGTAGGGGCAGCCAATGCTAAAGTATAGCCGCCATTCCCGCGACGCGAAATTTGAATTTCACGTCGTTTGCGTAAGTGATTCGTGAATGGCGCTGGACGCCGTTCACGTTCACTTTGAAGCAAATGACGTCCTTGCGACGTCATTTGCCGCAATGCACGTCGGGAAAGTTTCCCGACGGAGCATGCGCTCTACGCTCGGCGCGGGAGCGCGCCTAATTTAAATGATTCCCGCACCCGGCGGGATCATTTACATTGCGCGCGCTTACTCAGGGCAATTTTGCCGGCGCGCCCTCGCAATTTACGGAGCTACTGCTCCGTGAATCGAGGGCAGCGCAAAATATTTGCGTGGGCGCAGGGCAAAATCGTTGCCCTGCGCCTCCGCAAATATAGCGCAGATCTCTTTGAATCTGGGCCAATGGAACTCCTATCCTCTGATCACTTAAAGGCTCCGCCCACCTTATGAAAAAAAAGTAATAAATGAGCAACATTGATCTAATGATCATTTTTTTTTACAAAGCTTGCAGAGCATTGCGCCTGTGATCAGTGCATCACGGGTGATCGATACATTATGGGTGATTGATCACCCATGATGCATTAATCACCCACAATGCATTGATCACCCATGATGCATTAATCACCCACAATGCATTGATCACCCATGATGTAATGATCCCACACAATGTATTGATCACCCATGATGTAATGATCCCACACGATGTATTGATCACCCATGATGTAATGATCCCACACGATGTATTGATCACCCATGATGCATTAATCACCCACAATGCATTGATCACCCATGATGTAATGATCCCACACGATGTATTGATCACCCATGACAAACTGATTGCCCATGATGCACCAGCCACCAACAATGCATCTGTTTATCATGGGTGATAAATACAATGGCCCGGATTCCCATACATTGGCGCATATTTATGCCGCCGTAGCGTATCTAATATATACGCTACGCCGAAGCAGCGCAGAGAGGCAAGCACAGAATTCACAAAGCACTTGCCTCCCAAACTGCGCTGGGTTTCCTCGGCGTAATCCGGCGTAGGTGGAAGTGGGCGTGAGCCATGCTAATGAGGCGTGACCCCATGCAAATGATGGGCCGAGCGCCAAATAGATACGAATAACGAACGGCGCATGCGCCGTCCCGTGGACGCATCCCAGTGCGCATATGCTCAGAATCACGTCGGATTTACTCCCTAAGATACGACGGATCACTGCCTACGACGTGAACGTAACCTACGCCCAGCCCTATTCACGTACTACGTAAACGCTGTAAAATACGACGGCTTGAGTTCCCTGGTCCATACCTTAGCATGAGTTGCGCCTCATATATGGGGCTTAACTTTACGCCGGACGTACGACTTACGCAAACCGCGTATATTATGCGCCGGGCGCAAGTACGTTTGTGAATCGGCGCATCTCCCTCATTTGCATATGCGCATAGAAAATCCATGGGAGCGGCAAATGCGCCCAGCGTAAATATGCGCCTACGATACGCCGGCGTAGGAAAGTTACATCGGTCGGATGAAGCCTATTTTTATGCGTATCTCAGTTTGTGGGCACGGCGTACAGATACGACGGCGCATATTTGCACTTACGCGGCGTATCTCGAGATACGTTGGCGCAAGTGCTTTGTTAATCCGGGTGATCAAAGGGTGATCAATGCATAATGGGTGATCAGTGTGTCATGGGTGATCAATGCTTCATGGGTGATCAATGTGTCATGGATGATCAATGTGTCATGGGTGATCAGTGTGTCATGGGTGATCAATGTGTCATGGGTGATCAATGTGTCATGGATGATCAATGTGTCATGGGTGATCAATGTGTCATGGGTGATCAATGTGTCATGGATGATCAATGTGTCATGGGTGATCAGTGTGTCATGGGTGATCAGTATGTCATGGATGATCAATGTGTCATGGGTGATCAGTGTGTCATGGGTGATCAATGTGTCATGGGTGATCAGTGTGTCATGGGTGATCAGTGTGTCATGGGTGATCAATGTGTCATGGGTGATCAGTATGTCATGGATGATCAATGTGTCATGGGTGATCAATGTGTCATGGGTGATCAATGTGTCATGGGTGATCAATGCATCATGGGTGATCGGTGTGTCATGGGTGATCGGTGTGTCATGGGTGATCAGTGTGTCATGGGTGATCAATGTGTCATGGGTGATCAATGTGTCATGGGTGATCAATGTGTCATGGGTGATTGGTGTGTCATGGGTGATCGGTGTGTCATGGGTGATCGGTGTGTCATGGGTGATCAGTGAGTCATGGGTGATCAATGTGTCATGGGTGATCAATGTGTCATGGGTGATTGGTGTGTCATGGGTGATCAGTGAGTCATGGGTGATCGGTGTGTCATGGGTGATCGGTGTGTCATGGGTGATCAGTGTGTCAAGGGTGATCGGTGTGTCATGGGTGATCGGTGTGTCATGGGTGATCGGTGTGTCACGGGTGATCAGTATGTCATGGGTGATCGGTGTGTCATGGGTGATCGGTATGTCATGGGTGATCAGTGTGTCATGGGTGATCAGTGTGTCATGGGTGATCGGTGTGTAATGGGTGATCGGTGTGTCATGGGTGATCGGTGTGTCATGGGTGATCGGTGTGTCATGGGTGATCGGTGTGTCAAGGGTGATCGGTGTGTCATGGGTGATCGGTGTGTCATGGGTGATCAGTATGTCATGGGTGATCAATGTGTCATGGGTGATCGGTGTGTCATGGGTGATCAGTGTGTCAAGGGTGATCGGTGTGTCATGGGTGATCGGTGTGTCATGGGTGATCGGTGTGTCACGGGTGATCAGTATGTCATGGGTGATCGGTGTGTCATGGGTGATCGGTATGTCATGGGTGATCAGTGTGTCATGGGTGATCAGTGTGTCATGGGTGATCGGTGTGTAATGGGTGATCGGTGTGTCATGGGTGATCGGTGTGTCATGGGTGATCGGTGTGTCATGGGTGATCGGTGTGTCACGAGTGATCAGTATGTCATGGGTGATCGGTGTGTCACGGGTGATCGGTATGTCATGGGTGATCAGTGTGTCATGGGTGATCAGTATGTCATGGGTGATCAGTGTGTCATCATGGGTGATCAGTATGTAATGGGTGATCGGTGTGTAATGGGTGATCGGTGTGTCATGGGTGATCGGTGTGTCATGGGTGATCGGTGTGTCACGGGTGATCGGTGTGTCACGGGTGATCAGTATGTCATGGGTGATCGGTGTGTCACGGGTGATCGGTGTGTCATGGGTGATCGGTGTGTCACGGGTGATCGGTGTGTCATGGGTGATCAGTGAGTCATGGGTGATCAATGTGTCATGGGTGATCGGTGTGTCACGGGTGATCGGTTTGTCACGGGTGATCGGTGTGTCATGGGTGATCAATGCATCATGGGTGATCAGTGTGTCATGGGTGATCAGTGTGTCATGGGTGATCAATGTGTCATGGGTGATCGGTGTGTCACGGGTGATCGGTTTGTCACGGGTGATCGGTGTGTCATGGGTGATCAATGCATCATGGGTGATCAGTGTGTCATGGGTGATCGGTGTGTCATGGGTGATCGGTGTGTCACGGGTGATCGGTGTGTCACGGGTGATCAGTATGTCATGGGTGATCGGTGTGTCACGGGTGATCGGTGTGTCATGGGTGATCGGTGTGTCACGGGTGATCGGTGTGTCATGGGTGATCAGTGTGTCATGGGTGATCAGTGAGTCATGGGTGATCAATGGGTGATCAGTGTGTCATGGGTGATCAATGTGTCATGGGTGATCGGTGTGTCACGGGTGATCGGTTTGTCACGGGTGATCGGTGTGTCATGGGTGATCAATGCATCATGGGTGATCAGTGTATCATGGGTGATCAGTGTGTCATGGGTGATCAATGTGTCACGGGGTGATCAATGTGTCATGGGTGATCGGTGTGTCATGGGTGATCAATGTGTCATGGGTGATCAATGTGTCATGGGTGATCAATGTGTCATGGGTGATCGGTGTGTCATGGGTGATCGGTGTGTCATGGGTGATCAATGTGTCATGGGTGATCAATGTGTCATGGGTGATCGGTGTGTCATGGGTGATCGGTGTGTCATGGGTGATCGGTGTGTCATGGGTGATCAATGTGTCATGGGTGATCAGTGTGTCATGGGTGATTGGTGTGTTATGGGTGATCAGTGTGTCATGGGTGATCAATGTGTCATGGGTGATCAATGTGTCATGGGTGATCGGTGTGTCATGGGTGATCAGTGTGTCATGGGTGATCAGTGTGTCATGGGTGATCAATGTGTCATGGGTGATCAATGTGTCATGGGTGATCGGTGTGTCATGGGTGATCGGTGTGTCATGGGTGATCAATGTGTCATGGGTGATTGGTGTGTCATGGGTGATCGGTATGTCATGGGTGATCAGTGTGTCATGGGTGATCAATGTGTCATGGGTGATCGGTGTGTCATGGGTGATCGGTGTGTCATGGGTGATCGGTGTGTCATGGGTGATCGGTGTGTCATGGGTGATCGGTGTGTCATGGGTGATCGGTGTGTCAAGGGTGATCGGTGTGTCATGGGTGATCGGTGTGTCATGGGTGATCAGTATGTCATGGGTGATCAATGTGTCATGGGTGATCGGTGTGTCATGGGTGATCAGTGTGTCAAGGGTGATCGGTGTGTCATGGGTGATCGGTGTGTCATGGGTGATCGGTGTGTCACGGGTGATCAGTATGTCATGGGTGATCGGTGTGTCATGGGTGATCGGTATGTCATGGGTGATCAGTGTGTCATGGGTGATCAGTGTGTCATGGGTGATCGGTGTGTAATGGGTGATCGGTGTGTCATGGGTGATCGGTGTGTCATGGGTGATCGGTGTGTCATGGGTGATCGGTGTGTCACGAGTGATCAGTATGTCATGGGTGATCGGTGTGTCACGGGTGATCGGTATGTCATGGGTGATCAGTGTGTCATGGGTGATCAGTATGTCATGGGTGATCAGTGTGTCATCATGGGTGATCAGTATGTAATGGGTGATCGGTGTGTAATGGGTGATCGGTGTGTCACGGGTGATCGGTGTGTCACGGGTGATCAGTATGTCATGGGTGATCGGTGTGTCACGGGTGATCGGTGTGTCATGGGTGATCGGTGTGTCACGGGTGATCGGTGTGTCATGGGTGATCAGTGTGTCATGGGTGATCAGTGAGTCATGGGTGATCAATGGGTGATCAGTGTGTCATGGGTGATCAATGTGTCATGGGTGATCGGTTTGTCACGGGTGATCGGTGTGTCATGGGTGATCAATGCATCATGGGTGATCAGTGTGTCATGGGTGATCGGTGTGTCATGGGTGATCGGTGTGTCACGGGTGATCGGTGTGTCACGGGTGATCAGTATGTCATGGGTGATCGGTGTGTCACGGGTGATCGGTGTGTCATGGGTGATCGGTGTGTCACGGGTGATCGGTGTGTCATGGGTGATCAGTGTGTCATGGGTGATCAGTGAGTCATGGGTGATCAATGGGTGATCAGTGTGTCATGGGTGATCAATGTGTCATGGGTGATCGGTGTGTCACGGGTGATCGGTTTGTCACGGGTGATCGGTGTGTCATGGGTGATCAATGCATCATGGGTGATCAGTGTATCATGGGTGATCAATGTGTCACGGGGTGATCAGTGTGTCATGGGTGATCAGTGTGTCATGGGTGATCAATGTGTCATGGGTGATCAATGTGTCATGGGTGATCAATGTGTCATGGGTGATCGGTGTGTCATGGGTGATCGGTGTGTCATGGGTGATCAATGTGTCATGGGTGATCAATGTGTCATGGGTGATCAGTGTGTCATGGGTGATCAGTGAGTCATGGGTGATCAATGGGTGATCAGTGTGTCATGGGTGATCAATGTGTCATGGGTGATCGGTGTGTCACGGGTGATCGGTTTGTCACGGGTGATCGGTGTGTCATGGGTGATCAATGCATCATGGGTGATCAGTGTATCATGGGTGATCAATGTGTCACGGGGTGATCAGTGTGTCATGGGTGATCAGTGTGTCATGGGTGATCAATGTGTCATGGGTGATCAATGTGTCATGGGTGATCAATGTGTCATGGGTGATCGGTGTGTCATGGGTGATCGGTGTGTCATGGGTGATCGGTGTGTCATGGGTGATCAATGTGTCATGGGTGATCAGTGTGTCATGGGTGATCGGTGTGTCATGGGTGATCGGTGTGTCATGGGTGATCAGTGTGTCATGGGTGATCAGTGTGTCATGGGTGATCAATGTGTCATGGGTGATCAGTGTGTCATGGGTGATCAGTGTGTCATGGGTGATCAATGTGTCATGGGTGATCGGTGTGTCATGGGTGATCGGTGTGTCATGGGTGATCAATGTGTCATGGGTGATTGGTGTGTCATGGGTGATCGGTGTGTCACGGGTGATCAGTGTGTCATGGGTGATCGGTGTGTCATGGGTGATCGGTGTGTCATGGGTGATCGGTGTGTCATGGGTGATCGGTGTGTCATGGGTGATCAGTGTGTCAAGGGTGATCGGTGTGTCATGGGTGATCGGTGTGTCATGGGTGATCGGTGTGTCATGGGTGATTGGTGTGTCATGGGTGATCGGTGTGTCACGGGTGATCAGTGTGTCATGGGTGATCGGTGTGTCATGGGTGATCGGTGTGTCATGGGTGATCGGTGTGTCATGGGTGATCGGTGTGTAATGGGTGATCGGTGTGTCATGGGTGATCGGTGTGTCATGGGTGATCAGTGTGTCAAGGGTGATCGGTGTGTCATGGGTGATCGGTGTGTCACGGGTGATCAGTATGTCATGGGTGATCGGTGTGTCATGGGTGATCGGTGTGTCATGGGTGATCAGTGTGTCAAGGGTGATCGGTGTGTCATGGGTGATCGGTGTGTCATGGGTGATCAGTATGTCATGGGTGATCGGTGTGTCATGGGTGATCGGTATGTCATGGGTGATCAATGTGTCATGGGTGATCGGTGTGTCACGGGTGATCAGTGTGTCATGGGTGATCGGTGTGTCATGGGTGATCGGTGTGTCACGGGTGATCGGTGTGTCACGGGTGATCAGTATGTCATGGGTGATCGGTGTGTCATGGGTGATCGGTGTGTCACGGGTGATCGGTATGTCATGGGTGATCGGTGTGTCACGGGTGATCAGTGTGTCATGGGTGATCAATGTGTCATGGGTGATCAATGTGTCATGGGTGATCGGTGTGTCACGGGTGATCGGTTTGTCACGGGTGATCGGTGTGTCACGGGTGATCGGTTTGTCACGGGTGATCGGTATGTCATGGGTGATCAATGCATCATGGGTGATCAGTGTGTCATGGGTGATCGGTATGTCATGGGTGATCGGTGTGTCACGGGTGATCGGTATGTCATGGGTGATCAATGCATCATGGGTGATCAGTGTGTCATGGGTGATCGGTATGTCATGGGTGATCAATGCATCATGGGTGATCAATGTGTCATGGGTGATCAATGTGTCATGGGTGATCAGTGTGTCATGGGTGATCAGTGTGTCATGGGTAATCAATACATCATGGGTGATCAGTATGTCATGGGTGATCAGTATGTCATGGGTGATCGCTGTGTCATGGGTGATCAGTGTGTCATGGGTAATCAATACATCATGGGTGATCGGTATGTCATGGGTGATCGGTATGTCATGGGTGATCGGTATGTCATGGGTGATCGTTGTGTCACGGGTTATTATTTTTAATATTTTAATCTCTGTTTTCTTCCTTTTTTTCATTTTGTCATTTCTCTAAAATGTTTCCAATTTGTGCAAAAATTTACCGAAACCCTCCATAATTCTCGCTCATTCCTCGCACACGTTTGTTGCGCGAGATCGGATAACGAGCGCGGGATAACATTTTCTAACAGTTCCGTGTTCTAATAATACGATCTCGGCTCGCCTTAGAAGATCTCCTTTTAGGTTTTTAACCCCCATCAGCCCGCGGTGCCACCTTTGCCCCCCGGCGCTGAAAGAGTTCGCCGGCTTGTTGTGCGCCAGACAATGACGCCTGGTGACAGCCCGGGCTAATTGGAGTAAATGAATTTATCTTGGGTGCAATGTTTCTCGACGCACGCCGTTTCCCTTTGCATAAGTGATGAGCGCCAGCGCCTGAATTAGCTCTGACTTTTTAATCATTTAGGAGTGCAATCTGTTAATTAGCGGGGGGGGGGGGGGGGGGGGCGCGGGGGGGCGACGATGCCAGATCTGCAGCTGCCTGGCCGCCTCTGAGATTCTCAGCCACGTCAGACTGCGATTTATTCATCCTCCCCGACAGATGCTGCCGACAGTCGGGAGGGGGGGGGGACACCGACTCCCCCAACTTTACTTTAATAGATGGGCAAAACTTGCCATAAATGTGTGCCATGAATAAAGATCGCCCATTGTGGCCCCCGGCAGCTATGGAACTATCTGGATGGAATGATATTGCCGGCACAATGGGGCGAATGAGGGCTGGTTCCGGTATTACCGGGTCGGTGTATCGGGAGAACACAATCCATAATGTCATTGATCAGAATTTTACATAATCAATATATAGTATTGATCGCTGTATTTTATATACAATAGTTATTACTTGCTGCTCCCAGTGGCGTCACTAGGGTTGGTGTCACCCGGTGCAGTAAAACATGGTGTCACCCCCCCTCTGTCTAGGCTGCCCAGCACCAAGCAGGCAGCGCATGGGCACGGGGCGCACCCGAAACCAGCCCCTGTAAATGATAGTATAGGGCAGTATAGTGGCAGGTTAGGGTAGTATAGAGTGGTATAGTGGCAGGTTGGTGTAGCGGGGTGGTATAGGACAGGTTAAGGTGGTATAGGGCATGTTGGGGTGATATAGGGTAGTTTGGGGTGGTATAGGGCAAGTTAGGGTTGCATAGGGCAGGTTGGGGTAGTATAGGGCAAGTTAGGGTGGTACAGGGCAGGTTGGGTGGTATAGTGCAAGTTAGGGTGGCATAGGGCAAGTTGGGATGGCATGGGAAAGGTTGGGGTGGTACAGGGCAAGTTAGGGTGGCATTTGGGCAGGTTGGGGTGGTATAGGGCAAGTTATGGTGGCATAGAGCAGATTGGGGTGGTACAGGGCAATTTAGGGTGGCACAGGGCAAGTTGGGGTGGCATGATAAAGTTTGGGGTGGTACAGGGCAGGCTGGGGTGGTACAGGGCAGGCTGTGGTGACACAGGGCAGGCTGGGTGGTACAGGGCAGGCTGGGGTGGTATAGGGCTGTTTGGGGTGGTACAGGGCAGGCTGGGGTGGTACAGGGCAGGCTGTGGTGGCATAGGGCAGGCTGGGGTGGTATAGGGCTGTTTGGGGTGGTACAGGGCAGGCTGGGGTGGTACAGGGCAGGCTGGGTGATACAGGGCAGGCTGGGGTGGTACAGGGCAGGCTGGGGTGGCACAGAGCAGGCTGGGGTGGTACAGGGCAGGCTGGGATTGCACAGGGCACGCTGGGCATGTCAGCTAAAAAAAAAAAACGGGATGGTGTCACCCCTCTAGTGAGTGTCACCCGGTGCGGACCGCACCCCCCGCACCCCCCCTAGCAACGCCTCTGGCTGCTTCTTTTTGGATTATGAACTCCTGAGCAGCAGAGCCGTACTAACCTTCTTCTATTGACTTGTATTGTAGCTTTACAAATGTTCGCCACTATTCAAGTCCGGGATAAGAACATTATTAACCACTTGAGGACCGAAGCCTCTTTCTGAGATTTGGTGTTTACAAGTTTTTTTTTTTTATATATAGAAAATTACTTAAAACCCCCAAACATATTGGCCCGGATTCACAAAGCACTTACGCCGACATATCGCGAGATACGCCGCGTAAGTGTAAATATGCGCCGCCGTATCTATGCGCCGTGCCCACCAAACTAGATACGCCTGAAAATAGGCTTCCTACGACCGACGTAACTTGCCTACGCCGGCGTATCGTAGGCGCATATTTACGCCGGGCGCATTTGCCGCTCCCATGGATTTTCTATGCGCATATGCCGATTCACGAATGTACTTGCGCCCGGCGCATAATATACGCGGTTTGCGTAAGTCCTACCTCCGGCGTAAAGTTAAGCCCCATATAGGAGGCGCAACTCATGCTACGGTATGTACCAGGGAACACAGCCGTCGTATTTTACGTCGTTTACGTAGTACGTGAATAGGGCTGGGCGTAGGTTACGTTCACGTCGTAGGCAGTGATCCATCGTATCTTAGGGAGTAATTCCGATTCGGAGCATGCGCACATAGATGCGTCCACGGGACGGCGCATGCGCCGTTTGTTATTCGTATCTATTTGGCGCTCGGCCCATCGTTTGCATGGGGTCACGCCTCATTAGCATGGCTCACGCCCACTTCCACCTATGCCGGATTACGCCGAGGAAACCCAGCGCAGTTTGGGAGGAAGTGCTTTGTGAATACAGTGCTTGCCTCTCTGCGCTGCGTCGGCGTAGCGTATATTAGATACGCTACGGCGGCATAAATATGCGCCAATGTATGTGAATCCGGGTCATTCTATCTATATCTATATAGAGGTAGATAGATAGATAGATAGATAGATAGATAGATAGATAGATAGATAGATAGATAGATAGATAGATAGATAGATAGATAGATCTATAGAGAGAGAGAGAGACAGAGAGAGAGATCTATATCTAGATAGATAGATAGAGAGAGAGATCTATATCTAGATAGATAGATAGATCTATAGAGAGAGAGAGACAAATAGATAGATCTATATCTAGATAGAGAGACAGAGATCTATATCTAGATAGAGAGAGAGAGAGAGAGAGAGAGAGAGAGAGAGAGATCTATATCTAGATAGAGAGAGCGAAAGATAGATAGATAGATCTATAGAGAGAGAGAGAGAGAGAGAGAGAGAGAGATCTATATCTAGATAGATAGATAGATAGATATAGAGAGAGAGAGAGAGAGAGAGAGAGAGAGAGAGATCTATATCTAGATAGAGAGAGCGAAAGATAGATAGATAGATCTATAGAGAGAGAGAGATCTATATCTAGATAGATAGATAGATAGAGAGAGAGAGAGAGAGAGAGAGAGAGAGAGAGAGAGAGAGAGAGATCTATATCTAGATAGATAGATCTATAGAGAGAGAGAGAGAGAGAGAGAGAGAGAGATCTATATCTAGATAGATAGATAGATAGATATAGAGAGAGAGAGAGAGAGAGAGAGAGAGAGAGAGATCTATATCTAGATAGAGAGAGCGAAAGATAGATAGATAGATCTATAGAGAGAGAGAGATCTATATCTAGATAGATAGATAGATAGAGAGAGAGAGAGAGAGAGAGAGAGAGAGAGAGAGAGAGAGAGAGATCTATATCTAGATAGAGAGAGAGAGGGGGAGAGAGAGAGAGAGAGAGAGAGATAGAGAGAGAGAGAGATCTATATCTAGATAGATAGAGAGAGAGAGAGAGAGAGAGAGAGAGAGAGATCTATATCTAGATAGAGAGAGAGAGAGAGATCTATATCTAGATAGAGAGAGAGAGAGAGAGAGAGAGAGAGAGAGAGAGAGAGAGACAAATAGATAGATCTATATCTAGATAGAGAGAGAGAGAGAGAGAGAGAGAGAGAGAAAGAGAGATCTATATCTATATCTATATCTAGAGAGAGAGAGAGAGAGAGAGAGAGAGAGAGAGAGATCTATATCTAGATAGAGAGATAGATAGATAGATAGATAGATAGATAGATAGATAGATAGATAGATAGATAGATAGATAGATAGATAGATCTATAGAGAGAGAGAGAGAGAGAGAGAGAGAGAGAGATAGATAGATAGATAGATAGATAGATAGATAGATAGATAGATAGATAGATAGATAGATAGATAGATCTAGAGAGAGAGAGAGATCTATATCTATATAGAGAGAAATAGATGGATCTATATATATATATTTTTTTTTCTAACACCCTAGAGAATAAAATGGCGGTCGTTGCAATACTTTTTGTCGCACCGTATTTGCGCAGCGGTCTTACAAGCGCCCCTATTTTTTGAATTAAAAAATAAGACAACAGTAAAGTTGGCCCAATTTTTTTTTATATTGTGAAAGATAATGTTGCGCCGAGTAAATTCATACCCAACATGTCACGCTTTCAAAATTACGCCCGCTTGTGGAAACGGCGACAAACTTTTACCCTTAAAAAAACTCCATAGGCAACGTTTACATTTTTTGACAGGTTGCGTGTTTTGAGTTACAGAGTAGGTCTAGGGTTAGAATTATTGCTCTCGCTCTAACGATCGCGGCGATACCTCACATGTACGGTTTGAACACTGCTTTCATATGCAGGCACTGCTCACGTATGTGTTCACTTCTGCGCGCGAGCTCGTCGGGACGGGGTGCTTTAAAAAAAGTTTTTTTCTTATTTATTTTACTTTTTTTTTTTTTTTTTTTTTACACAGTTTAAAAAAATAAATATAAATTGGGTCACTTTTATTCCTATTATAAGGAATGTAAACATCCCTTGTAATAGAAAAAAGCATGACAGGTCCTCTTACATATGAGATCTGGGGGTCAAAAGGACCTCACTTCTCATATTTACATTAAAATACAATAAAAACATTTTATTTTATGTCATTCTAAAAAAAAAAAAAAAATGGCCCTTTAAGAGCATTTGACGGAAGTGAAGTTTTGACGTCGCTTCCGCCCTGCAGTGATATGGAGACAGGTGGAGGCCATCTTTTTTATTTTCTGCTATAAAACATATCCAATAATAAAATGTAAAACATTTCATACACAGCCAGGGGACAGACGCGATCGATCGCCTCCGTCGCTGCCAAGGGCTCCAGGAAGCTTCGGAGGGCAGCGGTGGGAGGGGGGCAGGGCCTCTCCCACCGCCGATAAAAGTGATCTTGCGGCGAATCCACCGCAGAGACCTCTTTTATCTTGAAGCGGACCACCCGTTGAAGAAGAGGAGACCGGGGTTATTGTTGCTGGCTGCTGCCATAACAACGATATTCCTCTTCAAAGTGGTGACATATAACGACGGCGGGTGGTCTGTAAGTGGTAAATGTACATATTTTGGCAGGGTGTGGTCGGGCATGGTCGGGTGTGGCCGGGCGTGGTCAGGTGTGGACGGGTGTGGTCATGCGTGACCGGGTGTGGTCGGGCATGGCCGGGTGTGGTCAGGCGTGGTCAGGCGCGGTCAGACGTGGTCGGATGTGGTAGATCGTGGATGGGTGTGGCCAGACGTGGCCGGGTGTGGTTCAGCATGGCCGGATGCGGTCAGACGTGGTCGGGTGTGGTCGGGCATGTCCGGGTGTGGTCAGACGTGGGCGGTTGTGGCTGGGTGTGGTCAGGCATGGCCGGGTGTGGTCGGCGTGGTCGGGTGTGGTCAGGCGTGGTCGGTTGTGGTCAGGCATGACCGGGTGTGGCTAGGCGTGGTCGGTTGTGGTCGGGCGTGGCCGGGTGTGGGTAGTTGTGGTCAGGCATGACCAGGTGTGGTCAGGTGTGGTCGGGTGTGGTCAGGCGTGGTCAGGTGTGGCGACTCTGTGCTGTTCCACTTACATACTTATGAGGCAGTCTTCAGAGGACAGGATTATGCCAGCAGGTGTATCACCGCCCTGGACCTGTAAACCGCGTCTTGTTACATTATATTGAATCACCACGCGCATCTCTACATGTTTCGCCAAAGTGGCTTCTTCAGGGAGTTTTTAAGTGCAACAGTATAACAAGGCTCCCAAAGGTTACACCCAGACGGAATCAAGGGCCAGAGATGGGGGGGGAGAAACACATCCCAGAAAGTCAAAGGGTGCAAAGAACCATCCAAGGGCCCAATCCCCCACACCCACGCTTTGGGTCAGTCGCAGAAGGGGCACAATGAGACAGGGAACCAAATTGGATGCAGTCGGATCACGCACTGGAGCTGAAGTCCAAATATGGATTTGTCTGGATGAAGAACGCCACTATCTCCACGTGGAGATGTTTCCCAGGCTCTGCTAGAATGTGCACCAAGCCCAGAAGCCAGGTTCTTAAATAGACTCCTCCACACCTAAGATGGCCGCCAGATCACATGGGTGGCCAGCATCTAACCAGGTCGCTGCTTTAGTGGCCAAGGAAACCATTGAGGAACCATGTTACTCTTGACTTCCTCTCCCTCTGCCGTGCTGCTGCGGTTGAGCGCCACCTGCAGTGGAGAAAGTAGACTGCACCTGCCTAGAGTTTTAGTGGAGATTCCACACTCACTTGCAGTATGTCAGATCGTAAGCGCACAGGAAGTGGTCCTGCAGGCCCTTCCAGCTCATAAGCTGCTAACAGCTCCCGGGCCACTTTGTAGGGTCCCTCCTCGATGATAGGCTGGACTGTTGTCCCCTTCTTAAGTCAACAGTTTCCTTGGAGTCTTCCCTGGCTCCATCCAGCCTGGCTTCCTCCTCTTTATTACAGTGGCGGCTGGTGCTCAAATTTTTTTTGGGGGGGGGGGAATGAAAAAAAAAAAAGAAAAAAATTGCAGCCTCGCTGTGCCCATCAAATGCAGCCACTGTGCCATCAATTGTCACCACTGTGCCATGCCATCAAACACAGCCACTGTGCAATGCCATCAAATGCAGTCACTATGCCATCAATTCGCACCACTGTGCCATGCCATCAAATGCAGCCACTGTGCCATCAATTGTCACCACTGTGCCATGCCATCAAACACAGCCACTGTGCCATCAATTCGCACCACTGTGCCATGCCATCAAACGCAGTCACTGTGCCATCAATTGTCACCACTGTGCCATGCCATCAAACACAGCCACTGTGCCCCTCAATTGTCGCCACTGTGCCCTTTAATTGTTGCCACTGTGCCCATTGTCACCACTGTGCCCATTGTCACCACTGTGCCCATTGTCACCACTGTGCCCATTGTCGCCAATGTGCCCTGTAAAATGCACTTACCTTTCTGCTTCCATGTCCCTCGATGTCTTCTCCCGCCTTCGATGACGCTTCAGCCAATCAGGTTACCGATAACCAGAATAGGAGGATCTGATTGGCTGAGACGGCCGTCAGTCTTATCCAAGGAACGCACCCCCCGTACGTTCCGAGGATAAGACATCCGGGAGACGAGGGCTGTACTCGGAAAGCCGCTGTGCTCTGATAGGCACTTCCGCACAGCCAACCAGCTGCCGTTATTCAGGTGGCCGGCGCTCAAGTTCCGGCCATCTCTGAATAGACCAGCGGCAGCGACGACAATAACATAGATTCGTGCAATGCATGAATGTATGTTATTTCAGTGGCGGTGCGGAGCCACCAGAGGGGGCAGCGCTCCAGCGCCCTCTATAGGCGAACCGCCCCTGCTTCATTATAAAGCCTCAGGCCACAGCAATTTGACACAAAACCTCACCGTCTCTCCTCTCTGGCCTCGCACCCAGCTCCCCTGGCATGCCTCCTCCAGAGATCCACTGTGCCTCACTCACCGAATTTCACTTGCCCTGGGTCCTTGATGAAGAATTTACCCGGAAGTGCATACCGACTGCTTCTCCAGCTCCTCTGTTCCAGGACACCTCTCTATGACCGTGTATTGACCCCGTATCTCTCCATAAAGAGGACCTGTCACACACTATTCCTATTACAAGGGATGTTTACATTCCTTGTAATAGGAATAAAAGTGATCAAAAAAATAAAAATTAAAAAAAAAGTGTAAAATAAAATAAAATTAAGTAAAATAAAAAATAAATAATAATAATAATAATAAAAAAAAAATTAAAACGCCCCTGTTCCCCGGTAGCTCGCGCTCAGAAGCGACCGCACACGCAAGTCCCGCCCACATATGTAAACGCCGTTCAAACCACACATATGAGGTATCGCCACGTGTGGTAGAGCGTGCGCAACAATTCTAGCACTAGACCTCCTCTGTAACTCAAAACCAGTAACCTGTAAACATGTTCAAAGCGTCGCCTATGGAGATTATTAAGTACCGAAGTTTGGCGCCATTCTATGAGTGTGCGCAATTTTAAAGTGTGACATGTTGGTTATCTATTTACTCGGTGTAACATCATCTTTCTTATTTTACAAAAAAATTGGGCTAACTTTACTGTTTATTTATTTTTTTATTTATGAAACCGTTTTTTTTCCCAAAAAAAAAGTGTTTGAAAGATTATTGCGCAAATACCGTGCAAGATAAAAAGTTGCAATGACCGCCGTTTTATTCCCTAGGGTGTCTGCTAAAAAAACATATACTGGCCCGGATTCAGATACAATAGTGTATCTATCGGCGGGCGTAACGTATCTCAGATACGTTACGCCGCCGTAAATTTGGGCGCAAGTTCCGTATTCAGAAAGAACTTGCGCCCTAAGTTACGGCGGCGTAACGCATGTGGTCCGGCGTAAGCCCGCCTAATTCAAATGTGGATGATGTGGGCGTGTTTTATTTAAATTAATTGTGACCCTGCGTATTTGACGTTTTTTTTTACGAACGGCGCATGAGCCGTTCGTGAAAGAATCCCAGTGCGCATGCTCGAAATTACGCCGCAAATCGTCAATGCTTTAGACGTGAACGTAACTTACGTACAGCCCTATTCGCGAACGACTTACGTAATCGACGGAAAATTTGACGCTGGCCCGACGTCCATACTTAACATAAGATACCCCTCATATAGCAGGGGTAACTTTACGCCAGAAAAAGCCTAACGTAAACGACGTAAAAAAAAATGCGCCGGGCGGACGTACGTTTCTGAATCGGCGTATCTGCCTAATTTGCATATTCCTCGCGTAAATCTACGGAAGCGCCACCTAGCGGCCAGCGTAAATATGCAGCCTAAGATACGACGGTGTAAGAGACTTACGCCGGTCGGATCTTAGGGAAATCTATGCGTAACTGATTCTATGAATCAGGCGCATAGATACGACCCCGCACACTCAGAGTTACGACGGCATATCTGGAGATACGCCGTCGTAACTGCTATCTGAATCCGGCCCATAATGTTTGGGGGTTCTGACTGACTAATTTTCAAGCAAAAGAATGATGATTTGTACGTGTAGGAGACAAGTGCCAGAATAGGCGCTGTATGGAGGTGGGTATAAAATCCCGGTATTGAAGTGGTTAAAGGGACAGCGCACCAATTTTTGTTTGTAAGTTTGTGTTTGTCCGGTATTGGGATATAGTGGTCGCGGCGGTCCAGATCTGCCTCAGACACCAGGAAGTTTTTTTTTTCGTTTGCTCTCTACACACAGAGTGCTGCGATTATAAATAGCATGCGCCGTGGAAATGTTTCTCCTGCTGTGGCTCTGTGACTCGCAGCGTTCTCACAGCTTGCTGCTGCGTTCTTTCGCCCCGTTTGACAGTTTGACTCTGTTTGTGTCGCACCACGTCCCCAACGTTTTACAACCTATTTAATGATCACTGCATAATGATCCCGATAAGTGACTTTCACTTGTCAAACAGGATTCGAGGTCTGGGTGGGTGAAGGTTTCCTAATGCAACGAATCGTGATAGGATTATAATTAAGGACGGGATGAGCCGCAATGCGTTGGGAGTAACACTTTATTAATTGCAATCATCTCTTTTTTTCACTAAAGGAGTCTTTGGAAGGTTTAGTAGATTACATTATAGTGTATAAAACCTGGCATCTCATCTACAGTATATGGCCTAAAGCAGCCTATCCCAAACTTTTCAGCGCAGAGGAACCTTCGAAATAACTTTCCAGTCTTAGGGAACCCCCCCCCCCTTTTTTTTAAAGCCCATGGTGTGTGGAACCCCCCCCTTTTTTTTAAAGCCCATGGTGTGTGTGACAGAACCACACCACTGTCACTGTGTGCATACCTCCCAACCGTCCTGGATTCTGCGGGATCCTCCCGCAATTCAAAGTGTGTCCCGGGGTCCCACGGACTAGACAAGATTCCCGCAAAACAGGGCCCCGGGCACGACATTTGGTGGGGCGACATTCCGTGCCTCCATGTTTGGTTTGGGATTCCCGCCGCCATGTTTGGTGTCTGGTGCCCTGTGATTGGGCGTATGGGGGTCATGTGCGGCGTGGGGCTGGCTACACGCCCAATCACATTGCGAGGTGAAATGCGGAAGATGTAGGTGCAGTCATACACCATGGAGCGGGCTGCAGGCGGTGAGTCGGGACAGAGCGGTATTTTCACAGGTAGGAGAACCCCCCCGCTCAACAACTTTGATCTGCGCCCCCCCCCGCTCAACAACTTTGATCCCCGGCCCCCCCTCCCGCTCAACAAGATGTCCCGCATTGGATTATTTAAATGTTGGGAGGTATGCTGTGTGTTTTTTTGGGGGGGGGGGGGCTGTGGGCTGGCCTCCTACCCCCAGACTATGGCCCAGCCGAGAACGGGAGATTTGGAGGGCTATTTGCCGTCTCCCACCAACCTGGAGAAGATGCCACCTCCAGACATTTGTGTCCGCGGTCGCCGGTTCATCGGAACCGGGTGAACACGGTATCTCTGGCTGGGCCCGTGGAGTCTTTTACGGCTTCCTAAACCATTCGGCCCGGCTGGGCTAAATATTTACTTTTATTCCACAAAACAATGTACTTTTAGCTGATTAAGGCATATACAAGATGGCAGTATTCCCAAAGCGTGGGGCTACGAAACTTGGGGACATTGGGGTAATGTAATAAAGGTCCCCATATGAGCTGCATCCCATCCCCCCTCTTGTTATTGTGTTATCTATGTTAGGGTAATGTCATGTAGACAAAAGGCCTGGAGACACATCCCAGAAGGGGACCTGCTTATGTGCCTGCTTATCATAATCCCTTTATGTGTTTCAACTGTAGTTTTTGTTTCAATGTTGAGTTCCCATTGGTTCTTCCTTGTCATATACCCCCTCTATGACAAGGCTGATGCCTCGTACACATGATCAGGTTTCCCGGCAAACTTTTTACCGCCGGGAAACCCGAGGGGAAAGCCGAGAACCGGCTCGGCAGCTTTTTTCCTCCTACACACGGCCGGTTTTCCTGAAACCTGCCATGAGAGCTTTGGCTGGCTGTGTGTATGCTCCACCGCAGTGCTTCCCAAACTGGAAAAACTGCCGGAAAAAAGACGGCTGGGAATCGGGGCAGGAAAAAAGAGAACAGGTTCTCATTTTTCCCGCCGGGATTCCCGGCGGTTTTTCTGTCTGGGAAAACTGCCATGGAGCATATACTGTACACTGCCAGTTTTCCCGGCCCAAAGCTGTCATGGCAGTTTACCGACGGGAAAACACCTGTGTGGCTTGCCCTTATGATTGGGGGGTTAAAGTGGTTGTAAACCCATTAGATTAAGGCTTACCTGTAGGTGAAAGAAATATCTCCCAAACCTAAAAGGTTTAGGAGATATTTGCAGAAATAGTGGCACCGCAGACATCGGGCGCTGGCGCACTGAGTGTGCCGTTTCTAATGGCGATCATGCCGCTAGTGGCGGCACCCGATCGCATGCGTGGGAGTGACGTCATCGCGGCTCTGGCCAGTCACAGCGCCGGAGCCGCGATACCCGGAAGTCACTCCGGTTGAGATGGCGTCGTCGGAGGAGGAGGCGAACGAAGGCCGCTGCGGGGGCTTCGATCTCAGGTAAGTAATACATAATGAGCTAGTATGCTATGCATACTAGCTCATTATGACTTTTTCTTGCAGGGTGTATATGTTATTTTGTTTTACTGAGAGGGTTTACTTCCTCTTTAAGGGCTGGTTATGGCGAGTCTGCTGGCTGAAGGTGCTTTTGGAGAACAGGAGACACAGGTCTGGCGAAGGTGCCCCGGGTATCCAAGATCTATCACAGTGTGTAAACACACTCAAACTCCACCTGGTGCAAAAAAAAAGTGCATACCAAAAAATTGAAACACAAAAAGTGCACAGGGTGTACACATGGTCCTCCTCCGAAGAGAAGGGACCATTGCCCTGATCCCCCTGGGGCGTTAGGCTCCAGTCAGGGACTGGGGTACTTCACTTGGTCCATCTGGCCAAAACCAGACAGACCTCGTTCTCTGGGAGGTCTGCCGAAACAGACTACCCCAAGTAATAGGTGGGGCTCCCACGAAGGGAAACCCCATGAGAGAGGGCAAACCAAGCCAGAAGGCCATGTCCACCCCCTCCCAAGACGTTCAGGGCAGGCCCGAGGACCTACACTCTACAAGTCAAACGAGAAACGTGTACAATACCCAACAACCAAAAAAAAAACATAAAGTGACAAACACGACAAACAACATAAAGATGGGGGAAAGGGAAGCGAGGGAAAGGGAAGTGGAAGAGTGCCAATGTGCAGTACAATGGCCGGCCTGGTCCTAGCCAAAAGGCCCAGCCCAAGAGGCAGGTGTGAAAGTGCAGTGACCTAGGTGCCAGCAAAACTCAAAGTGAGCCACCACTCACGGTGAGAATTACGGCACCTTTGGACTGCCACTTCAGGGGCACATACATCACAGGCTTCTTTCGGGACCCGGCCTTGGGCTAGGCCAGTGCCTCTTTATCCCTATCAGGAGGTAACCCTTCCGGCTTTCTCTAGAGGAGACCTATTAACGGCCCTCAGTACGTCGAGCAGTTTGACTTCGGCTCTCCCCGATACTAACCGTCTAGATTACCATTACACCAGTGGATTTGCATAACCACCGCCACCCCTAACCCACCGCCATAAGCTAGGGACAGTAGCACAGCGCCTCCACTGGTAACCGATAAGAACAGATACTACGCTTGATCTTAGCCAAAAGGTCTCAGGGAAACCCTGCTAATAATGACTATATCTACAACTCATGATCCATTAGGGTGATGGTAAGACATTATTTGATTAGTGTGGTGTGGAGGAAATTTAAGTGTCCTGCAGAGAGTCCTGACGTCAACACTACTGAGTACCATTGTGGTAAATTGGAATGCCAAAAATAAGGCAGGTCTTCTCATCCAACATCAGTCTCTGACCCCGCAAATGTTCTATTGACTACAAGCGAACAAATTCTCAAAGACATTCCACAAAGTTTTGAGGAAAGCCTTCCCAGAAGAATGGAAGCCCAGATGTAGGACTAACTCCATATTAATGGGCATGGTTTTAGAATAGTATGCCCAGCAGGCTTGTGAGCAAGGTGCAGCGTGGTGTGGTGTACAGTAAACACGCAGAGTCCAAGTTAGGCAATAAAGATATATTGTTCCACACAAATGATTTAGGCCCAGCGGGTAGGCACACCCTTCCAGAGCCACTTACGAACAGTCTGAAGACTTGAATACAGGAATGGAATGTGGCCTGGCCAGTCTACACCCAAAGGGGAGGCGTTCTGGAGAGATGCATTATCTCTACTCGTCTGGAAACTATCCCTACCTCTAAACACTGTCCCTGCCAGATGGGTAACCTTTCCCTATGCTAACCACTCGCATTAAGTGTGTCTTAAATAGACTCTTCCTTACCCAACTCCCACTGTAGTCATATGGGACACCAGCATCCAATCAGTCAGTGGTCTCCTTGGGATCACAGGAAGTCCTAGAGAAACCTAGTTCACAATTTACATAAACCCTGTCAGGTGGCCTATATCTTTACCTTTTTTAATCTTTTGGAATGCTCTACAAGGTTTATGGTTTGTGCCTCCTGTACTGGTCACCTCTGGGCTTCCTAGCTGGCCCCTTGGCCCATTCTGTTGCACTGTATTTGCCCTGATGTTTGCTCCCTACAGGTCTTCATTCAAGCCAAATAGGATTAATAAATTCTGGATGAAGAATATAGCTCTGTACCCCTTGAACCCCTGAGGAAGCTTAACCAGCGATACACGTTGGGGTCTTACACCTTCTGCAATGAGCTGCAACAGGGAATGATGTATTTCTGGGCAGCTTAAAGGGTCAGCCTACATTAGACAGGGAGAAATGTTATGCCGGTCGGCTTAAAGGACTAGACTACATTAGTCAGGGGGAGATGTTATGCTGGGTGGCTTAAAGGGCCAGACTACATTATCCAGGGAGAAATGGTTTGTTGGGCAGGTTAAGAGGACAGACTACATTAGCCAGGGAGGGATGTTTTGCCGGCCACCTTAAAGGACCAGCCTATATTAGCCAGGTAATAATGTTTTGCTGGTTGGCTTAAAGCAGTGGTTCTCAACTCCTGTCCTCAGGGCCCACTAACAGGCCAGGTTTGCAAGAAAACTGAAATACATCACAGGTGATTTTGTTTTCTGCTCTGTTTTTGCAGTATTCGAGTCTGCATCTCCCCAAGGTAATACATAAAATCTGGCCTGTTAGTGGGCACTGAAGACAGGGTTGATGACCACTAGCTTAAAGGGCCAGACTACATTAACCAATGAGAAATGTTTTGCTGGGTGGCTTAAAGGGTCAGACTATATTAGCCAGGGAGAAATAGTTTGTCGGGCAGCTTAAGGGGACAGACTACATTAGCCAGGAATTTTTTTTATGCTGGGTGGCTTAAAGGGTCAGACTATATTAGCCAGGGACAAATGTTTTGCTGGTTGGCTTAAAGGGCCAGACTACATCAGCCAGGGAGAAATAGTTTGTCAGACTACATTAGCGAGTAAAATAATTAAGGCAAATCTATGTTTTAAGAATTACTTAGTTATGGGCACAATGTGTAAGATTTTCCATGATGTTCCCAAGATGCCAACCTTAAAGGAGAGTAGCAACACCCTCTGAAAGAGGGTCTTCATTCTATCCACGTTTAACTAAATTTCCTCTATCTAATAATTGTTCCTATAAGGCAATGCACAACATAACATACTTACTAGTCCATGGAGTTCAGTGTTGCTCCCATGCCACCATCATGAAATATCCCATACATTCACAGACATATCACAGGTGTCTCTGCCTGGTCACAAATGTACTTAGAAGACACCAATGACATGACTGCGCACACGACCCGTACTAAAACTGCCCTCTGGGAAGTGTGAGGTGGGCATACCAGAAGGTGGCAGGGAAGGGGGGAAATTAAGACTTACTTAGTGTGATAAGCTCCATCTAGTGGTTGTGACAGAATATTATCCTGATTCACACCATTCTTATGATTGAAGAACATCCAACCTGGAGAGAAAATAGCTTAGTACAATTTAATTTTCAGTTTCTTTTTATTTTATTTTACATACAGTTTTGTAAGATGAATAACGTTGCAAATTTTTATATACCCGCAAAATTGTTTTGGCTGGAGTTGCTTATTACCCATCTTGCTGGGCGAAATCATAAAAAAAGTAACCCATGAGCTTCAATTTCCAGGAGAAATTTCCAGGAGAAAAATGCTACTCTGGGCTCCCTCCCAGGGCTGTCTTAATGAGAGGGCACACCTGGGCATGGCCCAGGGGCCCCAGCTGCATGAGGGGCCCCTGCACTTTCCCCAAAACAGGGTGTAGAGGGGTCAGAGTGCTGGGGGGATATCTGGTGTCTAGAGAGGTCAGAGTGCTGGGGGGATATCTGGGGTGTAGAGGGGTCAGAGTGCTGGGGGGATATCTGGGGTGTAGAAGCGTCAGAGTGCTGGGGGGATATCTGGGATGTAGAGAGGTCAGAGTGCTGGGGGATATCTGGGGTGTAGAGGGGTCAGAGTGCTGGGGGATATCTGGGGTGTAGAGGGGTCAGAGTGCTGGGGGGATATCTGGGGTGTAGAGGGGTCAGAGTGCTGGGGAGATATCTGGGGTGTAGAGGGGTCAGAGTGCTGGGAGGATATCTGGGGTGTAGAGGGGGTCAGAGTGCTGGGGGGATATCTGGGGTGTAGAGGGGTCAGAGTGCTGGGGGGATATCTGGGATGTAGAGAGGTCAGAGTGCTGGGGGATATCTAGGATATAGAGGGGTCAGAGTGCTGGGGGGATATCTGGTGTCTAGATGGGTCAGAGTGCTGGGGGGATATCTGGGATGTAGAGGGGTCAGAGTTCTGGGGGGATATCTGGGGTGTAGAGGGGTCAGAGTGCCGGGGGGATATCTGGGATGTAGAGGGGTCAGAGTTCTGGGGGGATATCTGGGATGTAGAGGGGTCAGAGTGCTGGGGGGATATCTGGGATGTAGAGGGGACAGAGTGCTGGGGGGATATCTGGGGTGTAGAGGGGTCAGAGTGCCGGGGGGATATCTGGGATGTAGAGGGGTCAGAGTTCTGGGGGGATATCTGGGATGTAGAGGGGTCAGAGTTCTGGGGGGATATCTGGGATGTAGAGGGGTCAGAGTGCTGGGGGGATATCTGGGATGTAGAGGGATCAGAGTGCTGGGGGATATCTGGGATGTAGAGGGGTCAGAGTTCTGGGGGGATATCTGGGGTGTAGAGGGGTCAGAGTGCTGGGGGGATATTTGGGGTGTAGAGGGGTCAGAGTGCTGGGGGGGATATCTGGGGTGTAGAGGGGTCAGAGTGCTGGGGGGATATCTGGGGTGTAGAGGGGTCAGAGTGCTGGGAGGTATCTAGGGTGTAGAGGGGTCAGAGTGCTGGAGGGATATCTGGGGTGTAGAGGGGTCAGAATGCTGGGGGGATATCTGGGGTGTAGAGGGGTCAGAGTGCTGGGGGGATATCTGGGGTGTAGAGGGGTCAGAGTGCTGGGGGGATATCTGGGGTGTAGAGGGGTCAGAGTGCTGGGGGGATATCTGGGGTGTAGAGGGATCAGAGTGCTGGGGGGATATCTGGGGTCAGAGTGCGGGGGGGGATATCTGGGGTGTAGAGGATCAGAGTGCGGGGGGGATATCTGGGGTGTAGAGGGGTCAGAGTGCTGGGGGGATATCTGGGGTGTAGAGGGGTCAGAGTGCTGGGGGGATATCTGGGGTGTAGAGGGGTCAGAGTGCTGGGGGGATATCTGGCGTGTAGAGGGGTCAGAGTGCTGGGGGGATATCTGGTCTGTTTACCTGCGCTGTCTCCATTGTAGGGGCCCCAGAGCATTACTGTGCCCAGGGGCCCATGATGCTATTAAGACGCCCCTGTTCCCTCCAGTTCTGGTCACAGGGCTAAAATCCACGGCATTTGGTCATGTGATCTGTGCAACCAATTATGTTCCAGATGGTTGCATGCAGTGGAGGACAGTGGTTGGCTGTCCGATACATCTCTCTGACCTTGGTATATTGACATCAGATCATGGAATGAGAAATGTATATCCCATATATCCCCGTACAATGATACAGGTGGTGTGCGATGGGGCTGATCTATGTAAAAGGTTAAGGAAGCAGTTTAGCCACGTTCTCCTCTCCCTTCCTCCTCCTCCTCATGCCCCCACATGGCAATAAATAGGCACCATATGCTCCCAATAAAGGAAGCCAAGTGCTTGTGTGCCAGCTCCTTTGCCAGGACATAAAGCCATCAGTCAGAAGAGTTACGGCCCCAGAATACTGCCGAGACAAGGCTGATATGTTTCATTGGAGGCAAATGTCACCATGTTTATGTAAAATGCAGTGTTTGTCCCGCCAGATGTTACCTACTCACTAGACTCTGCCGCCCCCCGACGCGTCTTAACCGTATGTCTGCCGCTGCTCTGCGCTTCAGAAGACGAGCTGTGAACTCTGCAGAACGATCCGAGACTATGGAGGAAGGAAGAAACAAAGGGAGGAAGGAAGGAAGGATGGAAGGAACTGGATCCATGTATAATGATATAAAACATCTTAACCGTATGTCTGCCGCCATTCTGCGCTTCACAAGACGAGCTGTGAGCTCTGCAGAATGATCCGAGACTAGGAAGGTAGGAAGTGAGAAAGGAAGGAAGGGAGGAAGGAAGGAAGGAAGGAAGGAAAAAAGGAAGGAAGAAACTGGATCCATATATAATGATATAAAACATCTTAACCGTATGTCTGCCGCCATTCTGCGCTTCACAAGACAAGCTGTGAGCTGTGCAGAATGATCCGAGACTAGGAAGGTAGGAAGTAAGAAAGGAAGGAAGGGAGGAAGGAAGGAAGGAAGGAAGGAACGAAGGAAGGAAAAAAGGAAGGAAGAAACTGGATCCATATATAATGATATAAAACATCTTAACCGTATGTCTGCCGCCGCTCTGCGCTTCACAAGAATGATCCGAGACTAGGAAGGTAGGAAGTAAGAAAGGAAGGAAGGGAGGAAGGAAGGAAGGAAGGAAGGAAGGGAGGAAGAAACTGGATCCATATATGATATAAAACATCCTAACCGTATGTCTGCCGCTGCTCTGCGCTTCACAAGATGAGCTGTGATATCTGCAGAGTGATCTGAGACTACAGAGGAAGAAAAAGGGGGAAAAAGGGAGGAAGGTAAGAAGGAAGGAAAAAAATTGGACCCATAAATAATAATATAACACGTCTTAACCGCATGTCTGCCGCTGCTCTGCGCTACACAAGACGAGCTGTGAGCTCTGCAGAATGATCCGAGACTAGGAAGGTAGGAAGTAAGAAAGGAAGGAAGGAAGGAAGGAAGGAAGGAAGGAAAAAAGGAAGGAAGAAACTGGATCCATATATAATGATATAGAACATCTTAACCGTATGTCTGCCACCGCTCTGCGCTTCTCAAGAGAGAACAGAATGATCTGAGGCTATGGAGGAAGGAAAAATGGAAGAAAGGGAGAAAGGTAGGAAGAAAGGAAGGAAAGAACTGGACCCATATATAATAATATAACACGACTTAACCGTATGTCTACCGCCGCTCTGTGCTACACAAGACGAGCTGTGAGCTCTGCAGAATGATCCGAGACTATGGAGGAAGGAAGGAAGGAAGGAAGGAAGGAATGAAGGAAAGAAAGAAGGAAGGAAGGAAGGAACTGGATCCATATATAATAATATAACACGTCTTAACCGTATGTCTGCCGCCGCTCTGCGCTACACAAGATGAGCTGTGAGCTCTGCAGAATGATCCGAGACTATGGAGGAAGGAAGGAAGGAAGGAAAGAAGGAAGGAAGGAAGGAAGGAAGGAAAGAACTGGATCCATATATAATAATATAACACGTCTTAACCGTATGTCTGCCGCCGCTCTGCGCTACACAAGACGAGCTGTGAGCTCTGCAGAACGATCCGAGACAAGGAAGGAAGAAACAAAGGGAGGAAGGAAGGAAGGAAGGAAAGAACTGGATCCATATATAATAATATAACACGTCTTAACCGTATGTCTGCCGCCGCTCTGCGCTACACAAGACGAGCTGTGAGCTCTGCAGAATGATCCGAGACTATGGAGGAAGGAAAAAAGGAAGAAAGGTAGGAAGGAAGGAAGTTAGGAAGGAAGGAAGGAAGGAAATAACTGGATCCATATATAATAATATAACACGTCTTAAACGTATGTCTGCCGCTGCTCTGCGCTTCACAAGACGAGCTGTGAGCTCTGCAGAGTGATCTGAGACTACAGAGGAAGAAAAAAGGGAAAAAAGGGAGAAAGGTAAGAAGGAAGGAAGGTAGGAAGGAAGGTAGGAAGGTAGCAAAAAACTGGACCCATATATAATAATATAACACGTCTTAACCGCCGCTCTGCGCTACACAAGATGAGCTGTGAGCTCTGCAGAATGATCTGAGACAAAGGAGGAAGGAAAAAGGGAGGAAGGTAGGAAGGAAGGAAGGAACTGGATCCATATATAATAGGAAGGAAATAGAAAGTGAAGATGTATAATGGAAGGGAAAGAAGGTAGGAGTATAAGGCAAATTAAAGAAGGAAGGAGTATGAAGGGAGGAAAGAGAAAAAAATATAAGGGGAGGGAGGGAAGGAAGCATGGATGGAAGGAAGCAAGGGGGCATGAGGGAAGGGAATGAATGAAGGAAAATGTATAAGGGGAGGGAAGGAAGGAAGAAAGAAAGGGAAGAATGGGAAGACTAGATTCACATGAAATAGGAAGGAAATGGAAAGGAGAAAAAAGGAAAAGGGAAGAATAGAAGGAAGACATATAAGGAGAGGAAGGGGAAGAAAATAAAAGAAAGGAGGGAAGGGATAGGAAGACTGGATTCACATACTGTATATTAGGAAAGAAATGGAAAGGGAAGATGAATAAGGGAAGGAAGGAAGGAAGGAAGGAAGGATCAAAGCACGAAAGGGGGCATGAGGGAAGGGAATGAACAAAGTAAAAAGTATAAAAAAGGGGGGGAGGAAAGGAACTGGATCCATATATAATAGGAAGAAAATAGAAAGTGAAGATGGATAATGGAAGGGAAAGAAGGTAGGAGTATAAGGCAAATTAAAGAAGGAAGGAGTTTGAAGGGAGGAATAGGGAAAAATATAAGGGGAGGGAGGGAAGGAAGCATGGATGGAAGGAAGAAAGGAGGCATGGGGGAAGGGAATGAATGAAGGAAAATGTTTAATGGGAGGGAAGGAAGGAAGGAAGGAAGGGATGGGAAGATTCACATGTAATAGGAAGGAAATGGAAAAGGATAAAATGGATAAGGGAAGAATAGACAAAAGACATATAAGGAGAGAAAAGGAAAGAAAAGAGGGAACGGATGGGAAGTCTGGAATCACATACTGTATACTAGGAAGGAAATGGAAAGGGAAGATGGATAAGGGAAGGAAGGATCAAAGGAAGAAAGGGGGCATGAGGGAAGGGAATGAACAAATGAAAAAGTAAGGCTGGGGGGAAAGGTAGCAAGGAAGAAAGGAAAAGACCAAATTCACATAATATGAAGGACATGGAAAGGGTAGATGGCTAATGAAAGGGAGAAAAGGATGGAGTATAAGGAAAGGAAGAAGTGTGAAGGAAAAGATATAAGGGTAGGTAAGGAAGGAAGGATGAATGGAAGAAAGAGAATACGAGGGAAGGAAGTGAACAAAGGAAAAAAAGTATAAGGGGAGGGAAGGAAAGAAGGAAGGGATGGATGGGAAGACTAGATTCACATGAAATAGGAAGGAAATGGAAAGGGTAAAATGGATAAGGTAAGAAGAGAAGGAAGACATATAAGGAGAGGAAAGCAGGGACAGGATGGGAAGACTAGATTGACATAATAAATGGAAAGGGAAGATGGATAAGGAAAGAAAAGGAAACAAAGGAAGGAAGGAAGGAAGGAAGGAAGGAAGGGGGTATAAGGGAAGGGAATGAGAAAAGTAAAAAGTATAAGGGTAGGGAAGGAAAGATGGAAGCAAAGAAGGAAGAAAAAGACTGAATTCACATATAATAGGAAGGAAATGGAAATGGAAAGGGAGGACAGATAAGCTAAGTGAAGGAATAAATGGTATAAATGGAATGAAGGGGGAGGGAAGGAAGGAAGGAAGGAAGGACAGATGAATATAAGAAAGGATGGAAAATGAAAAGAAGGTAGTAGGGGAGGGATGAGAAGACTAGATTCACATATAATAGAAAGGAGGTAGAAAGGGAAGATGGATAAGCGAAAGGGAAGGAAAAAATGTGAGGGTAGGGAAAGAATGAAATAGGAAGAATAAAAGGGGAGGGAAAGAAGGAAGGAATGAAGGAATTAATGATGCAAGGACGGATGGATGAAAGGAAGGAGGAAATAGATAAGAAGACTAGATCAACACATAATAGGAAGGAAATGGAAAGGGGAGATGGCTAATGGAAGGGAAAAGGAAGCAGTATAAGGAAAGGAAGAAGTGTGAAGGGAGGGAAGAAGAGAGGGAGGAAAAAATATAAAGGGAATATGAGGGAAGGGAATGCATGAAGGTAAAAGTATAAGGGGAGGGAAGGATGGAAGGGATGGGAAGACTAGATTCACATGTAATAGGAAGGAAATTGAAAGGGTAAAATAGATAAGGAAAGAATAAAAGGAAGATGTATAAGAAAGGGGAAGGAAGGGATGATGGATAAAGGAAAGGAAAAAAGGGATGGAAAGACTGGATTCCCATATAATAGGAAGGAAATAGAAAGGGGAGATGGCTAATGGAAGGGAAAAGGAAGTAGTATAAGGAAAGGAAGAAGTATGAAGGGAGGGAAGAAGGGAGGGAGGAACAAATATGAGGGAAGAGAATGAATGAAGGAAAAGGGATGGGAAGACTAGATACCCATGTAATAGGAAGGAAACTGCAAGGGTAAAATGGATACGGGAAGAATAGAAGGAAGGAAAGAAAAGGAAAGGAAGGAAGAGATGGGAAGACTGGATTCACATATAATAGGAAGGAAATTGAAAGGGACGATGGATAAAGGAATGGAAGAAAGGAAGGTAGGACGAGAGGACGACAAATAAGGGGAGTAAAAGGAAGGAAGAAAAAAAATATAAGGGAGGGGAGGAACAAAGGAAACAAGATGTGAGGAAGAAAGAATGTATGAGGGGAGACAATAAAGGAAAGCAACAGAATAAGAGGAAAGGAAAGGGAAGGAAGATGAAAGTAAAGGCAGTTGGGGAGAGATGGGGAGATTGCAGTCACATATACAAGGAAGGAAATGGAAAGCAAGCAAGGAAGGAAAGGAAGCCTGGTGGGAAGTAGGGAAGGATATACTTTCATAGCAGGTTTTTAGCAAAATAATAAAAATAAGTAGGACATTTATGAAATCATGAAAAGCTAAAACAAATAACTTGGCTGTCTTTCATTAAAGTGAACCTGTGCTTTCCCCCACTGGTACCTGCAAGCAGTGGCGTAGCATGGGGGGAGGCGGGGGGGGAGTTTGCCCCGGGCACAACATTTAAAAGGGGGTGCAGCGGCAGGTTACCTGCAGCTCTTCTCCTTCGCTGTGCTTTCTATGAGACTGTGAGCTCTTCCGCTTCACTATTAGAAAGAAGTTGCGGTGAAGTCCAGGCTTAGGCTCCAGCGGTGACACTGACACAGCAGTGAGTAAATGTACACTGAAGACCATTCATGATTATCCCAGGGATTGTGACCGTGCAGAGACTGGGGGGGGAAGTATAGAAATCAGGTAGGTCAGTGTAGTGGTCAGTATAGGAATCAGGTAGGTCAGTGTAGTGGTCAGTATAGGAATCAGGTAGGTTAGTGTAGTGGTCAGTATAGGAATCAGGTAGGTTAGTATAGTGATCAGGAAGGGTGGTGTAGGAGTCAGGTTGGTCAGTACTAATGTACTAGTGGAAGGGAGTGCTAAAAATCCGCAGGTTAGGGGGCGCAAATCTCTTGCCCTGCCCCCGGGCGCCGACAACCCATGCTACGCCACTGCCTGCAAGATCATATAGTGATCTTCCTTTCTCCATCTCTTCCCTGCTATTCTGCTTAGCTGCTGAAAATGAAGAGGTACTTTAGGTGTGGGGTTCATGTGACTCCCCCCTTCTTGGCAGTTGACAATTGAAAACTCGGGCCCCCAGCACTGTCACAGGGAGGTGGGAAGTGTCCTCAGTTGAGGGTAGGCTCTGACTTGGAGTTGGCACTTGGCTTCCTCTTCTTTTTCCTATGGTGAACGGAGCGGCAGGAGAGACAAAGAAAGGTGAGTATGAACTCTTGGAGTAGCCAACAGTAAAGAGAACCTGTGGCTCTGCTCTGCACAGGCAAGGCCCAGACCCGCTTTAATGTCTTCCCAGCAAAAGTTACATGACATTGAAAGTGCTGGCAAGCTGGAATTTGTATCTTCCTACATATTTATAATTCAATATTGTATCTGGAGAAGTCTGTATCTGCGCCTCATTGCTTCATATTATTTTATGCCTCAATTTTCAGGTCCAGTGGAGGGCGCCGCCAGAAAAGGTCCCAAATCCTTCGATTCGCTGGCAGTAGAGGAAGGAGCTTGCTGGATGGTCCAGCCATATTATCCATATTATTGTCAGTGACATAGAGCCACAGATGTCCCCCCACCAGGCCCTCAGCAGATGGTAATGGGTCTGAGAAGAGGGCTAAACTGCACAGCGGTGACTCGCCTGAAGGAATTTAGTGATCCCAAGTTACTGGAAATGTGTCGTTTGGGCTTGACGAGTCCCCGTCCTTCTGTGCTTTATAGCTTCATTACCATCTTGTTGTGAAGACTTGTTTACTACATCTGATGCGTTCAACTGGAGGCACTGCAGGAGTTAAAGGGAACCTGTAGTGTTTTGTCTGCAAGTCAGTTAACCAACTGAATGGCCGATTTCGTTAACAACCTTGCAGTTTATTAAATAGGTAAAAAGTTGCAAAACAAAAACGCAAAACAAGTTTGGGACGGCAAAGAGCATGCATAAACTGCAGGAAAATACAAAACAAATTCTGAAAGCTGCACCAACATGGACTCTTCACAGCAAGGCCTCTGTGACTCAATCCCTGTAACGGCTCAGTGCACAAACAGATGCTTGCAAATATCCTCATAGGCAGTCATGGGAGTCCGCTGAACTTTTTTCAGGGGGGGCATCATTTTAAGGTCATCCATGCTCGTTCCCTTTTTGACAATGTCATGAAGGGGAGGGGCTTAGTCATTATCACATAAAGCGCAGGCATGCAAAGGTTTGAGAAACCTGATGCAACTATCAAGCAACTAGGAACTTTGAATAACAATATCATAAAAAAATGGAGTCCCCCCCCAGGAAATAACAACCCCCAGCATTTGGTTCGGGTACAGCGTGGCTCTCTGGTTGGTGCGGGTACAGTGTGGCTCTCTGGTTGTGCGGGTACAGCGTGACTCTCTGGTTGGTGCGGGTACAGCGTGACTCTCTGGTTGGTGCGGGTACAGCGTGACTCTCTGGTTGGTGCGGGTACAGCGTGGCTCTCTGGTTGGTGCGAATACAGCGTGACTCTCTGGTTGGTGCGGGTACAGCGTGGCTCTCTGGTTGGTGCGAATACAGCGCAGCTCTCTGGTTGGTGCGGGTACAGCGTGGCTCTCTCTGGCTTCCCCCAACATGAGCACAGTATTCTCTTTTTTCCTTTTGTAACCCCCCCCCCCTCAAGCAGAGTGCTTGCATGCTTGGGGCTTTACCATGGTGTCTGTGGACACGCTGGGGCCGCCACTCTTAAGGGACTACATTTCCCATGATGCCCCCAGTCCCCATAGTCTTCTGATTGGCCCTCTGCTGTGGCCAATCATGGCGAGGAAAGCAGGAAGCAAGGCGGCGGCACGGCGAATCCAATTAGCTGTGACAGGGAGTGGAGAGCCGCGGGCTGTCTGTACTGCATATCTCCCCCGATCGCCCCCTCCCCCTCTCTGTCAGCTGAAGCTAGAAGAGAGAGAGAGAGCGGCTCTAATTGAATTTGTTATGCCGCCGTCTTGCTTCCTGCCCGCTGTTTTCCTCCCCGAGAATTATGGCACTGATTTCTAGGGGGGGGGGGCAAACGCCCTCCCTTGCCCTATGGAGCGGACGCCCATGTAGGCAGTATCTCTCTCAATGAAGTCCAGGGTAATTCTGGTAACACAGGCAAACAGCTGGAGGGATCCAAGGACAAAAGGGTCAACTACTCTGGTATCAGTTGGATGGGGAATCCCCACAGTATTTGGGTCTTCCAGGTAAGTTGTGCACCTTTAGGCTCCTGCCCAGCTGCCAACGTGTCGGTTCTGATAGTGGAGAGCCATTCACCTGGCTGCAGAGCATTTGCCAAGCTACTTCTACCTCCTCCGGTGTGGCCCATCTGAGCTGCTGAGGGAGGGAAACAGAGGTACTTCTCTTTCCTGGTTATTTCCAGGAACCCAAGGAGATGTGGAAATTTGGTTTAAAGGGCTGGCACCTGCAACTGCGTATGATAAGTAAATGGGCACTCTGCTACACTCTACCACTCTGCCACCCTTGACCTTGTAGTTCCAGTCAAGTTTGCAGACCATTTAAATGTATCCTGTGCAAAAGTGTATATTGATCCGCCCTAAGTTAGATCTCTGAGAGCAGCCTTGGTTTCATCTTCCGGGACAAGTGGTGACACCTCTCAGGTGTGTCAGTTGATGGCGATTCAGGGGGCTCCACAGTGGGATCATGAGTGACCATTGGGCTTTGTAAAATTGTTAGGATCCATGGACTCTTCTGGAAATCTTGGAAATATTGGTGGAAGATCAGGAGGCAGCCTTCCCGTGGTGTCCCGTATTTCAGGGTGCAGGGGTGAGGGCCCCCCTATCCATGTGTCTGGCCCCCTGCAGAGCACTGGACGCATAAATTCCAATGGGGCCTTTTTTTTTAGAAGCACTTGATTAGAGCCTAAGCCTCCTAATAGGATTCAAAAAAGAGCACTGCTCCCCGAGTACGCCCACTTGTGTGACAATAGCAAATGAATATTCCCTATTGTCTTCCTGATTCTGCTCCCAGCCAATCGTGAAGCTGAGGAAAGAAGAGACGCCACCCAGAGGAAGCCCGCTACCTACATGGGGTAAGTGCAGGGGACTGATCGACCAACTCGGGGGTTCGCGGTGCGGGAGACCCGACTGACCGCCAGTGGGTGGGGTGACAGATTGCCACCCTGCAGCCACCATTGAATCTTTGGGTGGCTGAAGCCCTGTACACACGGCCGGGAATCCCGTCAGAAAAAAAACATTGGTTTTCCTGACGGGATTCCTGACAAGCTTTTTTTGCAAAGCCGTGTATACAGATGGCCATTCAAAAGAACCAGCGTTCTTTTGAATGGCAAGAACGCGGTGACATCATCGACTACGACGAACCGGCGCTCGTCACATTCCATGCCGTTGCCCCCATCTTGCTACACCCCACACTATGCCTTGTATGCTACCATGCATGCGTCAAAGGCTTATCGCGAGCATGCGCGGGTTTACCTTCGGACAGGTAAGCATACAAAAACTAAAGGGGTGGAGACAAGCTGTGGGAGGGGCCCAGAAGACTCCATCCACTATAGAAAACTACAGGGGGTGGAGACAAACTGTGGGAGGAGCCCAGCAGACTCCATCCACTATAGAAAACTACAGGGGGGTGGAGACAAGCTGTGAGAGGGGCCCAGCAGACTCCATCCACTATAGAAAACTACAGCGGGTGGAGACAAGCTGTGGGAGGGGCCCAGCAGGCTCCATCCACTATAGAAAACTACAGCGGGTGGAGACAAGCTGTGGGAGGGGCCAAGCAGACTCCATCCACTATAGGAAACTACAGGGGGTGGAGACAAGCTGTGAGAGGGGCCGGGCAGACTCCATCCACTATAGGAAACTACAGGGGGTGGAGACAAGCTGTGGGAGGGGCCCAGCAGACTCCATCCACTATAGGAAACTACAGGGGGTGGAGACAAGCTGTGGGAGGGGCCCAGCAGACTCCATCCACTATAGAAAACGACAGGGGGGTGGAGACAAGCTGTGGGAGGGGCCCAGAAGACTCCATCCACTATAAAAAACTACAGGGGGTGGAGACAAGCTGTGGGAGGGGCCCAGAAGGCTCCATCCACTATAGAAAACTACAGGGGGTGGAGACAGAAGACTCCATCCACTATAAAAAACTACAAGGGGTGGAGACAAGCTGTGGGAGGGGCCAGCAGACTCCATCTATCCAAAACTACAAGGGGTGGAGACAGAAGACTCCATCCACTATAAAAAACTACAAGGGGTGGAGATAAGCTGTGGGAGGGGCCCAGCAGACTCCATCCACTATAGAAAACTACAGGGGGTGGAGACAAGCTGTGGGAGGGGCCGGGCAGACTCCATCCAATTTAGAAAACTACAGGGGGGTGGAGACAAGCTGTGGGAGGGGCCCAGAAGACTCCATCCACTATAAAAAACTACAGGGGGTGGAGACAAGCTGTGGGAGGGGCCAAGCAGACTCCATCCACTATAGAAAACTACAGGGGGTGGAGACAAGCTGTGGGAGGGGCCCAGCAGACTCCATCCACTATAGAAAACTACAAGGGGTGGAGACAAGCTGTGAGAGGGGCCGGGCAGACTCCATCCACTATAAAAAAACTACAGGGGGTGGAGACAAGCTGTGGGAGGGGCCAGCAGACTCCATCCACTATAGAAAACTACAAGGGGTGGAGACAAGCTGTGGGAGGGGCCCAGAAGACTCCATCCACTATAGAAAAGGACAAGGGGTGGAGACAAGCTGTGGGAGGGGCCAGCAGACTCCATCCACTATAGAAAACTACAAGGGGTGGAGACAAGCTGTGGGAGGGGCCCAGCAGACTCCATCCACTATAGAAAACTACAGGGGGTGGAGAAAAGCTGTGGGAGGGGCCGGGCAGACTCCATCCTCTATAGAACTGTCCAGGTGAATCCCGGACAGGTGGCAACCCTACACATCACCCTTGCCTAGACACCACAGGAGGAAGACGGGGGGTGAGATTAGTACACAGCCCAACTTTTTTCTTTATAGGTACATTTTACACCAACAGTGGATGATTTGTGAAGGGGGAGGGGCCCCAGACGGTGTAAGTGGACCTTGCATTGTACCTCCAGGCCCGCAGCCGGTGAGGTGGGATAGGTCGTCGTTCTTTCAGCCATGAAAATAAAGCCAAACTCCAGAGCTCTGCATGCATTTGCTCTCACCTTCACTGCGGATGAGCAGGGGATCGTTGCCGCCACCGTCCAGATGGAAAGTGTTTTATTGTACGTCTTGAAGCGCCATTTCACAGCTGTCTGTCCCAGATGTCTAATGAATCCGCAAACAGCGCAGAAAGTCATTAATGCTGCGCTCGTTATCGGACATGGGGGGGGGGAGGGGGGGGATTGTGAATTATGTTTCTGTCCTTCACCCATTTTAATGCTTCTTGTATCCTCAATCGCTAGACGTCTCCCCATACACAGAGCAGACCGCCCGAAATCCTCCTATTCTATCTACAGGAAACCCAATGTCTTACTATCTGCCTGTCTCATCATGTACTAAGTCAGTGACACAAAGCAAGCATGCGGCCAGTGAAATCAAAGCGGGCACAACACACAAGATACGCACATGCATGGTTAACCACTTCAGCCCCGGAAGGATTCACCCCCTTTTTCGGTTCAGAGCAGTTTCTGCGATTCGGCACTGCGTCGCTTTAACTGACAATTGCGCGGTTGTGCGACGTGGCTCCCAAACAAAATTGGCGTCCTTTTTTCCCACAATTGGAGATTTTTTTTGGTGGTATTTGATCACCTCTGCGGTTTTTATTTTTTGCGCTATAATGTTTTGTTTTGGATCCCAAAGTATCAATATTTCATTTTTTTTCTGGGACCCCCTAGTGTCAGTGTCTCATTGTTCTGCTCCTTCCAAGTGTTAGTGTCTCATTGTTCTAGGACCCCAGATGTCGGTGTTTCATTGTTCTAGGACCCCAGATGTCGGTGTTTCATTGTTCTAGGACCCCAGATGTCGGTGTTTCATTGTTCTAGGACCCCAGATGTCAGTGTCTCATTGTTCTAGGACCCCAGGTGTCAGTGTCTCATTGTTCTAGGACCCCAGGTGTCAGTGTCTCATTGTTCTGAGACCATGGGTGTCAGTGTCTCATTGTTCTGGTCCTTCCAAGAGTCAGTGGCTCATTGTTCTCGGACCCCAGGTGTCAGTGTCTCATTGTTCTTGGACCCCAGGTGTCAGCATCTCATTGTTCTAGGACCCCAGGTGTCAGCGTCTCATTGTTCTAGGACCCCAGGTGTCAGCGTCTCATTGTTCTAGGACCCCAGGTGTCAGTGTCTCATTGTTCTAGGACCCCAGGTGTCAGTGTCTCATTGTTCTGGGACCACGGGTGTCAGTGTCTCATTGTTCTGGGACCCCGGGTGTCAGCGTCTCATTGTTCTGGTCCTTCCAAGTGTCAGTGTCTCAGTGTTCTAGGACCCCAGGTGTCAGTGTCTCATTGTTTTGGACCCCAAGTGTCAGGGCCAAGCCAATCTGGACCAATGATACAGCAAGCAGGATTGCGATTTTACTTGTAATGAACCAAAACATAGAGCTGATTCAGACACTATTTTGTACAGATGGGACGTCTACCTGGAAGGTCCTGGAGTCTTTCCACTGATGGCGCTTCGCCAGCAAACCACAGCGATGATGTGATGTGATAACCTGTGAGTGTTGGATGTCACAATAGTTCCATTACCTCTCCTGTCCTTTCCCCTGTGCCCCTCTGATCACACTGACTCACCTCCACATCACAATATCCCAACCATTATTTTCCAGTGCCAAACTTCTAATTAAACTTCTGCAGAGCCTCCGACCTCCCCGAGGACCCAAGACTTCTCCTCCGAGAAGCAATAACATAAATAATTGCCTCTTTTTTTGTGAGCCACAATTAACACCTTTACTGTTTTGTTCCACACCTTCACCGTAGTTATTTGTTGTGTCACCAGACAAACATGTTTAATGATTGCTGCGGGTACATACACACACACATATACACATGGAGGTGGCCACATTTAATAATTTTCTGCCTGCGCTATAGCTAAATAATGGCTACAGTGCAGGCTTACTTTGCCGGCAGGGCATACATGAATGTCCTCCCATGATTGCGTTGCCTTCAGACTCAGCTGTTCACAGATCGGGGTAAAGGACCAATCACAGCGGCCCTTTACCAAGTGGCGGCCCATCCTTTTTTAAATGAAGACCCCCCTTCAGGTCCCATTGAGGTCCTTTGAAGTCTCTAATGGGTCCTGAAGGGGAGTCTCTCTCTAACAGAGACTCTCGAATGTTAGAGAAAGACCCCTCCTCCAGGTCCCACTAGACTCCTTTGTAGTCTTTAATGGAACCTGGATGGGGGTCTTTCTCTAACAGAGACTCTCTAATGGCCATTGAGAGGGTCTCAGAGAGACCCCCTCCAGGTCTCATTAGACTCTGTTGTAGTCTCTAATGGGGCCTGGAGGGGACACTTTGTAACAGACTCTCTAATGGACACAGAGAAGGCCTGTGTTAGAGAGAGACTCCCTCCAGGTCCTGTTAAGGTCCTTTGTAGTCTCTAATGAGTCCTGAAGGGGGGTCTCTCTCTAACAGAGACTCTCGATTGGACACTTTTAGAGAAAGACCCCTCCTCCAGGTCCCACTAGACTCTTTTGTAGCCTCTAATGGGACCCGGATAGGGGGCTATCTCTAACAGAGACTCTCTAATGGCCATACACACACACACACACACATATACACACGGAGGTGGCCACATTTAACAATTTTATGCCCATGCTATAGCTAAAAATGGCTACAGTGCATGCGTACTTTGCCGATAGGGCATAGTTGGATGTCCTCCCATGAAAGCTTTGCCTTCGGACTTAGCTGATAACAGATCGGGGGAAAAGGGCCAATCACAGAGGCCCTTTACCAAGTGGCGGCCCATTCTCTTTTAAAAAGAGACCCCCCTCCAGGTCCCATTAATGTCCTTTGCAGTCTCTAATGGGTCCTGGAGGGGGGGTCTCTCTCTAACAGAGACTCTCGAATGGACACAGAGAGAGCCTGTGTTAGGGAGAGACCCCCTCCAGGTCCCATTAAGGTCCTTTGTCATCTCCAATGGGTCCTGAAGGGGGGTCTCTCTCTAACAGAGACTCTTGAATGGACACTGTTAGAGAAAGACCCCCCTCCAGGTCCCACTAGACTCCTTTGTAGTCTTTAATGGGACCTGGATGGGGGTCTTTCTCTAACAGAGACTCTCTAATGGCCATTGAAAGGGTCTCTGTTAGAGAGACCCCCTCCAGGTTTCATTAGACTCTGTTGTAGTCTCTAATGGGGCCTGGAGGGGAAGCTTTCTAACAGACTCTCTATTGGACACAGAGAGGGCCTGTGTTAGAGAGAGACCCCCTCCAGGTCCTGTTAAGGACCTTTGTAGTCTCTAATGAGTCCTGAAGGGGGGTCTCTCTCTAATAGAGACTCTCGATTGGACACTTTTAGAGAAAGACCCCTCCTCCAGGTCCCACTAGACTCCCTTTGTAGTCTTAATGGGACCTGGATAGGGGTCTATCTCTAACAGAGACTCTCTAATGGCCATACACACACACACACACATATACACACGGAGGTGGCCACATTTAACAATTTTATGCCTGCGCTATAGCTAAAAAATGGCTACAGTGCAGGTTTACTTTGCCGGCAGGGCATAGTTGGATGTCCTCCCATGAAAGATTTGCCTTCGGACTTAGCTAATCACAGATCGGGGGAAAAGGGCCAATCACAGAGGCCCTTTACCAAGTGGCGGCCCATTTTTTTTTAAAAAGAGACCCCCCTCCAGGTCCCATTAAGGTCCTTTGCAGTCTCTAATGGGTCCTGGAGGGGGGGTCTCTCTCTAACAGAGACTCTCGAATGTTAGAGAAAGACCCCCCCTCCAGGTCCCACTAGACTCCTTTGTAGTCTTTAATGGGACCTGGATGGGGGTCTTTCTCTAACAGAGACTCTCTAATGGCCATTGAGAGGGTCTCTGTTAGAGAGACCCCCCTCCAGGTCTCATTAGACTCTGTTGTAATCTCTAATGGGGCCTGAAGGGGACGCTTTCTAACAGACTCTCTAATGGACACAGAGAGGGCCTGTGTTAGAGAGAGACCCCCTCCAGGTCCTATTAAGGTCCTTTGTAGTCTCTAATGAGTCCTGAAGGGGGGGTCTCTCTCTAACAGAGACTCTCGATTGGACACTTTTAGAGAAAGACCCCTCCTCCAGGTCCCACTAGACTCCCTTTGTAGTCTTTAATTGGACCTGGATGGGGGTCTTTCTCTAACAGAGACTCTCTAATGGCCATACACACACACATATATACACGGAGGTGGCCACATTTAACAATTTTATGCCTGCGCAATAGCTAAAAAATGGCTACAGTGCAGGTTTACTTTGCCGGCAGGGCATACATGAATGTCCTCCCATGAACGCGTTGCCTTCGGACTCAGCTGATCACAGATCGGAGTAAAGGGCCAATCACAACGGCCCTTTACCAAGTGACGGCCCATCCTCTGCTAAAGAGAGACCCCCTCCAGGTCCCATTATGGTCCTTTGTAGTCTCTAATGGGTCCTGAAGGGGGGTCTCTCTCTAACAGAGACTCTGGAATGGACACTGTTAGAGACAGACCCCCTCCTCCAGGTCCGATTAGACTCCTTTGTAGTCTCTAATGGGACCTGGATGGTGGTCTTTTTCTAACAGAGACTCTCTAATGGCCACTGAGAGGGCCTCTGTTAAAGAGACCCCCTCCAGGTCTCATTAGACAATGTTGTAGTCTCTAATGGGGCCTGGAGGGGACGCTTTCTAACAGATTCTCTAATGGACACAGAGAGGGTCTGTGTTAGAGAGAGACGCCCTCCAGGTCTCATTAAGGTCTTTTGTAGTCACTAATGGGTCCTAAAGGGGGGTCTCTCTCTAACATAGACTCTTGAATAGACACTGCTAGTGACAGACCCCTCCTCCAGGTCCCATTAGACTCCTTTGTAGTCTCTAATGGGACCTGTATGGGGGTCTTTCTCTAACAGAGACTCTCTAATGGCCACTGTGAGGGCCTCTGTTAGAGAGACCCCCCTCCAGGTCTCACTAGACTCGGGTTGTAGTCTCTAATGGGGCCTGGAGGGGACACTTTCTAACAGACTCTCTAATGGACACAGAGAGGGCCTGTGTTAGAGAAAGACCCCCCTCCAGGTCCCATTAGACTCTGTTGTAGTCTCTAATGGGGCCTGTAGGGGACACTTTCTAACAGACTCTGTAATGGACACAGAGAGGGCCTATGTTAGAGAAAGACCCCCCTCCAGGTCCAATTAGACTCTGTTGTAGTCTCTAATGGGGCCTGTAGGGGACACTTTATAACAGACTCTGTAATGGACACAGAGAGGGCCTGTGTTAGAGAGAGAGACCCCTCCAGGTCCAATTAGAGTTGCCTGCTTCACTTCCTGTATTTTGTTAATTGTTGAATGTAGGGGTGGGGTCTGACAGAGGGCCCTTGCTTTATTTGGTTCGGGGGCCCCTGAGTGTTTTCAGTCCACCCCTTTGTATGAGTGTCTTACACATATATGGACCAACTTATGGTCTACAGACCCATCCAGGCCTCTAGTCTACATAAATAAGCATATAATATCCCAGTATGAAAAATGGTCAATTCTTTTCACTCAGCGTTGTATGCCTAACATGTGCAAGAAACATATAAATAAACAATCGTAGGCTCAAAATTTCATAATTTTTTTTGCTGTAAAGCAATCATTTAGTGATATAAAATAAAATTGATTTGGCCAAAGTCTTCCATTAGTTCCATGAAAACAATTCTTTTACTTTTTTTTTTTTTAATACTTTTGAAATGGATTCCCTTGAGTTCTACATATACTGTATTTATCGGCGTATACCGCTCACTTTTTTGCCCTGAAAATCAGGGCAAAATCGTGGGTGCGCGGTATACGCCGATACCCGCTTTCCCGCGCCGAGTTTGAATACTGCGCCGACATATACCGAGCGTAGTACACTCGGGTATAGTGGGGCAGTCTCGGCTCCTTCCGCGCTCACGTCCTGGACGTACAGGACGTCAGCGCGAGAGTTGCCGAGCATTGCCGACAATACACGAGTGTACTGCGCTCTGTATATGTCGGGGCAGTATTCAAACTCGGCGTGGGAAACGAGCGGGGAGGACGCGAGGACGCCGCAGAAGGACGCGGGACCAGACGAAGAGGACACCAAAGCCGCAGACGGACGCCGGACCCGACGAAGAGGACACCCGAAGCCGCAGAAGGACGCCGGACCCGACGAAGAGGACACCCGAAGCCGCAGAAGGACGCCGGGCCCGACGAAGAGGACACCCGAAGCCGCAGACGGACGCCGGACCGGACGAGGCCGCTGATGGACGCCGCGCAAGACACCAAAACTGTAAGTACAAAAAAAACTTTTTTTCCACAGGATTCGGGGCAACTTTAGGGGTGCGCGGTATACGCGGGAGCGCGCTATACCGCGTTAAATACGGTAACCGCAACTCCCTCTTTATTTGTTAAAGTTGCTTAGATGTTGCCCTCCCTGGTTCCTTCCTCCCCCTTATCAATAAGCTCATTATTTTATTACATTTTTTACAGAGTAGGGCTGAGCCGAACGACGCCCACCTCCCCCCCCCCCGGTTCGGTTCGCAGCAGAACATGCGACCAGGCATAACATTTGTTTGAACACCGTTAAAGTCTATGGAACACAAACATGAAAAATCCAAAGTGCTCATTCTAAAGGTTAATTTGCAAGTTATTGTCCTGCCCCAGGGGACATGTATCAATGCAATTTTTTTTTTTTTTAAACCTGAGGGGTGCCTATAGTATGCATGTAAAGTAGCGCATGTTTCCCGTGTTTAGAACTGTCCCTGCACAAAAGGACATTTCTAAAGGAAAAAAAAGCCATTTAAAATCACTTGGTTATAATGAATTGTTGGGTCCCAGCAAAACAGATAAAAGTCATTGAAAAAAACAGCATGGATCCCCCCCCCCCCAATCCATTACCAGGCCTTTTGGGTCTGGTATGAATATTAACCGCTTCAGCCCCGAACCATTTTGCTGGTCAACGACCGGGCCCCTTTTTGCGAATTCGGCACTGCGTCGCTTTAACTGACAATTGCGCGATCGTGCGACGCGGCTCCCAAACAAAATTGACGTCCTTTTTTCCCCACAAATAGAGCTTTCTTTTGATGGTATTTGATTGCCTCTGCGGTTTTTAGTTTTTGCGCTATAAACAAAAATAAAGCGGCAATTTTAAAAAAAAATTATATTTTTTACTTTTTGCTATAATAAATATTCCCCAAAAATATATAAAAAAAACTATTTTTTTCCTCAGTTTAGGCCGATACGTATTCTTCTACCTATTTTTCGTAAAAAAAAATCACAATAAGCGTTTAACGATTGGTTTGTGCAAAAATTATAGCGTCTATAAAATAGGGGATAGTTTTATGGCATTTTAATTAATATTTTTTTTTACAAAAAATGGTGGCGATCAGTGATTTTTATCGGTACTGCTACCTTATATCGGACACCTTTGACACATTTTTGGGACCATTGGCATTTTTATAGCGATCAGTGCTATAAAAATGAATTGACTACTGTAAAAATACCACTGGCAGTGAAGGGGTTAACACTAGGGGGCGGGGAAGGGGTTAAGTATGCCTGGGTGTGTTCTAACTGAAGGGGGGGGGGGTGGGACTGACTAGGGGAAATGACTGATCGCTGTTCATACATTGTATGAACAGACAATAAGGCATTTCTCCCCCTTACAGGACCGGGAGCTGTGTGTTTACACACACAGCCACCGGTTCGCGCTCTGTAACAAGCGATTGCGGGTGCCCGGCGGTAATCGCGTCGGCACCAGGGGCGAGCAGGGGGGCGCGCGCCTCTAATGGCTGCAATGCGAAGTGACGTATAGCTACGTGATTTCGCGCAGCCGAGCCGACCTGCCGCCGGCGGCTGGTCGGCTAGTGGTTAAAGGGGAACCCCCGAACCAAAATTTAAAAAAAAATTACGTGCGGGGGGGGGGGGTCCCCTCAAATTCAATATCAGGCACTTCAGGTCTGGTATGGATATTAAGGGGAACCCTCGACAATTTTTTATTTTTAAAATGGCGTAGGGCACTCCCTCAAAATCCATACCAGACCCTTCATTTTATTGCAGGGACTGTTCTAAACAGGGGGAAAATGCACCACTTTACAGGCATACTATAGACACCCCCTCGGTACGAAATTTAAAAGAATATTTCACTTTTATTGTTTCACTTTTAGCATTATTAAATTCACTGCTCCCGAAAAAACGGCCGTTTTTTTTTTTGCATTGATACATGTCCCGGGTCCCCAAACACTTTTTATGACAATAACTTGCATATAAGCCTTTAAAATTAGCACTTTAGATTTCTCCCGTTCCGCGGCTTTTCGAATTTTCCCCTGAAAACACCGCAAATGGTTCACTATTCGGCGAACAGGCGAACAAAAGATGTTCGAGTCCAACTTACATTCGACTCGAAACATCGGGCTCATCCCTATTACAGAGCTCTCTGGTGTGGTGCTTTGTTGAACCCCTATGAACAATGAGCCATGAAATTGCAGAACACAAAGGGCACAGAAATGTCCAAAGAGGAAGGGCCTTTAACCCTGAAACCTCCCTTCCCCGTCCATGGAGCTCCTGGGGCAAGGAACTCTATGGTCTATCTAGACCAGTGGTCTCCAAACAGCAGCCCGGGGGGCCAGGTGTGGCGCTTTGCCTGCTTTTATCTTTTACCCTTGAGGCACACTTCTTACCAATGACACCAATAAAGGGTCACAATTTCTCCCAATGATGCCAACAATGGGGCCCAATGACACCAACGATGGGGCCCAATGACACCAATGATGGGGCACAATTTCTCCCAATGACACCAATGATGGGGCACAATTTCTCCCAATGATGCCAACAATGGGGCCCAATGAGACCAATGATGGGGCACAATTTCTCCCAATGATGGGGCACAATTTCTCCCACTGACACAAAAGATAGGGCATTGTTTTTTTTTACCACTGATGTCAGGACCTTTTCTACTTCCAATGGCCACAGTCCGGCCCTCCTAAAGTCTTAAGGATAGTAAACTGGCCCATTGTTTAGAAAGTTTGGAGACCCATGATCTAGACCAATGCCAGGTGGACCCCATTCCTTAGGGACCAGCTGAAAGCCAGTCAACTAAGTACTTGGTGAGGGAGCTCCTGAAGAGGGACCCATCCAGTTGCGAAAAAGCAAAAGACCTGAAGGCCACAGAACCTCCCCCCAACATCAGGTCATTCCTTGATAACTTCCACCCGCCATTTGTCTACACCAGAGGTCTCCAAACTATGGCCCTGGGTGCCAAATGCGGCCCTTTGCTTGCCTTTATCTGGCCCTTGGGGCACCATTCCATCCACTGACACCAACAATGGTGGCCCTTTGCTTAGAAAGTTTAGAGACCCGTGATCTAGACCAATGCCAGGTGGACCCCATTCCTTAGGGACCAGCTGAAAGCCAGTCAACCAAGTACTTGGGGAGGGAGCTCCTTAAGAGGGACCCATCCAGTTGCGAACCTCCCCACAACATCAGGTCATTCCTTGATAACTTCCACCCGCCATTTGTCTATACCAAAGGTCTCCAAACTGTGGCCCTGGGGGCCAAATGCGGCCCTTTGCTTGTCTTTATCTGGCACTTGGGGCACCATTCCATCCACTGACACCAACAATGGTGGCCCTTTGCTTAGAAAGTTTGGAGACCCCTGATCAGACCAATGCCAGGTGGACCTCATTCCTTAGGGACCAGCTGAAAGCCAGTCAACTAAAGTACTTGATGAGGGAGCTCCTGAAGAGGGACCCATCCAGTTGCGAAAAAGCAAAAGACCTGAAGGCCACAGAACCTCCCCCCAACATCAGGTCATTCCTTGATAACTTCCACCCTCCATTTGTCTACACCAGAGGTCTCCAAAATGTGGCCCTGGGGCCAAATGCGGCCCTTTGCTTGCCTTCATCTGGCCCTTGGGGCACCATTCCAACACCAACAATGGTGGCCCTTTGCTTAGAAAGTTTGGAGACCCCTGGTCTACACAAAGTGCCAGTGAAAAAAAAAAACACGATGGTGTACCCTCTCCAAAGTGTAAATTTCAACCACCCCTGGACCGCCACTCCCAGGGGCCCACAGTTCCAGGAGCTCATTGCGCCTTCCAGCCCATGGCCAGACAAATGCAGCCAAATTCTTACCAGAAAGGCTCTGGAACTTATTGGGGGTCCTGCCTTCAACCGGGGACAAGCCGGGGGCATCAGGCCAGACTCAACCCGGGAGCTTCGGGGTGAAACCGTTGAGAGAGAAAAAACAAATAGAGATCCATATAATCAGTATATGAAGTATACAGAAATACAATGAATAGCGGCTGTAGACGGCGATAAGTAATTCTCAGCAGGGGCGGGGCATTCAGGGGTCGCCAGAGGATGTAAGTGGGGCGGCCACCTTTTCTTCAAGTCAAATCCGAACACTTTAGCGACGCACAGCAATTATTTCATTTTATTTTTTTATAGTATATACTACGCAGACTCGCAGTACATATATTTTGTGATTCAATAACATTTAGAATCATATGAAGAGTCACCTCTAGAGTTACTTTACCCTGTAATGTCAGGGAGAACTCTGGGGACTCTGACCTGAGGGATGCTCCGGGAACCCTGAGAACACATTACACTCTCCACCTAGAGAACTGCAGACATAAACCCTGCTGGGAAGCCAGCGGTCTGATACCCGTCACCCGATTGGCTGAAAGGACATGCAAAGCTATTGGATCACCTAGGAGGAGGGGAGGAGACGCATGGCAGAAGTGAGGAGGAGGAAAAGACGCAGGAGCTGCTACCCAATCCCCGCTAACTGCCCGATGTCCATCAATTCCCCCGATCCCCGCCACTGCCAGATGCCTGCCGCTGCCTGATGTCCGCCGATGCCCCGATCCCCGCCGCTGCCCGATGCCCGCCGCATCCTAAAGTCCATCGATGCTCCAATCCCCGCCGCAGCCTGATGTCCATCGATGCCCCGATTCCCGCCGCTGCGCGATGCCTGCCACAGCCTAATGCCCGCCGCAGCCTGATGTCCATCGATGCCCTGATCCCCGCCGCTGCCCGATGCCCGCCGCAGCCTGGTGCCCTCCGCAGCCTGATGTCCATCGATGCCCCGATTCCCGCCGTTGCCCAATGCCTGCCACAGCCTGATGCCCACCACAGCCTGATGTTCATCAATGCATCGATCCCCGCCGCTGCCCAATGTCCATCGATGCCCCGATTCCCGCCACTGCCCGATGTCCGCCGATACCCCGATCCCGGCCACTGCCTGTTGTCCGCCGATCCCTGCTGCTGCCTAATGTCCGCCGATACCCCCCCTGCCCTATTTCCATCGATGCTGCAATCCCCGCCGCTGCCCGATGCCCGCCGCAGCCTGATGTCTATCGATGCCCTGATCCCCGCCGCTGCCCGCCACAGCCTGATGCCCGCCGCAGCCCGATATCCATCGATGCCCCGATTCCCGCATCTGCCCGATGCCCGCCACAGCCTGATGTCCATCGATGCCCTGATCCCCGCCGCAGCCCGATGTCCATCGATGCCCCGATTCCCGCAGCTGCTCGATGCCTGCCACAGCCTGATGTCCATTGATGCCCCGATCCCCACCACTGCCAGATGCCCGCCGCTGCCTAATGTCCGCCGATACCCCCCCTGCCCTATTTCCATCGATGCTGCAATCCCCGTCCGCTGCCCGATGCCCGCCGCAGCCTGATGTCTATCGATGCCCTGATCCCCGCCGCTGCCCGCCACAGCCTGATGCCCGCCGCAGCCCGATATCCATCGATGCCCTGATTCCTGCATCTGCCTGATGCCCGCCACAGCCTGATGTCCATCCATGCCCTGATCCCCGCCGCAGCCCGATGTCCATCGATGCCCCGATTCCCGCAGCTGCTCGATGCCTGCCACAGCTTGATATCCATTGATGCCCCGATCCCCACCACTGCCAGATGCCGCCGCTGCCTGATGTCCGCCGATCCCCGCCGCTGCCTGATGTCCGCCGATACCCTGATCCCCCCCCCTGCCTGATTTCCATCGATGCTGCAATCCCCGCCGCTGACCGATGCCCGCCGCAGCCCCATGCCCTTCGCAGCCCGATGCCTGCCACAGCCTGATGTCCATCGATGCCCCGATCCCCACCACTGCCAGATGCCCGCCGCTGCCTAATGTCCGCCGATACCCCCCCTGCCCTATTTCCATCGATGCTGCAATCCCCGCCGCTGCCCGATGCCCGCCGCAGCCTGATGTCTATCGATGCCCTGATCCCCGCCGCTGCCCGCCACAGCCTGATGCCCGCCGCAGCCCGATATCCATCGATGCCCCGATTCCCGCATCTGCCCGATGCCCGCCACAGCCTGATGTCCATCGATGCCCTGATCCCCGCCGCAGCCCGATGTCCATCGATGCCCCGATTCCCGCAGCTGCTCGATGCCTGCCACAGCCTGATGTCCATCGATGCCCCGATTCCCGCAGCTGCTCGATGCCCGCCACAGCCTGATGTCCATCGATGCCCTGATCCCCGCCGCAGCCCGATGTCCATCGATGCCCCGATTCTCGCAGCTGCTCGATGCCTGCCACAGCCTGATGTCCATTGATGCCCCGATCCCCACCACTGCCAGATGCCCGCCGCTGCCTAATGTCCGCCGATACCCCCCCTGCCCTATTTCCATCGATGCTGCAATCCCCGCCGCTGCCCGATGCCCGCCGCAGCCCGATATCCATCGATGCCCCGATTCCCGCATCTGCCCGATGCCCGCCACAGCCTGATGTCCATCGATGCCCTGATCCCCGCCGCAGCCCGATGTCCATCGATGCCCCGATTCCCGCAGCTGCTCGATGCCTGCCACAGCCCGATGTCCATCGATGCCCCGATTCCCGCAGCTGCTCGATGCCTGCCACAGCCTGATGTCCATCGATGCCCCGATCCCCACCACTGCCAGATGCCCGCCGCTGCCTAATGTCCGCCGATACCCCCCCTGCCCTATTTCCATCGATGCTGCAATCCCCGCCGCTGCCCGCTGCCCGCCGCAGCCTGATGTCTATCGATGCCCTGATCCCCGCCGATGCCCGCCACAGCCTGATGCCCGCCGCAGCCCGATATCCATCGATGCCCTGATTCCCGCATCTGCCTGATGCCCGCCACAGCCTGATGTCCATCGATGCCCTGATCCCCGCCACAGCCCGATGTCCATCGATGCCCCGATTCCCGCAGCTGCTCGATGCCTGCCACAGCTTGATATCCATCGATGCCCCGATCCCCACCACTGCCAGATGCCGCCGTTGCCCGATGTCCGCCGATCCCCGCCGCTGCCTGATGTCCGCCGATACCCTGATCCCCCCCCCCCTGCCTGATTTCCATCGATGCTGCAATCCCCGCCGCTGACCGATGCCCTTCGCAGCCCGATGCCCTTCGCAGCCTGATGCCCGCCGCAGCCCGATGTCCATCGATGCCCCGATTCCCGCAGCTGCCCGATGCCCACCACAGCCTGATGTCCATCGATGCCCTGATCCCCGCCGCTGCCCGATGCAGCCTGATGCCCTCCGAAGCCTGATGCCCGCCGCAGCCTGATGTCCATCGATGCCCCGATTCCCGCAGCTGCCCGATACCCGCCACTGCCCGATGTCCATTGATGCTCCAATCCCCGCCGCTGCCTGATGCCGATGCCCGCCGCAGCCTAAAGTCCATTGATGCCCCGATCCCCGCCGCTGCCTGCTGCAGGCTGATGTCCGCCGATGACGCGATCTCCGCCACTGCCCGATGCCCTGCCACAGTCTGATGTCTGCCGATCCCCGCCACTGCCTGATGCCCATCGCAGCCTGATGTCCGACGATTGCCCCGATCCCCGCCGCAGCTTGATCATTGCCCCAATCCCTCAAAAAAAAAAAAGCACTGGACTGTTTCCTGACTGCTTGTGAAGATGCGGTGTGCCTGGCTGTGCCATGTGGGGGATTCCTTTTCTACTTGCGGCTCCTTAGGGGGTGCGCTACGCATGTCTGCAAGGTAAATCATCACCACAGTTGCCTATTTATGAAAGTTCCCGGCTTCCACCCCCCCCCCCCATGTAATGTCCCCCTGCGCGTTTCTTTCTCCTCGCCGTCACGCGATGACGCTGCGCTGTGGTCACTAGGGGGCAGTGTAGCCTTGCAGCACCGCGCTCTGCCCCCCGGGGGGGGGGGGATCCGGCGGAGTGGAGCGTGGCCAGTATTGTCAGCTCAGTGTTAGAGGGATGTGGTGATTGTGTTTCATTCACATCAGAATCCGACTCCGGGGTCACCGCCCACAGATGAGGTATTGTAAATCATAAAACACCCCCTCCCCCCCGCTTCCCCTCCTTCCCAAATGTTTAACTTTTCTCCATCTCCAGGGAGGTATGTACCCCCCCCCCAATATATTTTACAATATTATATTCGACCCCCCCACCCCTCACATCTATGTCTGTACAGCGCAATATATTTTACTATATTACATTCGACCCCCCCCATCCCCACATCTATGTCTGTACAGCACAAATAGCTGGATTCAGGTACGGCGGCGCATCGTTGCGGCGGCGTAGCGTATCGTATTTACACCACGCCGCCGTAAGTTTGCAAGGCAAGTACTGTGGGCCAAATCCACAGCCCCGCAGCGCAACGTAACTTAAGTGATTTGAGTTACACTGCCGCAAATTTCCTAAGTTAGGTATCGATCCACAACACACTTACCTGGAAATTTGCGGCGGTGTAACTCAAATCCGTCCGGCGCAAGGCGTGCCGAATCTAATGGGGTGAGTCCCATTTAAATTAGGCGCGCTCCCGTGGCCGGACGTACTGCGCATGCTCCGTCGGGTAACTTACCCGACGTGCATTGCGCTAACTGACGTCGCTCCGACGTCATTTGCTTAGACGGTAACGTAAATGGCGTCCAGCGCCATTCACGGATTTTCAAATTTCGACGCGGGAACGGCGGCCATACTTAACATTACTAGTCCAGCTATTTGATGGAATAACTTTATACCTGAAAACGCCTTACATAAACGGCGTATCTTTACTGTGTCGGGCGCACGTTAGTGAATCGCCGTATCTAGTGATTTACATATTCTATGACGAACGCAATGGAAGCGCCACCTAGCGGCTAACCTAAAAATGACACTTTAAGATATGACACTTACGCCGCTTGTATCTTAGCCTAATTTAAGCGTATCTGGTTACCAGAATACGCTTAAATTTGCGTTGGCGCACATTCAGACTTAGGCTGGCGTATCTACTGATACGCCGGCCTAAGTCTTTCTGAATCCACCTAAAAAATTTTTATAATATTACATTCGACCCCCCCCCCCCCCCATCCCCACATCTATGTCTGTACAGCACAATGGGCCGGATTCAGATACCTGAGCGTATCTGTCCGGCCGGCGTAACCTATCTCCGACACGTTACGCCGCTCTAACTTTGGGCGCGAGTTCTTTATTCAGAAAGAACTTGCGCCCTTAGTTACGGCAGCGTAACGTATGTGTTACGGCGGCGTAACGTATGTGTTACGGCGGCGTAACGTATGTGTTGCGGCGTAAGGCCGCGTAATTCAAATGGGGATGTAGGTGGCGTGTTTTATTTCAAATTTGACTTGACCCCGCGTATTTGACGGTTTTTTTGAACGGCGCATGCGCCGTTCGTGAAAACATCCCAGTGCGCATTGCTCGAAATTCCGCCGCAAAACGTCATTGCTTTCGACGTGAGCGTAAATTACGTCCAGCCGTATTCGCGAACGACTTACGCAAACGACATAAAATTTCAAAACTCGGCGCGGGAACGACGGCCATACTTAACATAGGATACGCCGCACATAGCCCTCATATAGCAGGGGTAACTATACGCCGAAAAAAGCCGAACGCAAACGACGTAAAAAAAAAAGCGCCGGGCGCTCGTTCGTTTCTGAATCGCGCGTAAATCCTAATTTGCATATTCCTCGCGTAAAAATACGGAAGCGCCACCTAGCGGCCGGCCTGGAATTGCAGCCTTAGATCCGACGGTGTAAGACACTTACATCAGTCGAATCTTAGGGAAATCTATGCGTAACTGATTCTATGAATCAGGCGCACAGATACGACCGAGCGCACTCAGAGATACGACGGCCGGACTCAGAGATACGACGGCCGGACTCAGAGATACGACGGCCGGACTCAGAGATACGACGGCCGGAACTCAGAGATACGACGGCCGGACTCAGAGATACGACGGCGTATCTCTTTCTGAATCCGGCCCAATATATTTTAGAATATTACATTCGATGTTATTGGAAGCAGAAATCCCGGCCGGTCTGATTTGTAGGCGCAGAATTAAAATCCGCGACATCCAAACCTCCCCGCGCCGCTCTTCAGGACCCGCCTCCTGTCTCCGTAATGTGATCCGACTGGTGCAGCCCGTCTCTATATTCTGCCCCCCCCCTGGTGGGTAAGGCATGGCACTGCAACGTTACAAGAGAGTGCTGCACTACGATTGGCTCACCTTTATATCATGTCTGAGAATCGTTTTACAAGAGACGGTCATGTTGGAGACTGCTGCCGTATTACGTGTCCACGATTCTCCGTGCCTGGCATGTGGGGCAGCCCATTTCAATGGATAAAAGATTCCAGAGGGCGGGATCCAAGTGCAGTACGTTAGAACCTCAGAGGGCACAATCTAAGTGCAGTATATTAGAACCTCAGAGGACATGATCTAAGTGCAGTATATTCAAACCTCAGAGGGCACAATCTAAGTGCAGTATATTAGAACCTCAGAGGGCACAATCTAAGTGCAGTATATTAGAACCTCAGAGGGCACAATCTAAGTGCAGTATATTAGAACCTCAGAGGACACGATCTAAGTGCAGTATTAAAAGCTCAAAGGGCACGATCTAAGTGCAGTATATTAAAATCTCAGATGGCACAATCTAAGTGCAGTATATTAGAACCTTAGAGGGCAAAGTCTAAGTGCAGTATAGTAAAAACTCAGAGGGCACGATCGATCTAAGTGCAATATATTAAAACTTCAGAGGGCATGATCTAAGTGCAGAATATTAAAACCTCAGGGGACATGAGCTAAGTGCAGTATATTAAAACCTGAGGACATAATCCAAGTGTAGTGTATTCAAACCTCAGAGGGCACGATCTAAGTGCAGAATATTAGAACCTTAGAGGGCACAATCTAAGTGCAGTATATTAGAACCTCAATCTAAGTGCAGTATATTAGAACCTCAGAGGGCACAATCTAAGTGCAGTATATTAGAACATTGGAGGGCAGATCTAAGTGCAGTATATTAGAACCTTTATTGATAAAGAGACATACAAGCCCCTCCCATATGATGGAAGTGTAAAGCGTTGTGTAATCTGCAGCTGTCTTCTCATAATACTCCTGAAGGGGGCAGCAGAGTTCAATCCAAAGGATAGGTAGATCCATCCGCTCAGTGATTGGCAGACCAAAGAGCCGATCTAACTTCATAGAAGCAGATCCTATACTATGATGTCACATGCCTGGGGGCGTGGCTACAGGTTTCGAGGCATAACACCTCTTTCTCAAGCCCTTTCATTTCCATAGGATGCCCTAAAACATGCAAAAAGAAATCCCGGAACCTTTTTCAGGTGTGTGCCTCACCAAATGGCAAGGGGAGGAAGATATTTGCCAACGCACCAAGGATCGGCACAGAACAGCGTCCAAATGGATCGTTTATCACAACACAAGGAGAGTGCAACGTTTCAGAGTCACGCAGGACCCCCCTTCATCAGGCATGTGACCCCCTTCACCACATGGCGTGGTGTGCTTTGTGGAATGTGCGAGGAAATGTAGATGTGTGTCCACTAGAGGGCAACGCTGGTGTGATCCCAGCCTTGGCCATGTTAGAGGAGGCAAAAGAGAGTAGACATGGGCACTGCCGAAAAATTCCTTCATTTTTGTTTTCGTTTCATTCGTTTTTTAGCTTTTTTCAGAATTTCTGAAATTTTGAAAATTTGGAAAATTCCTAAATTCGAAAATGTCGAAATTTTCGAATTTCTGACAATTCAAAATTCGAAAATTCGGAATTTCAAAAATTCGAAAATTTCGGAAATTCAAACATTTCTGAAATTCGAAATTCAGAAATGCGAAAATTCAGAATTTTTGAGAATTTTGAAAATTCGAAAATGTCGAAAATTTGAAAATGTCGGAAATTCGTTAATTTCGAAGTTTCCGTTTTCGGATCCTCGATTTTTCGAATTTTCGAAATTTTTACATTTCGAATCTCCGAAATTTTTTAAAATTGGAAAGTTTTGTAAATTGGAAAGTTTCGGAAATTAGAAAATTTCGGAAATTAGAAAATTCAGAATTCGGAAATTCAAAAATTCAAGAATCCGAAAAACAGAAACTTCGAAAATTTGGAAAATTCAAAAATTTCTGACATTTCGAAAATTTGGAAAATTCGAAAATGTCGAAAATTTGAAAATGTCGGAAATTCGTTAATTTCGAACTTTCCGTTTTCGGATTCTCGAATTTCCGAATTCTGAATTTCCGAAATGTTTACATTTCGAATTTCTGATATTTTTGAAATTTTCGAATTTCCTAAAATTTCGAAAATTTGAAAGTTTCGAAAATTCTAAAATTTGGGAAAATTCTAAAATTTGGGAAATTCTAAAATTTGGGAAATTCTAAAATTTGGGAAATTCTAAAATGTAAACATTTCTGAAATTCTAAAATGTAAACATTTCTGAAATTCTAAAATGTAAACATTTCTGAAATTCTAAAATGTAAACATTTCTGAAATTCTAAAATGTAAACATTTCGGAAATTCGAAATGTAAAAATTACGAAAATTCAGAATTCGGAAATTCTAAAATTCGGAAATTCGAGAATTCGAAAAACAGAAACTTCGAAATTAACGAATTTGTTATTAGGGGGACATGGAGGAACTATGGGCTAGAGAGATTCCAGAGAAGAACAACGTTATTTGGAAATGTGAAAATGTGAAAATTTTGGAATTCTGAATTTTCGAAATTCTGATTTTCAAATTTCCGATTTTCGAATTCTGAATTTTCGAATTTTCCGAATATTGAAATTTTTGAATTTTCGTAATTTCGGAAATTCAGAGTTCGGAAATTCGAAAATTCGGACATCTGAAAATCCTGAAATTAAAAAATTCGGAATTTTCGGAATTAACAAATCTGTTAAAAAATCGAATTCGGAACTAAACGAATGTCACATGTCTAAAAGAGATTGTTAGAGACTGCTGCATAGATAGAACGCTCTTTGGTAGAAGCCTTCGTGTTTCTTATAACTTGGAAACAGTCTCTTAGTTGTCACCTGTGACCCTCCCGCTGTCAGAATACAATCACTGGCAGCGCTGATCGATTGGGAAAAACCTGAGAACTTGGCTGTACAGAAGTTGATCGGCAGACAGACACAACCATAGCGCCCACACATGGATCGGAATTTGTCTGGTACTTGCTGAACCAGCTACATTCCGATCCAGATTAACCCCTCATCCCTGAAGATGATCCCTCATCCCTGAAGATGATCCCTCAACCCTGAAGATGATCCCTCAACCCCGAAGATGATCCCTCATCCCTGAAGATGATCCCTCATCCCTGAAGATGATCCCTCAACCCTGAAGATGATCCCTCAACCCTGAAGATGATCCCTCAACCCTGAAGATGATCCCTCATCCCTGAAGATGATCCCTCATCCCTGAAGACGATCCCTCAACCCTGAAGACGATCCCTCAACCCTGAAGACGATCCCTCATCCCTGAAGATGATCCCTCATCCCTGAAGACGATCCCTCATCCCTGAAGATGATCCCTCAACCCCGAAGACGATCCCTCATCCCTGACCTAACCCTTCATTCATAGGCAATTCTTAACCCTTTACCCCCCCCTGCAGGTCATCATTGATCAGGACACTTTTATTTACCACCCTAAACCAGATGAGGTCTTCCAGGGAAGGAGCGCTGCTGCTACTGCTGCGATCGGCATTATTCAATCACCTTTCAGCTGGTAGAGCTGATCCGCTGTTTGTTCTCTCTAATTACACCAGACGCGGTTCTAATCTGATTTGATGCATTTTGGAAAAGCTCCATCCACTTTCACGTCTCAGATGTTGGCCGCTTGTGCCCTGGGTGAGGGATGGCGCTGGGCAGAGGGAGATGGCTGGAAGAAGATCGGATTTTTAGAGATGCCGAATGTTCAACTTACTGTAGAGAGAGAGACAGAGAGAAACAGAGAGACAGAGAGAGAGAAAGACAGAGAGAGAGAGAGAGAGAGAGTGAGACAGAGATACAGAAAGACAGAGAGAGAGAGAGACAACAGAGAGAGAGAGAGAGAGAGTGAGACAGAGATACAGAAAGACAGAGAGAGAGAGAGACAGAGAGAGACAGAGAGAGAGAGTGAGACAGAGATACAGAAAGACAGAGAGAGAGACAGAGAGAGAGTGAGACAGAGATACAGAAAGACAGAGAGAGAGAGACAGAGAGACACACACGTCATACAAAGTATTGGCCTTGTCTTCAATAATCCATTGAAGTTTCAGCAGCAGTTCACAGATGATGTTTATGGGCTACTGAGATCCCAGAGAAGGACAACAACGTTATTAGGGGGCATGGAGGAACTTTTTGTATTGATCACAGGCAAACTAGCCAGCTGCGAGGCCCCTGTGAGTGCGAGGCCTTAGGCGACTGCCTAATTTGCCTAATTAGAGAGCCGCCTCTGTGGAGAAACTATGGGCTGGAGAGATCCCAGAGAAGGACAACAACTTTATTAGGGAGCATGAAGGAACTATGGGCTAGAGAGAGATCATAGAGAAGGACAACGTTATTAGGGGGCATGGAGGAACTATGGGCTAAAGAGAGATCACAGAGAAGGACAACAACGTTATTAGGGGGCATGGAGGAACTATGAGCTGGAGAGATCCCAGAAAAGGACAACAACGTTATTAGGGGGGCATGGAGGAACTATGGGCTAAAGAGAGATCACAGAGAAGGACAACAACGTTATTAGAGGGCATGGAGGAACTATGGGCTAGAGAGAGATCACAGAGAAGGACAACAACGTTATTAGGGGGGCATGGAGGAACTATGGGCTAAAGAGAGATCACAGAGAAGGATAACAACGTTATTAGGGGGCATGGAGGAACTATGGGCTATAGAGATCACAGAGAAGGACAACAACGTTATTAGGGGGCATGGAGGAACTATGGGCTAGAGAGAGATCACAGAGAAGGACAACAACGTTATTAGGGGGCATGGAGGAACTATGGGCTAGAGAGATCACAGAGAAGAACAACAACGTTATTAGAGGGCATGGAGGAACTATGGGCTAGAGAGATCACAGAGAAGGACAGCAACGTTATTAGGGGGCATGGAGGAACTATGGGCTAGAGAGAGATCCTAGAGAAGGACAACAATGTTATTAGGGGGCATGGAGGAACTATAGGCTAGAGAGATCACAGAGAAGGACAACGTTATTAGGGGGCATGGAGGAACTATGGGCTAGAGAGATCCCAAAGAAGGACAACAACGTTATTAGGGGGCATGGAGGAACTATGGGCTATAGAGATCCCAGAGAAGGACAGCAAAGTTATTAGAGGGCATGGAGGAACTATGGGCTAAAGAGATCCTAGAGAAGGACAGCAACATTATTAGGGGGCATGGAGGAACTATGGGCTAGAGAGATCCCAGAGAAGGACAACAACGTTATTAGGGGGCATGGAGGAACTATGGGCTAGAGAGATCCCAGAGAAGGACAACAAAGTTTTTAGGGGGCATGGAGGAACTATGGGCTAGAGAGATCCCAGAGAAGGACAACAACGTTTTTAGGGGGCATGGAGGAACTATGGGATAGAGAGACCCCAAAGAAGGACAACAACGTTATTAGGGGCATGGAGGAACTATGGGCTAGAGAGATCCCAGAGAAGGACAACAACGTTATTAGGGGGCATGGAGGAACTATGGGCTATAGAGATCACAGAGAAGGACAACAACGTTATTAGGGGCATGGAGGAACTATGGGCTAGAGAGAGATCACAGAGAAGGACAACAACGTTATTAGGGGGCATGGAGGAACTATGGGCTAGAGAGATCCCAGAGAAGGACAACAACGTTATTAGGGGGCATGGAGGAACTATGGGCTATAGATATCACAGAGAAGGACAACAACGTTATTAGGGGGCATGGAGGAACTATGGGCTAGAGAGAGATCACAGAGAAGGACAACAACGTTATTAGGGGGCATGGAGAAACTATGGGCTAAGGAGACCCCAGATAAGGACAACGTTATTAGGGGTCATGGAGGAACTATGGGCTTGAGAGATCCCAGAGAAGGACAACAACGTTATTAGGGGGCATGGAGGAACTATGGGCTTGAGAGATCCCAGAGAAGGACAACAACGTTATTAGGGGGCATGGAGGAACTATGGGCTAGAGAGATCCCAGAGAAGGACAACAACATTTTTAGGGGGCATGGAGAAACTATGAGCTAGAGAGATCCCAGAGAAGGACAACAACGTTATTAGGGGGCATGAAGGAACTATGGGCTAGAGAGAGATCACAGAGAATGACAACAACGTTATTAGGGGGCATGGAGGAACTATGGGCTAAAGATATCCTAGAGAAGGACAGCAACATTATTAGGGGCAGGGAGGAACTATGGGCTAGAGAGATCACAGAGAAGGACAACAACATTATTAGGGTCATGGAGGAACTATGGGCTAGAGAGAGATCACAGAGAAGGACAACAACGTTATTAGGGGGCATGGAGGAACTATAGGCTACAGAGATTCCAGAGAAGGTCAACAATGTTATTAGGGGACATGCAGGAACTTTGGGCTAGAGAGATCTCAGAGAAGGGCAGCAACATTATTAGGGGGCATTGAGGAACTGTGGGCTAGAGAGATCCCAGAGAAAGACAGCAACGTTATTAGGGGGCATGGAGGAACTATGGGCTAGAGAGATCACAGAGAAGGACAGCAACTTCCTGTACAAGATAGGGCAGCGAACAGTGGCAATTATAGTCCATATTGCTACATCCTCCCCCCACTTGAAAGTCTTTGGTCCCCGAAGACAGAGCATAATATGTAGGATCATCTCACTGTATATAAGAAATTAGTGGTTAATCATATGATAAAGTAGAAGTTGCAACAGCCAATAACTGATCCAAAGAAGGATCTTCTAACAAAAACGTATGTACATTATCAGGCAGGGTCATACCAAGTTTATGACAGGCCAGTAACAAGTTAGTGGCCCACCCAGTAGTGTCAGGGGCAGATCAAGGTCATCCTTTACTAAAGGTTCAATAAAGGAGGCAAGTGCTTGACTAGGGCAATTAGTGGTAAAAATAAGTTCATCAGAATTTTTCCCAAAGGTATCATACGTCAGTCTTTTCGGGGGGCATATTCTCTGTCTCAATCTGGCGTAGATATTTTCCACGATTCTGAGTCAGGTTCTGATTCAAACTCTAGTTCAGGTTCCGGTTCAAGCTCTGGTATGTGTTTTGGTTTAAGCTCTGGTTCATGTTCTAGTTCAAGCTCTTGCTCAAGAACAGTTTCTCTCTCTGTTTCATTGATGAGGGGACTGGAGGTCTCTGGCACATCAATTACTTCAATAGGTTCCATCTTGACGGTCTCGTTTCCTCTCATCGGGTGGAAATCCAACACTTCAACCTCTGGTGGCAGAGGACGTGCCCCCTGAGTGGCAGGATTGTCTTCAAGAGGGGAGATCCATAACCAATCAAGAGCTAGTTCTTCCTCATCACTCTCTTCTTCAGGTAGCATGGATTGACAGGCTTTCCTGGCCCTAGGCCTCAGCATAGGGGACTGGTAAGTTTCTAGACAAGGAGATGGAGATACTCAAACAGCCTTGGATATGGGTAACAGATGATTTCGATGTCAGGTCTTTAGGGGACTAGTCTTACCCTCAGGCTGAATTTAGTACACTGGGAGCCCGAATAATCGGATACAGACAATGTAGGGTTGAGCGTGCCATCTATTAATCAGTTTATGCTTTCCAGGCACTCCTAAATTGCGTAGCAACACTCGACTCCGGGTTGTAAGTCCTAAACCCTTACTTTCAGATCAAAGTTTTTCTTGTTCCTCTGTTCTCTGGTGGTGGAGGAGGCTTCCTTGGCTTTCTCAAAGGCCATCTTAAGGTTCTTCCGAAGCCTGTCTACATACCCCCAGTAGGAGGCCTGGGAGGTGAGATCTATTGATGTTCCAAAGCCAGGTCCACTGGTAAACAAGACTCTCTTCTGAACATTAATCTGTAGGGGGAGTGCCCAGTAGAGTCATTGAAGGTGCTATTATAAGCATGAACTACCACGGCTATATGGTCTCCCCAATCCTGTTTATTCTCCGAGGGAAGGGTCCCCAACATATTCAGCAGGGTACGGTTGAAACTCTCGGGGTTGCGGACTTGCTCTAAAAGTCCCGACCTTGGTCTGAGTGTAGGCGTTGGGGCAGTCCGTAGTGAATAAAGAACTTTTCCACCAGAGTTTTTGCTACAGTACTGGCTTGCTGATCCCTAGTGGGGAAAGCTTGAGCATAGCGGGTGAAATCATCTGTCACAAGCAGGGCATTACTTCATCCGCTCAAGTCAGGCTCCAGACACAAGAAATCAATGTACACCAACTCCATTGACCCTTGACTCCCAAGTCTTTTCAATTTAATTAATTTTAATTCAAAGAAAATAGTGTTTTTGGTTTGTGGCGCCCTCGGATTCAGATGTAGTTCCGCTTTAAGCAATTTGTAATAAAATTCATCAATACACTTATACACAAAACTTGTCTACATTCATTGTAAATTTAGAAATACTATAAAAACTATTATTTTTATGACCGATAATATTAATACGCAAAGAAAAGCAGATCTCATTAAAAATGGACAAGATCATTTTAAAATTAGAGACTCAATCAATTTCATATTAAATTACATAATACATCCATCAGGAAATAATTAACACGGTTGAAATGTATCCTATGAAATTAATAAAATACAAAAATAAATCTATTATTAGGGGTGGAAAGCTGAAGTCTCAGCTTTGCCTGTTTTGCCGGTAAACGTGGTGTTGGAACCGATCAAAGCCCCCCCCCCCCCCGTTGGAGAGATTGTGGCTCCCGGTGTCATATCTTAATATTATTAATCGTCATCTTCCACCCAACCCTGGAACTAGAAATCCTTCATCTCACCATCAACCATTTTCTTAGTCCTTTTAGAACAAAGATTCTGCCTATTTTACTTGCAGCCAAATCTCATATAGCGGGAAATTCATGTTCTACCCCGCCCCCCCCACCCCCCACGAGGATTACAGTATTTTATTTTTTTTGGGTGAGGTTTTCACATTTGAGAGGGGACAGATAGTGTGTATGTGTATATATATATATATATATATTTTTTTTTTTATTATTATTATTATTATTATTATTATTATTATTATTATTATTATTATTATATGCTTTCAAGTTGTTGCTGTATTGTATTGTTATTTAGATTTTTTTTTATTTTGAATATATATATATATTTTTTATTATTATTATTATTATTATTATTATTATTATTATTATATGCATATATTTTTTATTATTATTATTATTATTATTATATGCTTTCAAGTTGTTGCTGTATTGTATTGTTATTTAGAATGTATTTTTATTTTGAATCAATAGCTGCTATGCAGGGTGATTGGATTTTGATCTTGTATTAATATATTTTAGGTTCAATGTGTATGATGTTTTGTTGTGTTTCATTTTGTTTGTTAGTCTGTTGAGGAAGATTAATAAATAGATTTATAATAAAAATAATAATTAAAAAAAAGTAAAATAAATAATAATAATAATAAAAAATAAATAAAATTAAAGTGCCCCCATCCCTCCAAATTCATACATAAGTCGTGCACGCAGGGGCGGACTGACCATTGAGGCACTCGGGCACTGCCCGAGGGCCCCATGCCACTAGGGGGCCCCATCAGGGTTGCCAGGCTCAGTAAAACCAGGTACAGTATGTAAAAATCTGTGTTTTTTTTTACATCTGTCCCTGATATGTACGAAACCCGACATGCTTTTGATGTGAAAATCCCGAGATTTTAGCTGCCCCGCCTATGCACTACCTCCTGGCATGGTGGCCATCTGTAAGCCCAGGGGCCCCATAATCTTCTATTGCCCGGGGGCCCCATGAGTTGTCAGTCTGCCCCTGCGCGCAACGCATATGTAAACGGTGTTCGCACCACACATGTGGGGTATCGCCACGAACGTTAGAGCGAGAGCAATAATTCTAGCTGTAACTCTGTAACTTTAACAGGTAACCTGTAAAGGCATTTAAAGCGTCGCCTATGGAGATTTTTAAGCACCGTAGTTTGTCGCCATTTGTGCGTAATTTTAAAGCTTGACATGTTAGGAATCTATTTACTCTGTTCTTTCACATTATACAAAAGAACAAAAAATGGAGTAACTATTGCATTTTTTTTTTCATTAAATTGTTTTATTGGGAAAAAAAATTGCATTTGCAAAACCGCTCCGCAAATACAGTGTGACATAAAAAAACTGCAACAATCGCCATTTGATTCCCTAGGGTCTCTGCTGAAAAAAAAAAAATTATAATATTTGGGGGTTATAAGTAATTTTCTAGAACAAAATACTGATTTAAAAAGCCTGGTCGGCAAATGGTTAATACTTTCCTGCCCTAGGTACTGACTATTCTTATACAGAACTGACACGTAGAGATATTTACACTCTTGTATGTTACTATGTATAATTCTCTAGCTTTACTTGATGCTGCTATTCACACTGTCAGTCTAATGATGTAGGATAACATCTCGATTACAATTTATTCCACTAATTCTTGTTTACTTGACACCTATGTGTTTATTACCTACCTTGGATTTGTTTGCCACCCCCCTCCAAAAAATGGAGCACCAGCCGCCACTGCTGTAAAACACACATTGCTGGTTGCTAAGGAGCAGACCAGGAGGCCGGCCGCCATGTCCTTAACAACCGATGAGTCATCAGCTATCAGCAGGGATACCCGCTGACAGCTGAATTAAAAAAATAAAAATAAAATACCAGCAAAAAAAATTGTAACATAAAATTTAAAAAAGAAATGGTGTGGGGTCACCGCCCCGCCCCAAAGCACCTTTCCCCCATATTGATGGGGACAAGGGCCTCTTCCCCACAACCCTGGGGGGTAGTTGTGCAGCTTTTTCACCCTGGTGCTGTCTTCTCCTTTTTTTTTTTGTGGGTAAGTGGCGGCGAGGAAGAAGACGGCACAAGGAGAAGACGGCTCAAGGAGAAGACGGCACAAGGAGAAGACTACATAAGGAGAAGGCGGCTCAAGGAGAAGGCGGCACAAAGAGAAGACTACATAAGGAGAAGGCGGCACAAGGAGAAGGCGGCACAAGGAGAAGGCGGCTCAAGGAGAAGGCGGCACAAGGAGAAGGCGGCACAAGGAGAAGGCGGCACAAGGAGAAGGCGGAAGGTGGCACAAGGAGAAGGCGGCACAAGGAGAAGGCGGCACAAGGAGAAGACGGCACAAGGAGAAGACTACATAAGGAGAAGGCGGCTCAAGGAGAAGACGGCTCAAGGAGAAGACGGCACAAGGAGAAGACTACATAAGGAGAAGGCGGCTCAAGGAGAAGGCGGCACAAAGAGAAGACTACATAAGGAGAAGGCGGCACAAGGAGAAGGCGGCTCAAGGAGAAGGCGGCACAAGGAGAAGGCGACACAAGGAGAAGGCGGCACAAGGAGAAGGCGGCACAAGGAGAAGGCGGCACAAGGAGAAGGCGGCACAAGGAGAAGGCGGAAGGTGGCACAAGGAGAAGGCGGCACAAGGAGAAGGCGGAAGGTGGCACAAGGAGAAGGCGGCACAAGGAGAAGGCGGCACAAGGAGAAGACGGCTCAAGGAGAAGACGGCTCAAGGAGAAGACGGCACAGGGAGAAGACGGCTCAAGGAGAAGACGGCACAGGGAGAAGACGGCACAGGGAGAAGACGGCTCAAGGAGAAGACGGCTCAAGGAGAAGACGGCTCAAGGAGAAGACGGCACAGGGAGAAGACGGCTCAAGGAGAAGACGGCTCAAGGAGAAGACGGCTCAAGGAGAAGACGGCTCAAGGAGAAGACGGCACAGGGAGAAGACGGCTCAAGGAGAAGACGGCTCAAGGAGAAGACGGCTCAAGGAGAAGACGGCTCAAGGAGAAGACAGCACAGGGAGCAGACAGCACAGGGAGCAGACAGCACAGGGAGAAGACGGCTCAAGGAGAAGACAGCACAAGGAGAAGACGGCTCAAGGAGAAGACGGCTCAAGGAGAAGACGGCTCAAGGAGAAGACGGCTCAAGGAGAAGACGGCTCAAGGAGAAGACGGCACAGGGAGAAGACGGCTCAAGGAGAAGACGGCTCAAGGAGAAGACAGCACAAGGAGAAGACGGCTCAAGGAGAAGACGGCTCAAGGAGAAGACGCCACAAGGAGAAGACGCCACAAGGAGAAGACGCCACAAGGAGAAGACGCCACAAGGAGAAGACGCCACAAGGAGAAGACGGCACAAGGAGAAGACGGCACAAGGAGAAGACGGCACAAGGAGAAGACGGCACAAGGAGAAGACGGCACAAGGAGAAGACGGCACAAGGAGAAGACAGCACAAGGAGAAGACAGCACCAGGGGGAGAAGACTGTACCGGAGGGAGAAGAAACTACTTGAGGAAGAAGACATCGATACCGGAGAAAAAAGACATGTTGGAGCTACGACGGGGGACATTTTCCATTTATAATAAAGTACTTGTCAAAAAACGTCTGCTTTTTGGGGTGAATGGGTAGGAGTACAATGTACCCCATACTCATTCATATAGGGGGATTTCGATAAGCACCCTGCCCGCAGAGTGTACAGACCAGGGAACTCAGCACAGGGATGGTGGGAACCCCTCATAATGGGCACATCAGTTGTATAAACCTTGGAACTCAGCACAGGGATGATGGGAATCCCTCATAATAGGCTCAACAGGTGTACAGACCCGGGAAATCAGCACATGGATGGTGGGGACCCCTCATAATGGGCACAGCAGTTGTATAAACCTTGGAACTCAGCACAGGGATGATGGGAATCCCTCATAATAGGCTCAACAGGTGTACAGACCCGGGAAATCAGCACATGGATGGTGGGGACCCCTCATAATGGACACAGCAAGTGTATAAATCTGGGAACTCAGCACAGGGATGGTGGGAACCCCTCATAAGGGGCACAGCAGGTGTACAGACCCGGGAACTCAGCACAGTGTTACCATACCGCTGCAGCACACCACAAAGATTTTTTTATTGTGCGTTGTGGTGTATTTGCAGCCCATGCAAATCAATAGGCTGCCCTAACACAACACATGCTAATGCATGATGTAATGCTCCTTAATGACCAGCAAAAAAGATGTGAATGGGACCTGAACAAAAAGGAACTAAACTACTCTGAAAACACCACCCTATAAAAAGAGGCTGTAAAATAAAGACTTTTTTTTTTTTTATCCAAAAATAAATAATAATATTTTATGTGATATATATTTATATAGAAATATAATATAGTATTATATCTGTCAAAAAGGTGTCCTGCCCTTCCTGTGTATAGGCTCCAATCTGCCACTGATATATCATTGCAATGAGTCACCGCACTCCCCAGAGTTTCTTAATCTTGATCTGTAATAGATCTATATACACTGGGCTAGATTCAGATAGGTTAGCGGATCTTTAGATCCGCGCAACCTATCTGATTTACGTTACGCCGCCGCTATTTTTCGAGGCAAGTGCTTTATTCAGAAAGCACTTGCCTCTAAAGTTGCGGCGGCGTATCGTAAATCCCCCGGCGGAATTCAAATTCCACGGCTAGGGGGCATGTATAATTTAAATCAGGCACTTCCCCACGCCGATCGAACAGCGCATGCGCCGTCCGCAAACTTTCCCAGCGTGCATTGCTCCAAATGACGTCGCAAGGACGTCATTGGTTTCGACGTTAACGTAAATTACGTCCGGCCGTATTCGCGAACGACTTACGCAAACGACGTAAAAAATTAAAAACTCGGCGCGGGAACGACGGCCATACTTAACATAGGATACGCCGCACTTACCCCTCATATAGCAGGGGTAACTTTCCGCTGGAAAAAGCCGAACGCAAACGATGTAAAAAAAAAAGCGCCGGGCGGTCGTTCGTTTCTGAATTGGCGCAAATGCTCATTTGCATATCCAACGGCGTAAAAGATATGGAAGCGCCACCTAGCGGCCGGCCTGGAATTGCAGCCTAAGATCCGACGGTGTAAGCCACTTACACCTGTCGGATCTTAGGCATATCTATGCGCAACCTGATTCTATGAATCAGCCGCAGAGATACGACGGCCGGACTCAGAGATATGACGGCGTATCTCTATCTGAATCCGGCCCAGTATATATATATAGATCTATTATAGATAAAGATAGAACTAAAAAAAATAAAAATGTAATGATAGATAGATAGTTTTTTTTTGTTCAATCTTTATCTGAAAAAAAAATTAAAAAAATAAAATAAAATGCGCTGTTCGATCGGCGTGGGGACGCGCCTGATTTAAATTATACACGCCCCCTAGCCGTGGAATTTGAATTCCGCCGGGGGATTTACGATACGCCGCCGCAACTTTTTTTATATATATATATAGATAGATATAGACAATTACATTTTTAATATATATATATTACAGATAAAGAGTGAACACAAAAATTATAAATAAAAGTGTATATATATATATAAAATCTCAATTACTGATAAACATTGAACAAATAAAAAATAAAAAAATAATTAAATAAAATTGTGTGTATATACACACACACAATTTTATTTATAATTGTTTATCTCTAATCTATCTATCTATCTATCTATCTATCTATCTATCTATCTATCTATCTATCTATCTATCTATCTATCTATCTATCTATCCAATTTTATTTTTAATTTTTTATATATATATAACAGATAAATTAAACACAAAAATTATAAATACAATTGTGTGTGTGTGTGTGTGTGTGTGTGTGTGTGTGTGTGTGTGTGTGTGTGTGTGTGTGTATGTATGTATATATATATATATATATATATATATATATATATATATATATATATATATATATATATATATATATATATATATATATATATATATATATATATATATATATATGCTAAATTACTGATAAACATTCAACAAAAAAATAAAATAAAATTGTGTATATATATATACACACACACATATACACACACACACACACAATTTTATTTATAATTTTTTGTTATATATATATAAATTACTGATAAACATTGAACAAAAAAAAATGTAAATAAAATTGTGTGTGTTATATATATATATATATATATATATATATATATATATATATATATAAACACACACACACACACACACACACACACACACAATTGTATTTATAATTTTTTTTGTTCAATCTTTATCTGTAATATATATATATATATATATATATATATATATATATATATATATTACTTACAGATAAACAAAAAAAATAAAATTGTGTGTGTATATATAGATTGTGTGTATATATAGATCTATATATACACAATTTTATTTTTTATTTGTTTTGCTCCAGCAGTTCAATTAGCGAAATTGAGGGCTTCCTCTTCTATGGCAGCGAAATCCGTTTTGCCAAAAGAACTCCGCTCATACTAATTGCAACTTCTACGTCTTTTTTTTTCAAATAAAACTCAAAAGATCTTTGACATCTTGCTAAAAACAGTCTGGGCAAATATTACCGAAATATTATCCTACATGAGGAGTCAGTTAATGCCTGTACATTGGGGCACATTGGGGTACATTGGGGTACATTGGGACACATTGGGGTACATTGGGGCACATTGGGGTACATTGGGACACATTGGGGTACATTGGGGCACATTGGGACACATTGGGGCACATTGAGGTACATTGGGGCACATTGGGGCACATTGGGGTGCCTTCATACACAAACCCCTCCATATAACCCTCATTTTCTCTCTGCGAGGATGTAAGTATTTGGAAGTCACGTTTGAGCGTGTTTCCAGCCTCCACCACCCCAGATTTATTTCTGCTCCCCAGATTCCACCAAAGCGCAGCGCAGACAGCGTCCCTAAATATCCCGGTACGCCGACGAAATAAGTGGCGCCCCGTCATTTGTTTTTAAAAAACAGAGCTGGCGGAGGCGTTGGGGGGATGTTTTGAAGGGGAACATAAGCTGCCGCTCAACATCTCTCCCGACTTGTTCAAAACCTTGCGTTTGTTATTTAGGCGAGAGGCGCGCCGGCGGAGGAACGAGTTGAATAAAAACATCGCTCCGTGCCACATGGCTCTAATTGGGTATTTTATACGGGGGAACAGAAGCCAGGGATGGTGCCAAATGTCGGAAGATAAACATGAAAATTGAATTCACGCCGCATAACTCACGGCAGCGCGTGCGGAGGATTGGCGCAGGCTGCCTGTCAGCCATGCTAACAATGTGTTGACAGCGCTCTGACATCACACAGATGTCGGGAGCATCTGCCGTTGCCTGGCTCATGAATATTAATCTCCCAGCGAGCAATGCAGGATCGAAGACGTTTTCTGACCGATCTCTCGCTCTGTTTTTTTTTTTCTTACGGGGGTGCTGGACGTACACGCGCGCCACTTCCCGGACACGGGCTTTTATTGGACGGCAGATGAGAGCGTTTTTCTAAACGGAGTCCTGGGATGTCCTCCATGGGAAGCACTCGCCATGTCAGACATTTGGGCGCCGTGCAGTATGTTGTACGATGGGCGGCAGGTGTGACATCACCAGCAGGAAAGAATACGCCACCCCGAATATTCAACGTAGCAAAAAGGGACACCAAAAAAAAGTTCTGACCTTGGCACTAGGGTGACCACATTTCCAAACTTCCATTCAGGGACACCCCACCACCCCTCACCTTCCCCAAAAAAAGATGTGGGGGGCGAGGGGAAATGTAGTCTTGGGGTTGATGGGGAATTTGGCGGCGGGTTATTTGTCAGGTGAATGTGCCACTTGCCACCAGATGCAGTACCCCTTGCCCAGTGGCGGCCCGTCCATAGGGGGCACCCGGGCGCCGCCCCCCCCCCCCTCCTGTAGTCACAGAAAAAAAAAACGGGCTCTCTTTTTTTTTTCTTAAAATGCGCCGCCCCCTCTGGCTCTCGCAAATAACATACATTCATGCATTGCATGAATGTATGTTATTGTTGCCAGCTGCCGCTGGTCTATTCAGATGGCCAGACATTGGGCGCCGGCTAACTGAATAACGGCAGCTGGTTGGCTGTGCGGAAATGCCTATCAGAGCCATCGGCTTTCCGAGTACAGCCCTCGGCTCCCGGATGTCTTATCCTCGGAACGTACGGGGGCTGCGTTCCTTGGATAAGACCGACGGCCGCCTCAACCAGAATAGGGGAACCTGATTGGCTATCGGTAACCTGATTGGCTGAAGCGTCACCAAGGCGGAAGAAGACATCGAGGGACTTGGAAGGAGTAAGGTAAGTGCATTTTACAGGGCACAACAGCGACAATGGGCACAGAGGCGACAAAGGGCACAGTGGTGACAAAGGGCACAGTGGTGACAATGGGCACAGTGGCAACAATTAAAGGGCACAGTGACATGCACAGTGGCAAAAATTGGCACAGTGGTGACAATGGGCACAGTGGCAACAATTCAAGGGCACAGTGACATGCACAGTGGCATCGATGGGCACAGTGGTGACAATGGGCACAGTGGCAACAATTAAAGGGCACAGTGACATGCACAGTGGCAACAATGGGCACAGTGGCGACAATTAAAGGGCACAGTGGTGACAATTTGCACAGTGGCGACAATTGAGGGGCACAGTGGCTGCGTTTGATGGCATGGCACAGTGGTGACAATTGATGGCACAGTGGCTGTGTTTGATGGCATGGCACAGTGACTGCGTTTGATGGCATGGCACAGTGGCTGCGTTTGATGGCATGGCACAGTGGTGCGAATTGATGACACATTGGCTGCTTTTGATGGCATGGCACAGTGGTGACAATTGATGGCACAGTGGCTGCGTTTGATGGCATGGCACAGTGGTGACAATTGATGGCACAGTGGCTGCGTTTGATGGCATGGCACAGTGGTGACAATTGATGGCACAGTGGCTGCATTTGATGGGCACAGTGAGGCTGCAATTTTTTTTTTCGTTTGCGCCCCCCAAAAATTTGGAGCACCAGCCGCCACTGCCCTTGTCACCCATAGCCTGCCACCAGATGCAGTGCTGCTGTCACTCCCTCTGCATGAGCCGCGTGCATTGAAGGAAAGGAGTGGCGTCACTATCTGATGAGTGAAGGTCACACCAGTCCCTGCTGCTTGCCGCTGGGTGCCAGAGGAGAAGGAGGAGGTGCCGAGGTGAGTGGGGACAGCAGTGCTGCACTAGGCGCAGGCCTCGCTCCCGGTCTCACTGTCTGGAGAGTAAATTGTCACTGGTTGCAAAATGCCAGGCAGCGCTGGTCCTAGCAACCAGTTCCGGAAATGTAGTTATTAGTTAGTAGGGGGGTGGCTGTGTCCTCTATTTCATTCAGGGACATTGTATTGTCCCGGAATGAAGGTGCCCGGGACCCGGGATAGACCTGTATATTGTGGGACAGTCCCGGGCAATCCGGGACATGTGGACACCCTACTTGGCACATACCTGACATTAGAGCCAGATGAAATAATCCTGGGATGCCCCCGGGTGCACTTGCGGGGGCACCACATGCTCTGTATATTATAAATCCCCATGTTCTATACCAGAAATAGACTTTTAAGGTGCCCCCAAAAAAACACACCAATATTAAGTTACAAATCAGGAAGAACACTCCCCTTAACAATTTCATTCATACAAATGGTTAAAAATACGCATAAACCAATTAGAAAAAATTCATAGCATAAAAGAAGGTATGGCGTCCACTTTAACCAGCGTGGTTTCTCTACACGTTTCTTGGGAACCGATGTCTGCTTCCTCAGGAGGTATGGCGTCCACTTTAATCAAATGTCATACTTCATATACCAGTCTGGGGGTGGGAGGAGCTTTGGTTTTTTTCTTTTGTCTGGCTTTTCTGATTGTTATTTAACCACTTAAGGACCGGACCAATATGCTGCTACATGACCCAAGGGGTTTTTACAGTTCGGCACTGCGTCGCTTTAACAGACAATTGCGCGGTCGACGTAGCTCCCAAACAAAATCGGCGTCCTTTTTTCCCCACAAACAGAGCTTTATTTTGGTGGTATTTGATCACCTCGGCGGTTTTTATTTTTTGCGCTATAAACAAAAATAGAGCGACAATTTTGAAAAAAATGCAATATTTTTTACTTTTTGCTATAATAAATATCCCCCAAAAACATATATAAAAACATTTTTTTCCCTCAGTTTAGGCCGATACGTATTCTTCTACCTATTTTTGGGTAAAAAAAATCGCAATAAGCGTTTATCAATTGGTTTGCGCAAAATTTATAGCGTTTACAAAATAGGGGATATAGTTTTATTGCATTTTTATACTTTTTTTTTTTACTACTAATGGCGGCGATCAGCGATTTTTTTCGTGACTGTGACATTATGGCGGACACTTCGGACAATTTTGACACATTTTTGGGACCATTGTCATTTTCACAGCAAAAAATGCATTTAAATTGCATTCTTTATTGTGAAAATGACAGTTGCAGTTTGGGAGTTAACCACAGGGGGCGCTGTAGGAGTTAGGGTTCACCTAGTGTGTGTTTACAACTGTAGGGGGGTGTGGCTGTAGGTGTGACGTCATCGATCGAGTCTCCCTATAAAAGGGATCACTCGATCGATGCGCCGCCACAGTGAAGCACGGGGAAGCCGCGTTTACATACAGCTCTCCCCGTTCTTCAGCTCCGAGGAGCGATCGCGACGGGGCGGCTATAAACGAATAGCCGCGCCGTCGTCCCGGATCGCTCCCCGCGGGAATCCGACCACCACATGTAGCGGGGAGGGGGGTCCCGATCGGACCCCCGACCCACGTCTAGGCAGGCACATACAGGTACGCCAATGTGCCTGTACGTGCCATTCTGCCGACGTATATCTACATGCGACGGTCGGGAAGCGGTTAAATTCTTCTCAGTGTTACCCCACATTTATCAAAATACCACCAAAAGAAAGCTTCATTTGTGGGAAAAAAAGGACGCCAATTTTATTTGGGTGCCACGTCGCACGACCGCGCAATTGTCAGCTAAAGCGACGCAGTGCCGAATCGCAAAAAGTGCTCTGGTCAGGAAGGGGGGTAAATTCTTTCGGGGCTGAGTGTTGAGAAGTGTTATGAAGGCTTCAAAACTTTGTGTTGAGGGCTTAGAACTTTTTTTTTTTAGATAGATGGGGAGGGGTAAGAACCTTTTTGGATGGAGCGGGAAGATCTCAGATCCATTTTTGGATGGATGAGAATGTAGCCTATAAATGCAGCCTCACCAGCACCCATCAAATGCAGCCTCACCAGCACCCATCAAATGCAGCCTCACCAGCGCCCATCAAATGCAGCCTCACCAGCGCCCATCAAATGCAGCCTCACCAGCGCTCATCAAATGCAGCCTCACCAGCGCCCATCAAATGCAGCCTCACCAGCGCCCATCAAATGCAGCCTCACCAGCGCTCATCAAATGCAGCCTCACCAGCGCTCATCAAATGCAGCCTCACCGGCACCCATCAAATGCAGCCTCACCAGCGCTCATCAAATGCAGCCTCACCAGCGTCCCATCAATGCAGCCTCACCAGTGCCCATCAAATGCAGCCTCACCAGCGCCCATCAATGAATGTTTGCTTTCTTCCATTCATTCAGGATCCAGGAAACAGACACAGACACAGTCCTCCGCCGCCGCTGCGCCTCTGACATTTTGTGCGAACGGAGCAGCGGCTGCCTGCTGATGCTGAGACTTAGTTGCTTGCTGCAGAGAGAAAGGAGTAGGAACACCAGTGGCCAGGTGCCCCTAGGCAGCAGTGCGCCCTACGCGGCTGCCTAGCTTGCCTAGTGGTAGCACCGGCCCTGGTAACGGGGAAGGGAAAGGCAAAGTTTCAAGCATTTTTCTTGACGAATGAATTAAGATCATGATGACGAAAGTGGACAGTCCAATTTATAGTGCAAACATTCCCTAGCATCCCTAATCCCTATTTACAGGCTTGTGGCTGCCCCAGCATACATGTTCAAGCAGAGTCCAATGCTGCCTGAGTCCATGTCTTGAATTTAGCTCCGGCCTCAGCAGAACACAGGTTATTCAGACTCCAGCAGCGGCACCAGGTGGAGGATCCCTCCCTCAGTGTGTGCGAGTCCCCCCCCCCCCAGGATCTATACCCCCCCCCCCGGGCCCTCTACCCTCTTATGGCACACAGAACCGGAGGGTCAGACCCAAGTAAAACTTGCCAAGAAAAACCCAGGAGTTGTAGCTAACCCCTAACTTCATACTGGAGCAACTGTAACCTCTACCTGCCTACAATCAGGGAGGATTTAGAACCATTTTTGGATAGACTTTGGAAGGCTTAGATTTTTTTTGTATAGAGCTAGAACTTTTTTTGATAGATCTGGGAGGGTTAAGAACCATTTTGGATAGTGAGGGGTAAGAACTTTTATAAATTGAGCTGGAAGGGATTTGAATAATTTATTTGACAGTAGGGAGGGGCATGGGCGTCCACTCCATAGGGCAAGGGGGGGCAATTGAGAAGGTGTTGAAGAGTCTTGCGGCCACGGCCGGATGTCACACATGCACAGCGAGCAGAGCGAAGCCGTCTCCCCCTCCAGTGTTTATGTGTACACAGGGGGAGGGAACCTGCTGCCTGTGCCACGCTGATGGCTGATCTGAGGTACTGAATGGGATGGGGGGAAGGGGGTACATCTGTGCTGAATGGGGGTCCATCTGTGCTGAAGGGGGGTCTGTACTGAAGGGGGTCCATCTGTGCTGAAGGGGGGTCTGTACTGAAGGGTGGTATGTGCTGAAGAGGGGGTCCATCTGTGCTGAAGGGGGGTCTGTGCTGAATGGAGGGGTCTGTGCAGAATGGGGGGTCTGTGCAGAATGGGGGGTCCATTTGTGCTGAATGGAGGGGTCTGTGCAGAATGGGGGTCTGTGCTGAAGGGGGGGTCCAACTGTGCTGAATGGAAGAGCCTGTGCTGAAGGGGGGTCTACGCTGAAGGGGGGTCTATCTGTGCTGAATGGGGGTCTGTACATTCTCTAGGCTATATTTATATGGGCATGGACACTGCCAGCTGGCCACGTTATCAGTAAAGCGGCGCTAAAAAGTGGCGCTTTACCATAGTTTTAGCTGTGCTATTCGGCGGCTAGCGGGGCGCTTTTAACCCCCACTAGCGTTTGAAGAAAGGGTTAAATGCATCTGTTTATCGCCGCTGCTGAAGCACCCCCCTAAAAACATTTCAGCGGATGACCATGGGGAGGGGGTAAGAAGCATTTTTGGTTAAAGATGGGAGGGCTTAGAATCATTTTTGGATAAAGTGTGTGTGTGTGTCTGTGGGGGGAGGGGAGTGTTAGGAAACATTTTTCATGCCCCCTTGCCCATTATCCCAGAAATTGGGCATTTTTAATTTGATAGATTCGGCTTTCACTGATTTCCACGGGGTTCAGGTTCAGCATCTGAACTTCGAAGTTCACTCAGCCCTGCTTGAACCAAACCCAGGGTAGTTCAGCTTGTAGGGTAAGCGGATGGTACCTCCTCCATGTTCCCTTCCTGGTTGGGCGCTGTAACGGTCAGGGGTTAACACCGTTTACGATATTCCATTCCACCAACCCACGGCAGCTTATCCGACACTCCACAATCCAGCAGACACAACCCATTCCATTCCCCAGAATAACGAGACACACAGCTCTGCTCTTTGGTTCCAAACAAATGAACACTTTAATGGCAAACTCAGCTGGTTATATACAGTCAGAAACCAAATCTGGACAATGACTCAACTCCACCCACAACATCACACAATGGGGTGCTAACGAGTCCCCCTCAATCCACATCTCAGACAGACTTTCTGACTCCGCGATAAGTTATTTTCACCTGCTACATAATGCACAATCCTTTAGTAAACATAATTGACATGCTAATTCACTACACCTGAAAGGTCAGACATCTGACCTTTCAGACTGCCAACACATATCTATCATCAATAGAACTTTCACACAATACAGTGTCATTAGCATACACAATGAAAGGTTCTTGAGAGGCAGACTTAATCAGCACAATAGAATGCAAACACAGCAAGCTTTTATCACTACAGCCAGGTAGACTTAATTAGCACCTCAACAGTCTGTGTCCCCACATGAATGAGTCACTCTGCTATTGACCTGTTGGGGTCAGAATAAACCACCTGTAATATTTCAAGATCTCCTGTAATACATGAATTATCATTACTGTCCCATCTCAGGTAATCCGAGATATCATTTCTCAGTCATCCTATGCCCCTATTGGACATAGGTTGACCCTAGACATAAGATTCATTGGTGAAGCTGGCACAGGAGTACCCGGCATCCTTCAAGAGCCTCTGGGTATCACGGGCCATTCCGTTACAGGCGCCAAGTGTGGGTCACATAGGAGGTCTATCCTGGGGTGGGTTCTTCTAGGCTATGTCAGGCACTTTGAACAGGGGTCACCGCCTTACACATTGGGGTACCTTTATTTGTGCAGATGACTATGCTCAGTTAATGCTCTTGATGTTAATGTACACCTCTACTTGACTTGTCGCATTTAGGATGGGCACGCAGAGTCGATGCCCTCTCCAGTTTTCCAGCAGATCTCCGCTACCTCACTTCCAATAAGGGTAAGGGGTTCCGCCATGCACCTTGTGTGGACTCCGTGTGTGCACTTATCTCTTCCTCTTCCGTAGTTGTGCACAGTTTGAGGACCACTGCAGTGCTGATGTCACGTACCTGGTTGGAGGCCGAAATGCCTCCCCTTGCGGCTGAGTGCAGTACACCTCTGGAGGTTGGGTACAGAGGGTGTAGATTCACGTACGGGCGCCTAAAATTAGGACGGCCTAGCCTACTTTTTTTAGGTTACACCGCCTTAAATTATTTAGGTTAAAAGCGATTCTCAAACCACTTACCTTCAAATTCAAAACGAGCGGGCGTAAGCGCGCCTAATTAAAATGACTGGGAGGGGGGCGTGTATTATTGAAATGAGGCTTGACCTCACGTTTTTTGACGTTTTTTACACTGCACATTGCCGGGCGACTACATTTCCCAGTGCGCATTGCGGCTAAGTAGGCCGTACGGGCCTATTGATTTCGACGCGTACGTAAATCCCGATTCGCGGACGACTTGCGCAAACGACGTAAAAAATTCGAACCTCGCGGCGGGAAGGGCGGCCATACTTAACATTGTTATTCCACCTCATAAATGGACTAACTTTAGGCAGCCTATCGCGTACGGAAACGAGGTAACTCGACGGTGTAGGCCCGGCGTACGCTCGTAAATCGTCGGGAATCGGCGTAGTCCCTCATTTACATAATCTTGGCCGGCCGCAATGGCAGCGCCATCTAGCGGGCAAAAAAAAACATTGCAGCCTAAGATAGAATGGCGCAAGCCAGCCTATCTTAGGTATGTTTAAGTGTATCTCTGTTAGAGAATACACTTAAACATAGGCCGGCTTAGATTCAGAGTTAGGCCGGCTTATCTGTAGATAAGCCGACCTAACTCTTTGTGAGGGTGTAGTGCCCAGAGCTGGCGAGTGCCTGAAGAATACTGGAGAATGCAGGAAACACAGCTGGGCTGCAGTCTCTAGGAATCCTCGGTAACACTTGGCAATGTGTGCACAAGGAGCAACAGTGGAAGCCGGCTGGGGATCAAACACTGTGGATCCAGGCAGGAGATGCAGGAACGGAGACAAGCCAAAGGTCTGGTATTGGAAAACAGGCAGAAACAGATAACCAAAGCAAAGTCCGTGAAACAAGCCGGGATCAGGTGCTGGAGAAGGTAACAAGTCAGTAAAGCAAGCCAGGGGGTCAAACCAGGGGAGCGGATCAGGCAGGTCAGGAACAAGCCGGGTCACAACAGGAAATCCAAACAGAAGTAGTACAGAGGCTCAGGTAGGCTGACGTCAATCCAGCAATTTGGATCAGACAGTGGCAGCCTTTTATAGGCCAGCAGGAGGATCCACCTGTCACATGATGTGCCTATGGCGCCCATTTCTTCTACTGGCAAGATTGCCAGTACTTCTTCTATGGCCATTTCCCTGACAATAGGCCAGCAGGAGGATCCACCTGTCACATGATGATGTGCCTATGGCGCCCATTTCTTCTACTGGCAAGATTGCCAGTACTTCTTCTATGGCCATTTCCCTGACAATAGGCCAGCAGGAGGATCCACCTGTCACATGATGATGTGCCTATGGCGCCCATTTCTTCTACTGGCAAGATTGCCAGTACTTCTTCTATGGCCATTTCCTGACAATAGGCCAGCAGGAGGATCCACCTGTCACATGATGTGCCTATGGCGCCCATTTCTTCTACTGGCAAGATTGCCAGTACTTCTTCTATGGCCATTTCCCTGACAATAAGCCAGCAGGAGGATCCACCTGTCACATGATGTGCCTATGGCGCCAATTTCTTCTACTGGCAAGATTGCCAGTACTTCTTCTATGGCCATTTCCCTGACAATAGGCCAGCAGGAGGATCCACCTGTCACATGATGTGCCTATGGCGCCCATTTCTTCTACTGGCAAGATTGCCAGTACTTCTTCTATGGATATTTCCCTGACCATAGGCCAGCAGGAGTATCCACCTGTCACATGATGATGTGCCTATGGCGCCCATTTCTTCTACTGGCAAGATTGCCAGTACTACTTCTATGGCCATTTTCCTGACAATAGGCCAGCAGGAGGATCCACCTGTCACATGATGTGCCTATGGCGCCCATTTCTTCTACTGGCAAGATTGCCAGTACTACTTCTATGGCCATTTTCCTGACAATAGGCCAGCAGGAGGATCCACCTGTCACATCATGTGCCTATGGCGCCCATTTATTCTACTGGCAAGATTGCCAGTACTACTTCTATGGCCATTTTCCTGACAATAGGCCAGCAGGAGGATCCACCTGTCACATGATGTGCCTATGGCGCCCATTTCTTCTACTGGCAAGATTGCCAGTACTACTTCTATGGCCATTTTCCTGACAATAGGCCAGCAGGAGGATCCACCTGTCACATGATGTGCCTATGGCGCTCATTTCTTCTACTGGCAAGATTACCAGTACTTCTCGTATGGCCGTTTCTCTGACAGCTGATCTGCTCCCGTTGCTATGGGAGATGGACTGCTCATGGAGAGGGTGCCAACCACAACAAAAAACAAAAAACACACCCTCTGAGTAAATGTACAAAATAAAAAGGCAACTTTACACAAATAATGATCAATTACACTACACACAAAAAAGGAAAAAAAAAGACCTGCACAGGTACAAAATGAAACAAAACCACCCTAAATAAGACCCCCCCCACCCAACAAAAAAAAAAAACACCATCCAAGTAAATGTACAAAAAAATAAAAACCAACTTTACACAAATAATGATCATTTACACACAAAAAAAGGGGAAAAAAAAAAACACAGGTACAAAATGAAGTAATTGTACAAAAAAAAAACAACTTTGCACAAATAATGATCAATTCCCCAAAAATAGGGGGAAAAAAATACAAGTACAAAGATGACAAAAATGAAATAAACTAAACCACCTTAAAAAGACCTCCTTTCCCCTCCCGTCAAAAAAACAAAACAAAAACAAAACAACAAATACTGTTCACATATAATGATCAATTACACCATAAAAAGGGGGAAAAAACCCCCACAAATACAAAGATCAAAGAACTTACCAATTCTAAATACAACCCTCCAAAATAAATAATCAAATAAAATAAATACAAAAATAGTTTTTTTTTTTTAAAGCACATTTTGCCTAAACAGCTCAATGTGGAGAGTTTCCACCGATTGCAATGTAACGACTGTGTCCTGTAGATCAGTGGTCATCAGGCAGGGCCGCCATCAGGGGGGTACAGGCAGTACACCTGTAAGGGGCCTGGTGGTCCCCAGATGGCATCCCCCCTTTTTTTTTTTTATATATTTTTTACTCTTTTGTTCGTCAGCACTCAAAGTCCCCCCGACCTCTAAGGGGCCTGGATGGCATCCCCTTTTTTTCTTTTTTTCGTCAGCACCCAAAGCCCCCCCCGACCTCTAAGGGGCTCTGTGGTCCCTAGGGCCCCGGATGGCATCCCCCCTTTTAAAAAAAAAATGTTTTTGTTCGTCAGCACCTAAACCCCCCCCGACCTTAATTTGCACCCCCCCAGCTTCTCAATTTGTGGCGGCACCCCCACCCCCCGGGTTCTCTGCTCCAGGGGGCCCATGCCTGAATCTGTGTAAGGGGCCCCAAAATTCCTGATGGCGGCCCTGTAACAAACTCAGGAGCAGTGCTAACCTTAGAGCCAGTGCTGAGAGGGAGGGGGCCCGGCACAGGGAGGGGGAATAGTAAGGGACGAGTATCTCTTTCTCAGGGAGATAGGGAGAGTTCTGCAATTGTTGTCTATCGCCCCCCTGTGTGCTCGGGCCCCCTACAAGAGGACTGGTGGTCCCCCCTATCAGCGGCCATGAGAATACTGCAATCACTGAGCAGCAAATGATATCACCTCTGATGTATTTCAGTTCAGTTATCTAGCAAACCTAGCCTGTTAGTGGGCCCTGAGGACAGGGCCACTGTAGGGATCAGCGGAGGAACCTGAGCTCCAGATGGAGGACAGAGGTATCCAACCCACCTGGAAGTGTCTTATCGCTGTGATTTCTGTAGCTCATAAGGTACAGATTTTACGCGCTATGCCCCAGACAGGCACAAATTCGGTCAAATCATGTACAGGGGACCTCTGAGTAAGGCCGTTTTAGGATATTGACCATGGACAGAGGCGTTGCTAGGGGTGTGCGGTCCGCACCGGGTGACACCCGCTAGAGGAGTGACACCATCCCGTTTTTTTTATTTTTTATTTTTTTTAATTTAATTTTTTAGCCTGCCCTGTGCAATCCCAGCTTGCCCTGTACCACCCCAGCCTGCTCTGTGCCACCCCAGCCTGCCCTGTACCACCCCAGCCTGCCCTGTACCACCCCAAACAGCCCTATACCACCCCAGAGAGAGAGAGAGAGAGAGAGAGAGACTTGTAAAGCGCAAAACATGCGAACTGAATCGCCTCTGGGCGCTGTATCCATTTCATGGGTAAGGAACCCCTTGACCTCAGAAGAGATGGGTTTTAATCTTTCTCCTGAAGGCCAAGTGGTCCGTCTCCAGTCGGATGGTGGTTGGTAGTGCATTCCACAGGCGGGGTCCCTGGACTGCAAATCTTCGATCTCCTTTGGACTTGTATCTGGCCTTGGGTATCTGGAGGAGGTTTTGATTGGTGGATCGCAGAATGCGATTGGGGTTATGGGCTTTTATTTTTTCGCATAGATATTGGGGGGCGTTGCCTTGAATACACTTATGTATTAGACAGAGTGCCTTGAAAGTGATTCTGTCTTTTACCGGCAACCAATGAAGGGATCTCAGTGAAGGTGAGATTGATTCCCATGGTTTTTTTCCGGTGACTAGTCAAGCGGTCGTATTTTGAACGACTTGCAGACGAGTGATTTGGTATTTGGGGAGTCCAAGATAGAGGGCATTTGCGTAGTCGAGTCTGGAATTGATGATTGTTCCCACCACGACTGCAATGTCCTCTTTCGGGATAAAGGGCGTGAGTCTGCGTAGTAGGCGCAGCAGATGGTGAGATCCGCTGACTACAGACCCTATTTGTGCATCCATTGTCATGTAGGTATCGAAAATGACTCCGAGACTTTTGACTTTGGTGCTAGGGGTGATAGTTTTACCCAGAATGGGTGGGGGAGTCCATGTTGACGCGGGGTGATTTTTCCGGTTGGCGTGAAACAGGAGAAGTTCTGTTTTCGAACCATTGAGTTTAAGATAACTGTTTGTCATCCAGTTATCTATTAGAGTGAGGCATTTCCCTAGTCCAAGAGAATGATCCTTTTTGTTGCAGATGCGGAAATACAGTTGTGTGTCGTCTGCATAGGAGTGGTAAAGTAACTTCTGGTTACTGATGATTTCAAAGAGAGGGCGAAGATAGATATTAAACAATACGGGCGATAAGGGAGATCCCTGAGGGACTCCGCATGACACCGTACGTTTTTCAGAAGTGAAAGACCCCAGTTTCACTATTTGTGATCGGTTTTCCAAGAAGGAGGAGAACCAGGATAAAACACATTCCACGACTCCGGCTACTTCAGCTAGCCTAGCCAGTAGTAGTCCGTGGTCTACAGTGTCAAAAGCCGCGCTTAGGTCCAGCAGTATCAGGAGACAAGATTCTCCTTCGTCTGCGGCCTCTAGAGCGTCATCCCATATTTTAAGCAGCGCCGTTTCTGTTCCGTAATCCGGACGGAAGCCTGATTGAAACGGATCGAGTAATTTATGGGTGTCTAAATGCAGTTGCAGCTGTTGTACAACTACTTTCTCCATTACCTTGGAGAAGACATTTAGAGCCGTTATGGGTCTCTGGTTGTTTGGGTCTTTGGGGTCAAGGGTAGTTTTTTTTAGAATTGGTTTTATTGTAACTTGTTTTAGCAAGGTGGGCACCATGCCCTCCTTGAATGATTGGTTAATGAGCTGCGTGATAGCTGGTGCCAGTATATCGGCACTTTCTTTCAGCAGTTTAGTGGGGATGATATCATTGGGTGCTGTGCTATTACGCAGAGTCCCAATGATGTTTTTAGTGGCATCGATGGAAATGGGTTTTAGAGTGAATTTTGGTGGTTGCGATGGATTTATGTGGGTATTAGGTTTGTGATTTGGGGGGGAGTTGGTGACGGTTCCATTTTGCTGAATACTTTCACGGATTTTTTCAATTTTATTAATGAAATAATCCGATAATTCGTTGCAAAATTATTGTGAATCAGAATTGGGGGCCTCTAAACAAGCTGGATTCATAGTCTGAGTGACCAGCTTAAAGAGTTCTCGGGGGCGGTTAAGGGCATTTGCGATGATGTTGGAGAAATGATTTTTTTTGGCCGTGAAGATTTCTTTGTGATATTTCTTTGTTATTATCTTGTAAATGGTGTGGTTTTTATCTGAAGAGCACCTTTTCCACGCAGCTTCTGCTCTTCTACGCTCTTGCTTTAGCAACGTCAGCTGGTCATTAAACCAGCTGGAGTTGTTTTTCCGGATGCAAGTTTTGCGTTTTGGTGCTACTAAGTCAGCTGACTGTAGTAGCGCCTTGTTGATGGCGTCAAGTGTTTCTGTGGCTGTTTGTTTTTGTTGGGTTGTTTTTATTTTGTTCCCTAGTGTTGTTTTGAAGAGTTCCGAGTGGAGCTTCTTCTGAGATCTAGTCCAGTGAGTTGTCACCGGTTGGGGTGATGCCACGCAGATTTTAGGCTGCATTCTTGCGTTGACCGCTAGGGGGCGCTCCCATTGTGATCAGCGTATAGTATGCAAATTGCATACTAACACCGATTCACAAAGTTGCGTGGGCCCTGCGTACGCAAGGTACGGAGTTTCCGTACGGCATCTTTAGCATAAGGCTGCTCCTGCTAATAGCGCTGGACGCCATTCACTTTCACTTTGAAGCAAATGACGTCCTTGCAAAATTCATTTGCCGCAATGCACGTCGGGAAAGTTTCCCGACGGAGCATGCGCTCTACGCTCGGCGCGGGAGCGCGCCTAATTTAAATGATTCCCGCCCCCGGCGGGATCATTTACATTGCGCGCGCTTACGCCGGGCAATTTTGCCGGCGCGCCCTCGCAATTTACGGAGCTACTGCTCCGTGAATCGAGGGCAGCGCAAAATATTTGCGGGGGCGCAGGGAAAAATCGTTGCCCTGCGCCTCCGCAAATATTGCGCAAATGTACCTGAATCTGGGCCATTTTCTTGGCGTCTGAAGAAAAGATTTTTCTCTCTTTTTACACTTTTCTCGTTACTCTCAAAGTTACGGAAGAAAACAACGAAGTCTCCATTGGCAGGAGCCCAGACCAACTGGTCCTCTCCTCCTCAGCCTGGATTCTTGCACACTTCGGGGCGGTGGTAACATCTTGACGGCAGTGTGTGTTTGCATGTGCCCAGATGGCGGGAGACGCGATTTGCGAGCGATGACGCCTATTTTATAAAGCCAGGCAAATTCATTCCGTGAACCGGCTCCTTGCCTACGATACTTCCCCCATCTTGGCGTCTGTTCTTTATTATGCATGGACACGGAGAGGCCCGGCCCGCAGAAGGCAGAACTTTCCCTTTTTTTCTCGCCATAAAACTTTTATGACTAACGTACAGAATTGTTCACACGTTCCGCCTGTGCAGCTAATTCTGAAACACGCACACATGGCCGCGTTCTGGAATGGGCGAGCCTTGAGCATCGGCGCGGGGATATTTCATTGTATTATGGACTTAAAGGGGACATTCCATGGTCTAAAAAAATAAATACATACACCGTTGTGCTTATAATCCCTGCAAAGTTCATCCTCAGGGGATTATGAGCGCCCAACTCTGCCGGGACGTATGTCATCCTCAGGGGATTATGAGCACCCAACTCTGCCGGGACGTATGTCATCCTCAGGGGATTATGAGCACCCAACTCTGCCGGGACGTATTTCATCCTCAGGGGATTAGGAGCACCCAACTCTGCCGCCGGGAAACATGTCATCCTCAGGGGATTAGGAGCACCCAACTCTGCCGGGACGTATGTCATGCTCAGGGGATTAGGAGCACCCAACTCTGCTGGGACACATGTCATCCTCAGGGGGTTAGGAGCACCCAACTCTGCCGGGACGTATGTCATCCTCAGGGGATTAGGAGCACACAACTCTGCCGGGACATATGTCATCCTCAGGGGATTAGGAGCACACAACTCTGCCGCCGGGAAACATGTCATCCTCAGGGGATTAGGAGCACCCAACTCTGCCGGGACGTATGTCATGCTCAGGGGATTAGGAGCACCCAACTCTGCTGGGACACATGTCATCCTCAGGGGGTTAGGAGCACCCAACTCTGCCGGGACGTATGTCATCCTCAGGGGATTAGGAGCACACAACTCTGCCGGGACACATGTCATCCTCAGGGGATTAGGAGCACACAACTCTGCCGGGACGCATGTCATCCTCAGGGGATAAGGAGCACCCAACTCTGCCGGGACACATGTCATCCTCAGGGGATTAGGAGCACCCAACTCTGCCGGGACGCATGTCATCCTCAGGGGATAAGGAGCACCCAACTCTGCCGGGACACATGTCATCCTCAGGGGATTAGGAGCACACAACTCTGCCGGGACGCGTGTCATCCTCAGGGGATTAGAAGCACCCAACTTTGCCGGGACGTATGTCATCCTCAGGGGGTTAGGAGCACACAACTCTGCCGGGACACATGTCATCCTCAGGGGATTAGGGGAGCACCCAACTCTGCCGGGACGTATGTCATCCTCAGGGGATTAGGGGAGCACCCAACTCTGCCGGGACACATGTCATCCTCAGGGGATTAGGGGAGCACCCAACTCTGCCGGGACGTATGTCATCCTCAGGGGATTAGGGGAGCACCCAACTCTGCCGGGACACATGTCATCCTCAGGGGATTATGAGCACCCAACTCTGCCGGGACACATGTCATCCTCAGGGGGTTAGGAGCACCCAACTCTGCCGGGACGTATGTCATCCTCAGGGGATCAGGAGCACCCAACTCTCCCGGGACACATGTCATCCTCAGGGGATTATGAGCACCCAACTCTGCCGAGACGCGTGTCATACTCAGGGGGTTAGGAGCACCCAACTCTGCCGGGACGTATGTCATCCTCAGGGGATTATGAGCACCCAACTCTGCCGGGACACATGTCATCCTCAGGGGATTATGAGCACCCAACTCTGCCGGGACGTATGTCATCCTCAGGGGATTATGAGCACCTAACTCTGCTGGGACGTATGTCATCCTCAGGGGATCAGGAGCACCCAACTCTGCCGGGACACATGTCATCCTCAGGGGATTAGGAGCACCCAACTCTGCCGGCACATATGTCATCCTCAGGGGATTATGAGCACCCAACTCTGCCGAGACGTATGTCATCCTCAGGGGATTAGGAGGGAGCACCCAACTCTGCCGGGACACATGTCATCCTCAGGGGATTATGAGCACCCAACTCTGCCGGGACACATGTCATCCTCAGGGGGTTAGGAGCACCCAACTCTGCCGGGGCACATGTCATCCTCAGGGGATTAGGAGCACCCAACTCTGCCGGGACACATGTCATCCTCAGGGGGTTAGGAGCACCCAACTCTGCCGGGACACATGTCATCCTCAGGGGATTAGGAGCACCCAACTCTGCCGGGACGTATGTCATCCTCAAGGGATTAGGAGCACCCAACTCTGCCGGGACACATGTCATCCTCAGGGGGTTAGGAGCACCCAACTCTGCCGGGACACATGTCATCCTCAGGGGATTAGGAGCACCCAACTCTGCGGGGACACATGTCATCCTCAGGGGATTATGAGCACCCAACTCTGCCAGGACACATGTCATCCTCAGGGGATTAGGCGCACCCAACTCTGACGGGATGTATGTCATCCTCAGGGGATTAGGAGCACCCAACTCTGCCGAGGCGTTTTTCATCCTCAGTGGATTATGAGAGCACACAACTCTGCCGGGACACATGTAATCCTCAGGAGATTATGAGCACACAACTCTGCCGGGACACATGTCATCCTCAGGGGATTATGAGCACCCAACTCTGCCGGGACGCATGTCATCCTCAGGGGATTATGAGCACCCAACTCTGCCGGGACGTATTTTTATCCTTAGGGTGTTAGGAGCACCCAACTCTGCCGGGACGCATGTCATCCTCAGGGGGTTAGGAGCACCCAACTCTGCCGGGACGTATTTCATCCTTAGGGTGTTAGGAGCACCCAACTCTGCCGGGACGTATGTCATCCTCAGGGGGTTATGAGCACCCAACTCTGCCAGGACATATGTCATCCTCAGGGGATTAGAAGCACCTAACTCTGCTGGGACGCGTGTCATCCTCAGGGGGATCGGAGCAACCAACTCTGCCGGGACGTATGTCATCCTCAGGGGATTAGCAGCACCCAACTCTGCCGGGACACATGTCATTCTTAGGGGGTTAGGAGCACCCAACTCTGCCGGGACGTATGTCAACCTCAGGGGATTAGGAGCACCCAACTCTGCCGGGACGTATGTCATCCTCAGGAGGTTAGGAGCACCCAACTCTGCCGGGACACATGTCATCCTCAGGGGGTTAAGAGCACCCAACTCTGCCGGGACATATGTCATCCTCAAGGGATTAGGAGCACCCAACTCTGCCGGGACGTATTTCATCCTCAGGGGATTAGGAGCACCCAACTCTGCCAAGGCGTTTTTCATCCTCAGCAGAATTATGAGAGCACACAACTCTGCCGGGACACATGTCATCCTCAGGAGATTATGAGCACACAACTCTGCCGGGACACATGTCATCCTCAGGGGATTATGAGCACCCAACTCTGCCGGGACGCATGTCATCCTCAGGGGGTTAGGAGCACCCAACTCTGCCGGGACGTATTTCATCCTCAGGGTGTTAGGAGCACCCAACTCTGCCGGGACGTATGTCATCCTTTAGGGGGTTATGAGCACCCAACTCTGCCGGGACACATGTCATCTTCAGGGGATTATGAGCACCCAACTCTGCCAGGACATATGTCATCCTCAGGGGATTAGAAGCACCCAACTCTGCTGGGATGCGTGTCATCCTCAGGGGGATCGGAGCAACCAACTCTGTCGGGACGTATGTCATCCTCAGGGGATTAGCAGCACCCAACTCTGCCGGGACACATGTCATCCTCAGGGGGTTAGGAGCACCCAACTCTGCCGGGACGTATGTCAACCTCAGGGGATTAGGAGCACCCAACTCTGCCGGGACGTATGTCAACCTCAGGGGATTAGGAGCACCCAACTCTGCCGGGACGTATGTCATCCTCAGGAGGTTAGGAGCACCCAACTCTGCCGGGACACATGTCATCCTCAGGGGGTTAAGAGCACCCAACTCTGCCGGGACATATGTCATCCTCAAGGGATTAGGAGCACCCAACTCTGCCGGGACGTATGTCATCCTCAGGAGGTTCGGAGCACCCAACTTTGCCGGGACACATGTCATCCTCAGGGGGTTAAGAGCACCCAACTCTGCCAGGACATATGTCATCCTCAAGGGATTAGGAGCACCCAACTCTGCCGGGACACATGTCATCCTCAGGGGATTATGAGCACCCAACTCTGCCGGGACGCGTGTCATACTCAGGGGATTATGAGCACCCAACTCTGCTGGGACGTATGTCTTTCTCAGGGGATTAAGAGCACCCAATTCTGCCGGCACACATGCTACCCTCAAGGGCCTCCAACAGCCTTCTCAGCATTCCATCAGAAGATGTGGACACTCTAGTCATAAAGGGATGGACATGGTCAGCAACAATACTCAGGTAGGCAGAGGTGTATAAATGATGCTCAATTGGTATAAAGGGGCCCAAAGTGTGCCAAAAAATATCTCCCCCACCAATTTCACCCCCACCACCAGCCTGAACCGGTGATACCCCACCCCCCACACCATTACACCCCCACCACCAGCCTGAACCGGTGATACCCCACCCCCCACACCATTACACCCCCACCACCAGCCTGAACCGGTGATACCCCATCCCCCACACCATTACACCCCCACCACCAGCCTGAACCAGTGATACCCCATCCCCCACAACATTACACCCCCACCACCAGCCTGAACCAGTGATATCCCATCCCCCACACCATTACAACCCCACCACCAGCCTGAACCGGTGATACCCCATCCCCCACACCACTACATCCCCACCACCAGCCTGAACCGGTGATACCCTATCCCCCACACTATTACAACCGAACCACCAGCCTGAACCGGTGATACCCCATCCCCCACCATTACACCCCAACCACCAGCCTGAACCGGTGATACAAGGCAGGATGGATCCATACCATCTGAATGTCACAACTGAAATCCAGACTCATCAGACCAGGCAACGTTTTTCCAATCTTCTATTGTCCAATTTTGGTGATCCTGTGCCAATTGTAGCCTCAGTTTGCTGTTCTTAGCTGACAGGAGTGGCACCCGGTGGGGTCTTCTGCTACTGTAGCCCATCTGCTTCTAAGTTCGAAGTATTGTGCGTTCAGAGATGGTATTCTGCATACCTTGGGTGTAACGAGTGGTTATTTGAGTTATTGGTGCCTTTCTATCTGGAACCAGTCTGCCCATTCTCCTCTGACCTCAACAAGGCATTTTCCTCCACACAACTGCCGATCACTGGATATTTTCTCTTTTCCCACCGTTCTCTGTAAACCAGAGAGATGGTTGAGGTGAAAATCCCAGCAGTTTTTTTAAATACAGTGGAACCTTGGATTAGGAGTATAATCTATTCCAGGAGAATGCTTGTAATCCAAAGCACTCGCATAGCAAAGCGAGTTTCCGCATTGAAGTCAATGGAAACTAAAATAATTTGTTCCGCATTGACTTCTATGGCATGCATTATCGCATGTGGACAGGGGGGGGGGGGGGTGCCGGAGAGCCTTCGGAAACAGCCTCAACCCTAAATCTAAGCCGGGGGGTGGTAAAAATAGGCATTTGAGCAGAGGTTTTACCACCCATCCACCCACTTAACCTAACGCAGCAGTTGGATTTTTTTTTTCACATGGCTCAACCACCGCGATGGGCCAGATTCACAAAGAGATACGACGGTGTATCTCCAGATACACCGTCGTATCTCTGACTTATGCCGGGTACACACGAGAGGATTTATCCGCGGAAACGGTCCTCCGGACCGTATCCGCGGATAAATACTCTGGCGGATTTTGATCTCCTGGTTGTTCTAACCAGGAGATCAAAATCCCCGCTGAATTCCGTCTGCGGTGACGTGTCGCGCCGTCGCCGCGATGATGACGTGCGCGACGCTGTCATGTAAGGATATCCACGCATGCGTCATATCATTACGACGCATGCGAGGGATGGGTTCGGACGGATCGATCCGGTGAGTCTGTACAGACCACCGGATCGATCCGCTGTAGCCGATTCCAGCGGATAGATTTCTTAGCATGCTAAGAAATTTTTATCTACTGGAAATCGGTCGGCCCGAAATATATCCGCGGATAAATATCCACTGGATCGTACACACCAGCGGATCTATCCTCTGAAACCGATCCGCGGATCAATTTCAGCGGATCGATCCTTTCGTGTGTACGGGGCCTTACACTGCCTGAAACTGGTCGTATCTATGCGTCTGATTCATAGATTAGATAGGGCTTAGATCCGACAGTGTCACACTGTGTTACACTGTCGGATCTTATTTTCAATTTAAAAATGGCGCCGGGGGCGTTCCCGCTGATTTACACTGAATAATATGTAAATCAGCGAGATACGCAAATTCACGAACATACGCGGACCCGACGCAGTCTTCTTACGACGTTTCCGTAGCGGCTTTCCCGGCGTATACTTACCCCTGCTTCTATGAGGCGCAGCCAATGGTAAGTATAGCCGTCGTTTCCGCGTCGAGTTTGAATTTTCTTACGTCGTTTGCGTACGCCGATTCACAAACACGCGCGTCGCAAGTCACGCTCACGTCGAAACCACTGACGTCCTAGCGACGTCAGTGGGAGCAATGCACGTTTGGAAATTCCCCGGATGGCGCATGCGCATTTAAATCGGCGCGGGAACGCGCCTGATTTAAATAGTACACTCCCCCTAGCTGCGGAATTTGAATTCCGCCGGGGGTTTTACGATCCGCCTCCGCAAGTTTGGAGGTAAGTGGTTTGTGAATTACCCACTTGCCTCCCAAACTTGCGGGAGCGTATCTTAAATCACGTAGATCGAGCGGATCTATAGATCCGCTGATCTACGTGAATCTGGCCCAATAAATGTACCCCCAATGGCAGTGCCAGCGCCAAAGATGACCCATTCAAGTGAATGTGGTCACAATACAACTGCCCTGTGTTGTAGGCTTTTCCGGAACTAGTCACCTCCCGCCCGTGGTTCGTCATTTGACGTCCTTGACTTTCAGGGGGGGATATCTGAATGATGGGTGCAGCTACAGGCATCATTCAGATATCACTGTTTTCATTCGGAGATTCTGTACACAGCAAGAATGATCGTATCCGCAGTTCTGCCGCTTAATCGTTCCTTTAGGCGACGGGAGGGGACGTCCGCCTGCCCCCCCCCTCCCCGCTGCCATCTGGTGCTTCTCCGGGCTCTCCCATGCCATTGGGGACCCGGAGAAAGAATAAGCCGGTGCTGGATGACGACCATAGGGATTTCTGGTGACCAGGTGGTTACCAGTCATCTCCATGACCGTCAGAGGCCTGGGTGCGACGTTATGACGTCACGCCCGGGCCCCGGACACAAACAAAGTCGTGATCGCGGCTAGTAAGCATGAGATCGGTGATTTGTTTTTTTTGATCTCATGCTTTCCAGCCTGGAGGAGAGATGTGGGATCCTATTGACCACCCTGCCTCTCTCCATAAAGAGGACCTGTCACACACACACTATTCCTATTACAAGGGATGTTTACATTCCTTGTAATAGGAATAAAAATGATCAAATATTTTTTTGATAATAAGTGTAAAAATAAAAAATAAAGTAAAAAAAAAAAAACGTAAAACACCCCTGTCCCCAGTAGCTCGCGCACACACACCTAAGTCCCGCCCACATATGTAAACGCCGCTCAAACCACACATATGAGGTATCGCCGCGTACGTTAGAGCGTGAGCAACAATTCTAGCACTAGACCTCCTCCGTAACTCTAGACTGGTAACCTGTAAAAAAAAATAAAGCGTCGCCTATGGAGATTTCTAAGTACCGAAGCTTGGCGCCATTCCATGAGTGTGCGCAATTTTAAAGCGTGACATCTTAGGTATCTATTTACTCGGCGTAACGTCATCTTTCACATTATACAAAAAAATTGGGCTAACTTCACTGTTTTGTTATCTTTGAATTCATGAAAACAAATTTTTTTACCCCAAAAAAAGGCGTTCGAAAAATGATTGCGCAAATACTGCGCGAGATAAAAAGTTGCAATGACCGTTATTTTATTCCCTAGGTTGTCTGCTAAAAAAAGAAACATATATAGTGTTTGGGGGTTCTGAGTAATTTTCTAGCAAAAAAAATTATGATTTTTACATGTAGGAGAGAAGGACATTGTATTGTCCCGGAATGAAGTTGCCCGGGACCCGGGACAGACATCAATTGCGGGACACGTGGGCACCCTTACCCTATGTCACTGGTGTAAACGAGTCCTAAAAACGGGCAAAATGCTCAATTCACAAAGCTTCAACTCAAGGATAAGGATCTTTATTTTTCACTTATGTGACAGTTATTTTCAAAACTCATTGGGCTCAGCTGAAAATAACTGTCACTTTTTTTATTTTATTTCTTGGCACCACGGATCCCTATCCTGGTGTGTGAATTGAACCTCCTGGAAGGATCGTTATTTCCCGGAGATAAGACAAAGCGTCAGGAGATGACCTTCCCCCCCCCGAATCGTCCTTTTCAGGCTTTTGTACTCCAAGCGGGCGTCGTTTAGACGGAACGAGTTAAGCGCGGATCGCATAAACAGTCCTGCAGCTGCAGCGCATCAGACGGCGCACAAACACACGCACGCCAATTAAAAGTGATACATTAAACAGATTGGCACCACGCCCGCCCCGTGCCATCACAGGAGGTAGAGCATCGGCTTGGCTGCGGCACATTGCTTTCTCCCAGATGGGACCGCCGCGTCTTCGCTCTGCAGATGTTTCCGCCGCCGCCGCCGGATTAACAATGCAAATCTCTTCATCGCTTTTCATCGTCGGGGGGACGGGCAGGTGACGGGCAGGTGACGGGCCTCCCGGGTTCAAGAGGAGATGGCTGGGCAATTAAAAGAAAAGTCCAATACCCGTCACTCCTCAGTCCCCCCCCCCCTCCGGTGATCACCCGGCGCGCTCTGTGGAAGCTGTGTCCTGAAGGTGAAGAGCCAATCGCAGCTAATCACCATGTAAACACGTTTGCCGGTTATTGCCATTCCTTTTCTCGTGCTGTCACAGCGTGAGGAGAAGAGAGAGGTGGTAACTGGCTGGTGTGAAAGGGGGAATCTGCACTGATAATCAGTGTCCTGGTGATCAGTGCAACACCAACAGTGCCCATCATTGCAGCCTTATCAGTGCCCACCAGTGCCACCTCATCAGTGCCCATAAGTGCTGCCTGACAGTGCCCATCAGTGCTGCCTATCAGTGCCCATTAGGGCTGCCTATCAGTGCCTCATATTGCAGGTTCATCAGTGCCCACAAGTGCCACCTCACTCAGTGCTGCCTATCAGTGCCCATCAGTTCCACCTATCAGTGCTGCCTATCAGTCAGTGCCTATCAGTGCCTCCTATTAGTGCCCATCGGGGCTGCCTATCAGTGCCACATATTGCAGGCTCATCAGTGCCCACCAGTGCCACCTCACTCAGTGCTGCCTGTCAGTGCCCATCAGTGCTGCATATTAGTGCCGCCTATTAGTGCACATCAGTGACATATATCATTGCAGCCTTATCAGTGCCACCTCATTAGTGCCTATAAGTGCTGCCTGACAGTGCCCATCAGTGCTGCCTGACAGTGCCCATCAATGCTGCCTGAGTGCCCATCAGTGCCGCCTATCAGTGCCCATCAGTGCCATATATCATTGCAGCCTTATCAGTGCCCACCAGTGCCACCTCATAAGTGCCCATCAGTGCTGCCTGAGTGCCCATCAGTGCTGCCTATCAGTGCCGATCAATGCTGCCTATCAGTGCCCATCAGTGCTGCCTATGAGTGTCCATCAGTGCAACCTATCAGTGCTGCCTATCAGTGCCCACCAGGGGTGCCTATCAGTGCACATCAGTGCCTCATATTGCAGGTTCATCAGTGCCCACCAGTGCCACCTTACTCAGTACTGCCTGTCAGTGCCCATCAGTTCTACCTATCAGTGCTGCCTATTAGTGCCCATCAGTGCTGCCTATTAGTGCCCATCAGTGCTGCCTATCAGTGCCCACCCGGGCTGCCTATCAGTGCCACATATTGCAGGTTCATCAGTGCCCACCAGTGCCACCTCACTCTCTGCTGTCTGTCAGTGCCCATCAGTTCCGCCTATAAGTGCTTTCTATCAGTGCCACCTATTAGCGCCCATTAGGGCTGCCTATCAGTGCACATCAGTACCACATATTGCAGGCTCATCTGTGCCCACCAGTGCCACCTCACTCAGTGCTGCCTGTCAGTGCCTATCAGTGCCGCCTATCAGTGCCCATCAGTGCTGCCTATCAGTGCACATCAGTTCCATATATCATTGCAGCCTCATCAGTGCCACATCATCAGTGCCCATCGGTGCAGCCTATCAGTGCCCATCAGTGTTGCCTATCAATGCTGCCTCATTAGTGCCCATCAGTGAAGGAGAAAATATTATAGAACACAGGAAGCGCCACCTGAGCGTAGTATTAGAGCACAATTGAATGGCAAGGTAAGCGATAATACTCACAAGATAAGGATAAAAGAGGCTCACCTGTACATGGCATCTCTCTTGGCGTCCAAGGCGGGCATCCACTCATTGCCGGGGGTCCGCTGTCAGTCCTGTGGCCACCAGGAAGTCGGCCGGGAATCAACATGGAACGCAAAGAAATGACATTACCGTGCATCAAAAACGCATCCGGAATGCAGAAAACGAGGCGCAAACCCGCCATTAACCATGGCAGCGCCGGAGAAGCCGAATACAAAGAGAACCATCCATGGTCTGGGGTACATGTGAGACGGGACAATGAGATGTTACTTTTGGAAAGGGGGGGGGAGGGTGGAGGGCAGTTCTTCTTTAAGGTGGGGCTAATCTTACCTTTCCTATAATGATCCCTGTCCCTCCCTGGCGCTCCTCCCCTTTTTATAGTGGATGGAGCCTGTTGGGCCCCTCCCACAGCTTGTCGCCACCGCCCTGTAGTTTTCTATAGTGGATTGAGTCTGCTGGGCCCCTCCCACAACTTGTCTCCACCCCCTGTAGTTTTCTATAGCGGATGGAGCCTGTTGGGCCCCTCCCACAACTTGTCTCCACCCCCTGTAGTTTTCTATAGCGGATGGAGCCTGTTGGGCCCCTCCCACAACTTGTCTCCACCCCCTGTAGTTTTCTATAGAGGATGGAGCCTGCTGGGCCCCTCCCACAGCTTGTCTCCACCCCCTGTAGTTTTCTATAGTGGATGGAGTCTGCTGGGCCCCTCCCACAGCTTGTCTCCACCCCCTGTAGTTTTCTATAGTGGATGGAGTCTGCTGGGCCCCTCCCACAGCTTGTCTCCACCCCCTGTAGTTTTCTATAGTGCATGGAGCCGGTTGGGCCCTTCCCACAGCTTGTCTCCACCCCCTGTAGTTTCCTATAGCAGATAGAGCCTGTTGGGCCCCTCCCACAGCTTGTCTCCACCCCCTGTAGTTTTCTATAGTGGATGGAGTCTTCTAGGCCCCTCCCACAGCTTGTCTCCACCCCCTGTAGTTTTCTCTAGTGAATGGAGTCTGTTGGGCCCCTCCCACAGCTTGTCTTCACCCCCTGTAGTTTCCTATAGTGGATGGAGCCTGCTGGTCCCCTCCCACAGCTTGTCTCCACCCCCTGTAGTTTTCTATAGTGGATGGAGTCTGCTGGGCCCCTCCCACAACTTGTCTCCACCCCCTGTAGTTTTCTCTAGTGAATGGAGTCTGCTGGGCCCCTCCCACAGCTTGTCTCCACCCCCTGTAGTTTTCTATAGTAGATGGAGCCTGCTGGGCCCCTCCCACAGCTTGTCTCCACCCCCTGTAGTTTTCTATAGTGGATGGAGCCTGCTGGTCCCCTCCCACAGCTTGTCTCCACCCCCTGTAGTTTTCTATAGTGGATGGAGCCTGATGGGCCCCCCCCACAGCTTGTCTCCACCCCCTGTAGTTTTCTATAGTGGATGGAGCCTGTTGGGCCCCTCCCACAGCTTGTCTCGGCCCCCTGTAGTTTTCTCTAGTGGATGGAGTCTTCTGGGCCCCTCCCACAGCTTGTCTCCACCCCCTGTAGTTTTCTCTAGTGAATGGAGTCTGTTGGGCCCCTCCCACAGCTTGTCTCCACCCCCTGTAGTTTTCTATAGTGGATGAAGCCTGTTGGGCCCCTCCCACAGCTTGTCTCCACCCCCTGTAGTTTTCTCTAGTGGATGGAGTCTGCTGGGCCCCTCCCACAGCTTGTCTCCACCCCCTGTAGTTTTCTATAGTAGATGGAGCCTGCTGGGCCCCTCCCACAGCTTGTCTCCACCCCCTGTAGTTTTCTATAGTGGATGGAGCCTGTTGGGACCCTCCCACAGCTTGTCTCGGCCCCCTGTAGTTTTTTCTAGTGGATGGAGTCTGTTGGGCCCCTCCCACAGCTTATCTCCACCCCCTGTAGATTTTTTATAGTGGATGGAGCCTGCTGGGCCCCTCCCACAGCTTGTTTCCACCACCTGTAGTTTTCTATAGTAGATGAAGCCTGCTGGGCCCCTCCCACAACTTGTCTCCGCCCCCTGTAGTTTTCTATAGTGGATGGAGCCTGTTGAGCCCCTCCCACAACTTGTCTCCACCCCCTGTAGTTTTCTATAGTGGATGGAGCCTGTTGGGCCCCTCCCACAACTTGTCTCCACCCATGTAGTTTTCTATAGTAGATGGAGTCTGTTGAGCCCCTCCCACAGCTTGTCTCCACCCCCTGTAGTTTTCTATAGTGGATGGAGTCTTCTGGGCCCCTCCCACAGCTTGTCTCCACCCCCTGTAGTTTTCTATAGTGAATGGAACCTGTTGGGCCCATCCCACAGCTTGTCTCCACCCCCTGTAGTTTTCTATAGTGAATGGAACCTGTTGGGCCCCTCCCACAGCTTGTCTCCACCCATGTAGTTTTCTATAGTAGATGGAGTCTGTTGAGCCCCTCCCACAGCTTGTCTCCACCCCCTGTAGTTTTCTATAGTGGATGGAGCCTGTTGGGCCCCTCCCACAACTTGTCTCCACCCATGTAGTTTTCTATAGTGGGTGGAGTCTGTTGAGCCCCTCCCACAGCTTGTCTCCACCCCCTGTAGTTTTTTTTATAGTGAATGGAGTCTGCTGGGCCTCTCCCACAGCTTGTCTCCGCCCCCTGTATTTTTCTATAGTGGGTGGAGCCTTATGGGCCCCTCCCACAGCTCTACTCTCTGCACAGTCTATGTACAGCACAGTGAAGAATATATTACATTAAATTGTTTTTGCCCGGAATCAGCTTTCACATGTATAAAGCCTCTATACAATCCTTTTCATCAGCAATGCACACTGACTGGGGTTCCCAACCGTAGTCCAAAAAATGGAAATTCCGGAAGGCCAGCTTGGAAGGGCTCGCTGCGAGTCAAATCGATTCTCCTCGACTCCATTGCGCTCTGCCCTGATCATTGAACACCGAGAATCAAATAGTTCAAATAGGCGCATAAATCTGCATAATGAGCATGCATACATCTGCATATATAATGTAAATAGGCCCGCAGTGTACGGCTTTTCCCCCCGGCGCGGCACAGCCCCGGCGCGCACTAGGCGCGGGACACGCCGCGGATGGGCTGTACAAGTGTGCGGCAGATGGTGACTTTTTTTTTTTTTTTTTAGCCGCCTGTCAGCTCAAATTAAAGTTAATCACTTGAAGTGGGAACCATTATGTGTAATTTTTCATTGATTGAAATAAAGATACCTTCAAATTATGTACTCAGTTTAATACCGCGCCGTGACCTTGGCGCCGGGCGGACAACTTTAAAAACCCAAGTTTACTTTTTTCTGGCTGCTGAGCTTTTATTTTTCTCATCTAAGTCATGGCCGATCTCCTTCCCCCTGATTTTTTCAGGTTGACGGGTCCTAGCTCCTCCCACATTTTGGTGACAGGGTGAACAGTACAGACTGTCCACCGTGGTGTGGCGCCGCAACTCTTCACGCCCACTTCTTTGTTATGGGCCAGAATTTCCATATGGTATTCATAAATATATAATATATGCATTGAGGTTTGCTAGAAAGACGGCGTCATCCAGGGTCACCTAGTCAAGGGTGACCCTTCTCTCCACCTTGCGGGCTCTTGTTGTAGACTTGCATGGCTCTTGCTGTAGACTTGCGGGGGCTCTTGCTGTAGACTTGCGGGGGCTCTTGCTGTAAACTTGCGGGGGCTCTTGCTGTAGACTTGCGGAGCTCTTGCTGTAGACTTGCATGGCTCTTGCTGTAGACTTGCGGGGCTCTTGCTGTAGACTTTCTGGGCTCATGCTGTAGACTTGCGGAGCTCTTGCTGTAGACTTGCGGGGCTCTTGCTGTAGACTTGCGGGCGAACAGGCTAGTTGGCAGGTGAACGGGTGGGCAGGCCAGTCTGCAGGTGAGTGGGTAGGCCAGTCCACAGTTAAACGGACGGGCAGGCCAGTCCGCAGGTGAACGGACGGGTAGGCCAGTCCGCAGGTGAGCGGGCGGGCAGGCCAGTCAGCGGGCCGGCAGGTGAACAGACGGGTAGGCCAGTCCGCAGGTGAGCGGGCGGGTAGGCCAGTCCGCAGATGAGCGGGCGGGTAGGCTAGTCTGCAGGTGAGTGGGCGGGTAGGCCAGTCTGCAGGTGAGCGGGCTGGCAAGTCAGTCAGCGGGCCGGCAGGTGAGCGGGTGAACAGGCCAGTTGGCAGGTGAGCGGGCGGGCAGGCCAGTCTGCAGGTGAGTGGGTAGGCCAGTCCGCAGTTAAACGGGCGGGCAGGCCAGTCAGCAGGTGAACGGGCGGGTAGGCCAGTCCGCAGGTGAACGGGCGGGTAGGCCAGTCAGCGGGCCGGCAGGTGAACAGACGAGTAAGGCCAGTCCGCAGTTGAACGGGCGGGTAGGCCAGTCCACAGGTGATCAGGCGGGAAGGCCAATCAGCGGGCCGGCAGGTGAACGGGCGGGTAGGCCAGTCCGCAGGTGAGCAGGCGGGTAGGCCAGTCCGCAGGTGAGTGGGCGGGTAGTCCAGTCCGCAGGTGAGCGGGCTGGCAAGTCAGTCAGTGGGCTGGCAGGTGAGCGGGTGAACAGGCCAGTTGGCAGGTGAGCGGACGGGCAAGCCAGTCAGTGGGCCGGCGGGTGAGTGGGCGAACAGGCTAGTTGGCAGGTGAACGGGTGGGCAGGCCAGTCTGCAGGTGAGTGGGTGGGTGGGTAGGCCAGTCCGAAGTTAAACAGGTGGGCAGGCCAGTCCGCAGGTGAACGGGCAGGTAGGCCAGTCCGCAGGTGAACGGGCAGGTAGGCCAGTCCACAGGTGAGCGGGCGGGCAGGCCAGTCAGCGGGTTGGCAGGTGAACAGATGGGTAGGCCAGTCCTCAGTTGAACGGGCGGGTAGGCCAGTCCACAGGTGAGCAGGCGGGCAGGCCAATCAGCGGGCCGGCAGGTGAACGGGTGGGTAGGCCAGTCCGCAGGTAAACAGACGGGTAGGCCAGTCCACACGTGAGCAGGCCAGTCAGCGGGCCGGCAGGTAAACGGGCGGGTAGGCCAGTCCGCAGGTGAACGGGCGGGTAGGCCAATCCGCAGGTGAATGGGCGGGTAGGCCAGTCCACAGGTAAACAGGTGGGCAGGCCAGTCAGTGGGCCGGCAGGTGAGTGGGTGAACAGGTCAGTTGGCAGGTGAGCGGTCGGGGAGGCCAGTTCATAGGTGAGCGGGTGGGTAGGCCAGTCCGCAGGTGAGTGGGCGGGTAGGCCAGTCCGCAGGTGAACGGGCGGATAGGCCAGTCCGCAGGTGAAAGGGTGGGTAAGCCAGTGCACAGGTGAGCGGACAGGCAGGCAGTCAGCAGGTGAGCAGATGAACAGGCCAGTTGTCAGGTGAGTGGGCGGGCAGGTGGGTGAGCGGGCGAACAGGCTAGTTGGCAGGTGAGCGGGCAGGCAGGCCAGTCAGCGGATGGGCAGGTGAGCGGGTCAACAGGCCAGTTGGCAGGTGAGTCAGCGGACCGGCAGGTGAGCGGGTGAACAGGTCTTTCGGCGGGCGAGCAGGCGGGAAAGAAGGGAAAAAAGAAATCTCGCGCCAAATTATATATGTAAATAAATATGTGAAAATAGATTTTAAATAAATTAAAATGGGTAGCCGAGCTGCTCTCTGTGAAATTACATAGAATGCAATTGAACAGTGAAATAGAAATTAAGAGGCGCTAGCTCATACGTGTTCATAACACTCAAATAGTAAATTATGCAAACAGAAAAAGAAAGGGGATGACCTGGGTTTAAATGAGTGGATGTGAATAAAATAAACATATGACGTACGTGACCTGTAAGCCTCGACGTACGTTTCCTGACGACGTGACATCTTCACGAAACGTACGTCGAGGCTTACAGGTCACGCTCGACCCACGCACTTCCTGGTCCCGCTGGCTCCCTCCTTCCAGAGGGTTGGAACGCACGCCATCGCACGCTATCGCGGCTCTGCATGCTCCATTGCCGGCGTTGGTACTACATCTCCTCTCCCCATATTACCACACGTCTTCAACCTCAGTGCTGGGGCTAGGCACCCCTTCAAGTAAGAGGCTATTTGGCGTTTGTTCTTCTGTTTTATCCAAAAAAAACGTTATCATTCTATGGCGATTTTCTTTCTCTTGTTTTAATACTTCATGTGGCGTGGAGTGTGGCGGTATCAAGACTGCGAGATCATAGCTTGGAAAACTATCTTTAACCTGCTTATGTGACCCCTTTTTAACTAAAGTGGTCCATTATTTGCGGTAAGGTGCCATCCATGAGCACTTTGGTGGTCTGTCTTTATTGGTGAAGGTGGAATATCTTCTATCTACTTACATTGAGGATCCACTATTATTATATATATATGGACTCTATTTTTGGCACAATTTTCACTCATTTGTTGTGCACTATTATCAATTGATTTTTTAAACATTGTGTATAATCTGTTATGCATGGTCACTATTTATCTTAATCATATGTTGATTTTATTCACATCCACTCATTTAAACCCAGGCGGGAAAGACAGTCAGCGGGCCATAGGGTGGAGGAGCAGAGAGGTGACGTCTCTCAGCGCCCGCCCTGCATCACCGCAGCCACGGGCACATCATCTCTCTGCTGCCTGCCTTCACACAGCAAGTGACAATCCACGTGTGGCAGGCGACATGGCAAGTGACAATCCGCATCTGAAGACCTTCCCACCCTTTCCTGTCAAGACCACACCCTCATTTTGGGACACGCCCTGACATTTTCCAGTGAGGACACCAGTTCTGAGGGCCTTGGGGGGGGGGGGGAGTCAGTAGAGTCCCTTAATTTGCAGCAATTTACTCTGACTTCCTGTCTTGCTATGGAGCCCGTCAGCTGACTTTTTGACAGTTTTTAGCCTCCCGACATGGCACCTGTCTCTCTCTAGCTGAGAACTCAGGTGGGAGGTCCACTGTTATTATAGAACAGTCAAAACTAGAAGCGATGCAAAGCCCCCCCCCCAGTTGCGGAACGCCGCCCGCCCACACAACAACCCATTGGATGGGGGTCTGCCGCGCTAGCGTCCTCCATGTGTATGGGCTTTCCCCCCTGATGGTGGCCCTGCCAGTATTATTATACCAGCCAGGGCCGGCTTTAGGTGTTCAGGCGCCCTGTGCGAGCTAATCCTGTGGCGCCCCCCCCCCCAGACCGCTACACACTGATCGCTACACAATACACTACCCACAGACCACTACTACACAATACACACTGACCGCTACACAAACTACCCACAGACCATTACACAATAAACTATCCACAGACCACTACACAATACACACTGACCGTTACACAATACACTGCCCACAGACCACTACACAATAAACTACCCATAGACCGCTACACAATACACACTGACCGCTACACAATACACACTGACCGCTACACAATACACTGCCCACAGACCACTACACAATACACACTGACCGCTACACAAACTACCCACAGACCATTACACAATAAACTATCCACAGACCGCTACACAATAAACTACCCACAGACCGCTACAAAATACACACTGACCGCTACACAATACACTACCCACAGACCACTACACAATAAACTACCCACAGACCGCTACAAAATACACACTGACCGCTACACAATACACACTGACCATTACACAATACACTGCCCACAGACCACTACACAATACACACTGACCGCTACACAAACTACCCACAGACCACTACACAATAAACTACCCACAGACCGCTACACAATACACACTGACCGCTACACAATACACTACCCACAGACCACTACACAATAAAACTACCCACAGACCACTACACAATAAAACTACCCACAGACCACTACACAATAAACTACCCACAGACCACTACACAATAAACTACCCACAGACCACTACACAATAAACTACCCACAGACCACTACACAATAAACTACCCACAGACCACTACACAATAAACTACCCACAGACCACTACACAATACACACTGACCGCTACACAAACTACCCACAGACCACTACACAATAAACTACCCACAGACCGCTACACAATACACACTGACCGCTACACAATACACTACCCACAGACCACTACACAATAAAACTACCCACAGACCACTACACAATAAACTACCCACAGACCACTACACAATAAACTACCCACAGACCACTACACAATAAACTACCCACAGACCACTACACAATAAACTACCCACAGACCGCTACAAAATACACACTGACCACTACACAATACACACTGACCGCTACACAATAAAACTACCCACAGACCATTACATAATAAACTACCCACAGACCGCTACAAAATACACACTGACCGCTACACAATACACTGCCCACAGACCACTACACAATACACACTGACCGCTACACAAACTACCCACAGACCATTACATAATAAACTACCCACAGACCTAGAGCCATATATTTTCTCACTGATGCTGGGGGCCCGTGACATGTTTTGCCCCTGCCGGCCACAATCCGGCCCTCCTAAAGTCTGAAGGACAATAAAGTGGCCCTTTGTTTGAAAAGTTTGGAGATCCCTGGCCTAGGCCAAGATACAGCATTGCATGCCGCCCAAGACAATCCAGCAGCTCCTTCGGGGGCAGCGCTACACATATATTTTTTCAAACTTGTTACTTTCCGATGAAACTTTTCACCATGAAGCGGCTCAAAGAAAAAGAAATGTCATTTATAATCGGGATGAGATCTGGGAAGCGTTGATATCTTTTTTTTTTTCTGCGGTGAAAAGGCCGCGGTTTACTACAGCTCTTCCTCCTCGGGGGCGATCGGTCACAAATCACGGCGCGCTACGTGTCAGGAGGGAAAGTTTTCGGGGATTTAGCCCAGAATGAAACATTTAAATTTTGCAGATCTCTTAGATAAAGAGGGATTTCCATTCCGATCTCGTTTTTTTTCCGCCCGTCGTAACTCCTGCATCCTCCCTTGTTATCGCAACGCGCTGACATGTTCTTTGACGAGTCTTAGGGAGCGTTTCCCCCCCGGGGACGAGGCTGGGTAGAAATATGAACGTTTTTCTCTAACCCGCCTGTGCCCTTTGCTAAATCTCCCCCGGCTGAGTGCACTCAGAAACTTGGAACGGGACCCAGATCGGAAGGCGTGCCACTGCGAGCGTAAAGTCCTCATCCTCCAGATCCCCATTAACCCCACTGTGTGCAACCCGTCCCGCCGGCCCTCGCCGACCTTTCACCGACAGAGCACCACGGCAAGCCTGGAATTCACATTTTTCCTTTTTTATTTTTAAATGTAGTTTGTAGAATTATTTTCATTTCCGCACTCTTGGTGGGAATTTTTTCTTTTTTTGGACCGGAGTTAGAGCTCAAAACCTACAGACTTTTACTCATCTTTTATTCTTGAATTGTTTTATTTACAACATCTCTGAGATCTGCAAAGGTAGGGACGGCTTAGGCCTCATTCACACTGGGCCGTTCGGGTCCGTCTGTCACGGACCTGAACGGCCGCTCCATGCATCGCTATGGAGCGTTGGATGTCAGCGGAGACATGTCCGCTGACATCCGACCCGATCCGACCTGCTAAAAACAGACGTATGGGGGCAGTGCCAGCCCAAGACATTGTGCTGCCTGGGACCAAGAATGAAATGCTGCCCCCCCCCCCCCAGAAAAAAAATCACGCCAACCAAAAGGCCCCCACATTCATTATTTTATATCATGATAACTAAAGGGGACCTGTCATGGCTCTATACATGTATAAAGGAGTATAAAGAGGACCTGCCATGGCTCTATAAATGTATATAGGAGTATAAAGAGGACCTGTCATGGCTCTATAAATGTATATAGGAGTATAAAGAGGGCCTGTCATGGCTCTATACATGTATAAAGGAGTATAAAGAGGACCTGTCATGGCTCTATACATGTATAAAGGAGTATAAAGAGGGCCTGTCATGGCTTTATAGATGTATAAAGAGGACCTGTCATGGCTCTATACATGTATAAAGGAGTATAAAGAGGGCCTGTCTTGGCTCTAAACATGTATAAAGAAGTATATAGAGGACCTGTCATGGCTCTATACATGTATAAAGAGGACCTGTCATGGCTCTATACATGTATATAGAGGACCTGTCGAGACTCTTTACATGTAAAGGAATATAAAGAGGACCTGCCATGGCTCTATAAATGTATATAGGAGTATAAAGAGGACCTGTCATGGCTCTATAAATGTATATAGGAGTATAAAGAGGACCTGTCATGGCTCTATACATGTATATAGGAGTATAAAGAGGACCTGTCATGGCTCTATACATGTATATAGGAGTATAACGAGGACCTGTCATGGCTCTATACATGTATAAAGAGGACCTGTCATGGCTCTATACATGTATATAGAGGACCTGTCGAGACTCTTTACATGTAAAGGAATATAAAGAGGACCTGCCATGGCTCTATAAATGTATATAGGAGTATAAAGAGGACCTGTCATGGCTCTATACATGTATATAGGAGTATAAAGAGGACCTGTCATGGCTCTATATATGTCAAACAAAAAAAAAATCAGAGGAGGCGACCGGGCCCCTGGGGACCATCGTGCCCCTGGGGACCATTGGGCCCCTTACAGGTGTAATGCCTGTACCCCCCTGATGGCGGCCCTGGCGACCCTAGTCGCAATGCAGGTGACCTGTCGCTGGCCACCCCCCCTGGACCCTGGAGGAATCGGCTTACTCCTGCTGCTAATTTCTAAAGGTGGGGGGGTCAAACAAAAAAAAAATCAGAGGAGGCGACCGGGCTCCTGGGGACGATCGGGCCCCTTACAGGTGTAATGCCTGTATCCCCCTGATGGCGGCTCTGGTAACCCTAGTCGCAATGCGGGTGACCTGTCGCTGGCCACCCCCCATGGGCACCCCCCCTGGACTCTGAAGGAATCGGCTGCTCCATCTGGAATACCGGGGCCTGTTTTTTGCCCCAGTCCAGGCCTCCTGGGGAGTAAGTGTGGGCTTCCCTTCTTCCTGGTCATGTGACCAGAAACGGGAGGAAAGGGAGGTTGCCTTTATTCCTGGGTGGGCCTATGCTGAGAAGGCGGTCCAATTGTCAGTACATACAGTGTAGAGAGGAGCAACTCAGGAAAACCCTGCCAAAGCCCCAAGGAACCCCCCATGGCCACCCATTACCCGGGCCTGTTTTTTGCCCCAGTCCAGGCCTCCTGGGGAGTAAGCGTGGGCTGCCCTTCTTCCTGGTCATGTGACCAGAAACGGGAGGAAAGGGAGGTTGCCTTTATTCCTGGGTGGGCCTATGCTGAGAAGGCAGTCCATTTGTCAGTACATACAGTGTAGAGAGGAGCAACTAAGGAAAACCCCTCCAAAGCCCCAAGGAGCCCCCATGGCCACCCATTCCCTTCAAAATTACTCCTGCTGCAAGTTTCTAAAGGTGGGGGGGTCAAACAAAAAAAATCAGAGGAGGCAACCGGACCCCTCATGCCTGTACCCCCCTGATGGCGGCCCTGGCGACCCTAGTCGCAATGAGGGTGACCTGTCGCTGGCCCACCCCCCTGAACCCTGGAGGAATCGGCTGCTCCATCTGGAATACCTGGGCCTGTTTTTTTCCCAGTCCAGGCCTCCTGGGGAGTAAGCGTGGGCTTCCCTTCTTCCTGGTCATGTGACCAGAAACGGGAGGAAAGGGAGGTTGCCTTTATTCCTGGGTGGGCCTATGCTGAGAAGGCGGTCCAATTGTCAGTACATACAGTGTAGAGAGGAGCAACTAAGGAAAACCCCTCCAAAGCCCCAAGGATCAAGCCCTTATGGCCACCCATCCCCTTCAAAATTACTCCTGCTGAGAGTTTCTAAAGGTGGGGGGGTCAAACAAAAAAAAATCAGAGGAGGCGACCGGGCCCCTGGGGACCATCGGGCCCCTTACAGGTGTAATGCCTGTACCTCCCTGATGGTGGCCCTGGCAACCCTAGTCGCAATGCGGGTGACCTGTCGCTGGCCAAGGGTGGGCTTCCCTTCAAAAAAAAAAATCAGAGGAGGCGACGGGCCCCTTACAGGTGTAATGCCTGTACCCCCCTGATGGCGGCCCTGGCGACCCTAGTCGCAATGCGGGTGACCTGTCGCTGGCCACCCCCCCCTGGACCCTGGAGGAATCGGCTGCTCCATCTGGAATAACCGGGCCTGTTTTTTTCCCCAGTCCAGGCCTCCTGGGGAGTAAGCGTTGGCTTCCCTTCTTCCTGGTCATGTGACCAGAAATGGAAGGAAAGAGGTGTTACCTTTATTCCTGGGTGGGCCTATGCTGAGAAGGCGGTCCAATTGTCAGTACATACAGTGTAGAGAGGACAACTTAGGAAAACCCCTCCAAAGCCCCAAGGAGCCCCCATGGCCACCCATTACCCGGGCCTGTTTTTTGCCCCAGTCCAGGCCTCCTGGGGACTAAGGGTGGGCTTCCCTTCTTCCTGGTCATGTGACCAGAAACGGGAGGAAAAAGGAGGTTGCCTTTATTCCTGGGTGGGCCTATGCTGAGAAGGCGGTCCAATTGTCAGTACATACAGTGTAGAGAGGACAACTTAGGAAAACCCTGCCAAAGCCCCAAGGAGCCCCCATGGCCACCCTCGACCCGGGCCTGTTTTTTGCCCCAGTCCGGTCCTCCTGGGGAGTAAGAGTGGGCTTCCCTTCTTCCGGGTCATGTGACCAGAAACGGGAGGAAAGAGGTGTTACCTTTATTCCTGGGTGGGCCTATGCTGAGAAGGCGGTCCAACTGTCAGTACATACAGTGTAGAGAGGAGCAACTCAGGAAACCCCCTCTAAAGCCCCAAGGAACCCCCCATGGCCACCCATTACTCGGGCCTGTTTTGTGCCCCAGTCCAGGCCTCCTGGGGAGTAAGAGTGGGCTGCCCTTCTTCCTGGTCATGTGACCAGAAACGGGAGGAAAGGGAGGTTGCCTTTATTCCTGGGTGGGCCTATGCTGAGAAGGCGGTCCAATTGGCAGTACATACAGTGTAGAGGGGAGCAACTAAGGAAAACCCCTCCAAAGCCCCAAGGAGCCCCCATGGCCAACCATCCCCTTCAAAATTACTCCTGCTGCGAGTTTCCAAAGGTGGGGGGGGTCAAACAAAAAAAAACAGAGGAGGCGACCGGACCCCTGATGCCTGTACCCCCCTGATGGCAGCCCTGGCGACCCTAGTCGCAATGCGGGTGACCTGCCGCTGGCCCACCCCCGCGGGCACCCCCCCGAACCCTGGAGGAATCGGCTGCTCCATCTGGAATACCGGGGCCTGTTTTTTGCCCCAGTCCGGGCCTCCTGGAGAGTAAGAGTGGGCTGCCCTTCTTCCTGATCATGTGACCAGAAACGGGAGGAAAGGGAGGTTGCCTTTATTCCTGGGTGGGCCTATGCTGAGAAGGTGGTCCAATTGTCAGTACATACAGTGTAGAGAGGAGCAACTCAGGAAAACCCCTCCAAAGCCCCAAGAAACCCCCCATGGCCACCCATTACCCGGGCCTGTTTTTTGCCCCAGTCCAGGCCTCCTGGGGAGTAAGGGTGGGCTTCCCTCCTTCCTGGTCATGTGACCAGAAACGGGAGGAAAGGGAGGTTGCCTTTACTCCTGGGTGGGCCTATGCTGAGAAGGCGGTCCAACTGTCAGTACATACAGTGTAGAGAGGAGCAACTCAGGAAAACCCCTCCAACGCCCCAAGGAGCCCCCATGGCCACCCGTCCACTTCAAAATTACTCCTGCTGGGAGTTTCTGTATGTGGGGGGGTCAAACAAAAAAAATCAGAGGAGGCGACCGGGCCCCTGATGCCTGTACCCCCCTGATGGCGGCCCTGGCGACCCTAGTCGCAATGCGGGTGACCTGTCGCTGGCCACCCCCTGCGGACACCCCCCCCGGACCCTTTGCCCAGCCCCCGAGCATTAGCAAAGAAGAGGTTATCCGCAGTTCTCGGCAAGCTAAGTGTTAAATACAGACAATGTTGCGGCGGCGGCGGCGCACATATGGCATGTTACGGTGAGCATTATCCCCGGTTTATTGCAGCATATGGCGGACGTGCATCACACACATGTGTAGGACAATATATTAAATATATTACAAATTGGTGAGCAGCTTTTTGGGCGGGGGGGGGGGAGGGGGGGAGTTGCACCGTGACAGAGCTCGCCGTATTTATTTAAACAAGGTGATAAAATCTGCAGCTGGTGTCCATTAAGTCCACCCCGGGGAGGACGGGCCGCGCTCGCTCACGTACCGCTGTGTGTGACTTACAGGAGAGGGCGAGAGAAGAAATGCCGGAGAAACGTCTCCGTTTCCAGATGGATGCGGATCTCTAACGCGGTGGATGGCGGTCAACCAGGGCAAAAGGAGACACTGGGGTAGATTCAGTAAGCAATTGCATCTGCGTATCCATAGATACGCAGCGCAATTGCTTAGTTGCGCCGGCGTATCGACTTTTCTGTATTCAGAAAGCTCGATACGCCGACTGCAGCCTAAGATATGACTGGCATAAGGCTCCTTATGCCGTCGTATCGTAGGCTGCATTCTTACGATGGCCGCTAGGTGGCGTTCCCGTAGTGGCCAGCGTAGAGTATGCAAATTGCATACTCACGCCGATTCACAACCGTACGCGCGCCCTGCGTTCGCATTTTTTTGTTTGCGTTCGTCGGTTTCTGCGTAAGGCTTCTCATGCTATTAGCAGGGGCAGCCAATGCTACGTATACCCGTCGTTCCCGCGTCGCGTTTTTGAAAAATTACGTTGTTTGCGTAAGTGAATCGTGAATGGCGCTGGACGCCATTTACGTTCACGTCGAAGCAAATGACGTCCTTGCGACGTCATTTACTGCAATGCACGTCGGGAAATTTTCCCGACGGAGCATGCGCACTACGTTCGGCGCGGGAACGCGCTTAATTTAAATGATCCACGCGCCCTATGGGATCATTTAAATTGCACGCTCTTACGCCGGGCATTTTTCAGGAGCGCCCATGCAAATTACGTAGCTACTGCTTCATGAATGAAGCGTATCGCAGATAATTTGCGTAGGCGCAGGGTAAAAACGTAACGCTGCGCCTCCGTAAGAAGTGCGCAGCGGTACCTGAATCTACCCCACTCTGTTTTTGTTTACACTTCAGCTGTCAACAATAGTACAAAGCATTGAAAAGTTATTTACAAATTTAATTTGTTATTTTTTTATTTTTATTTTGTGCTTTTTTCAAACGTGTAATTATTATATGTTAAATGTGTAAAAATATTAAAAAACAAAGCAAACAAAACAATGTTTTAATTATTAATAGTTTTAAAAAATAGAGGTGAACAAATAAAAAAAAAAAAAAAAAAACAGGAAAAAATAATAATTAGGAGAAGAAAAATAAGGAGTTGATAAGGATGATTAGAGTAAATTAAGGGTTAATAAAGGGATTAAACAATTTAACCAGTTCAGCCCCGGCTGGCCAAAGACCGGGCCACTTTTTGCGATTCGGCACTGCGTCGCTTTAACAGACAATTGCGCGGTCGTGGCGACGTGGCTTCCAAACAAAATTGGCGTCCTTTTTTTCCCCACAAATAGAGCTTTCTTTTGGTGGTATTTGATCACCTCTGCGTTTTTTATTTTTTGCGCTATTAAAAACAAAAATAGAGCGACAATTTGGAAAAAAAATGAATATTTTTTACTTTTTGCTATAATAAATATCCCCCAAAAAGATATATAAAAAACATTTTTTTCCCTAATTTTATACCGATACGTATTCTTCTACATATTTTTGGTAAAAAAAAAATCGCCATAAGCGTTTATCGATTGCTTTGCGCAAAAGTAATAGCGTCTACAAAATAGGGGATAGTTTTATGGCATTTTTATTAATATTTTTTTCTTTTTACTAGTAATGGCGGCGATCAGCGATTTTTATCGTTACTGCGACATTATGGCGGACACATCGGACACCATTTTGGGACCATTGTCATTTTAACAGCGAGCAGTGCTATAAAAATGCATCGATTACTGTAAAATTGACACTGGCAGTGAAGGGGATAACCTGTAGGGGGCGCTGAAGGGGTTAAGTGTGTCCTAGGGAGTGATTCTAACTGTAGGGGGTTTGGCTACGAGTGACACGACACTGATCACTGTTCCCGATGACAGGGAACAGACGATCAGTGACATGTCACTAGGGAGAACGGGGAGGTCTTGTGTTTACACTGATATGATGAGGTCAGAGTGCAGGGGGGATATCTGGGGTGTAGAGGGGTCAGAGTGTAGGGGGGATATCTGGGGTGTAGAGAGGTCAGAGTGCTGGGGGATATCTGGGGTGTAGAGGGATCAGAGTGCTGGGGGGATATCTGGGGTGTAGAGGGATCAGAGTGCTGGGGGGATATCTGGGGTGTAGAGGGGTCAGAGTGTAGGGGGGATATCTGGGGTGTAGAGGGGTCAGAGTGCTGGGGGGATATCTGGGGTGTAGAGGGATCAGAGTGCTGGGGGGATATCTGGGGTGTAGAGGGATCAGAGTGTTGGGTGATATCTGGGGTGTAGAGGAGTCAGAGTGCTGGGGGGATATCTGGGGTGTAGAGGGGTCAGAGTGCAGAGGGGATATCTGGGGTGTAGAGGGGTCAGAGTGCTGGGGGGATATCTGGGGTGTAGAGGGGTCAGAGTGTAGGGGGGATATCTGGGGTGTAGAGGGGTCAGAGTGCAGGGGGGATATCTGGGGTGTAGAGGGATCAGAGTGCAGGGGGGATATCTGGGGTGTAGAGGGGTCAGAGTGCTGGGGAGATATCTGGGGTGTAGAGGGGTCAGAGTGCTGGGGGGATATCTGGGGTGTAGAGGGATCAGAGTGCTGGGGGGATATCTGGGGTGTAGAGGGGATCAGAGTGCTGGGGGGATATCTGGGGTGTAGAGGGGTCAGAGTGCAGGGGGGATATCTGGGGTGTAGAGGGATCAGAGTGCTGGGGGGATATCTGGGGTGTAGAGGGATCAGAGTGCTGGGGGGATATCTGGGGTGTAGAGGGGTCAGAGTGCAGGGGGGATATCTGGGGTGTAGAGGGATCAGAGTGCTGGGGGGGTATCTGGGGTGTAGAGGGATCAGAGTGCTGGGGGGATATCTGGGATGTAGAGGGGTCGGAGTGCTGGGGGGATATCTGGGGTGTAGAGGGGTCAGAGTACTGGGGGGATATCTGGGGTGTAGAGGGGGGTCAGAGTGCTGGGGGGATATCTGGGGTGTAGAGGGATCAGAGTGCTGGGGGGATATCTGGGGTGTAGAGGGGTCAGAGTGCTGGGGGGATATCTGGGGTGTAGAGGGGTCAGAGTGCGGGGGGATATCTGGGGTGTAGAGGGGTCAGAGTGCTGGGGGGATATCTGGGGTGTAGAGGGATCAGAGTGCTGGGAGGATATCTGGGGTGTAGAGGGGTCAGAGTGCTGGGGGGGATATCTGGGGTGTAGAGGGATCAGAGTACTGGGGGATATCTGGGGTGTAGAGGGGTCAGAGTGCTGGAGGGATATCTGGGGTGTAGAGGGGTCAGAGTGCTGGGGGGATATCTAGGGTGTAGAGGGGTCAGAGTGCTGGGGGGGATATCTGGGGTGTAGAGGGGTCAGAGTGCTGGGGGGATATCTAGGGTGTAGAGGGGTCAGAGTGCTGGGAGGATATGGGGTGTAGAGGGGTCAGAGTGCTGGGGGGATATCTGGGGTGTAGAGGGGTCAGAGTGCTGGAGGGATATCTGGGGTGTAGAGGGGATCAGAGTGCTGGGGGGATATCTGGGGTGTAGAGGGGTCAGAGTGCTGGGGGGGATATCTGGGGTGTAGAGGGATCAGAGTGCTGGGGGGGATATCTGGGATGTAGAGGGGTCAGAGTGCTGGGGGGATATCTGGGGTGTAGAGGGGTCAGAGTTCTGGGGGGATATCTGGGGTGTAGAGGGGTCAGAGTGCTGGGGGGATATCTGGGGTGTAGAGGGGTCATAGTGCTGGGGGGATATCTGAGATGTAGAGGGATCAGAGTGCTGGGAGGATATCTGGGGTGTAGAGGGGTCAGAGTGCTGGGGGGATATCTGGGGTGTAGAGGGGTCAGAGTGCTGGGGGGGATATATGGGGTGTAGAGGGGTCAGTGTGCTGGGGGGATATCTGACGTGTAGAGGGGTCAGAGTGCTGGGGGGATATCTGGGGTGTAGAGGGGTCAGAGTGCTGGGGGGGATATATGGGGTGTAGAGGGGTCAGAGTGCTGGGGGGATATCTGGGGTGTAGAGGGGTCAGAGTGCTGGGGGGATATCTGGGGTGTAGAGGGGTCAGTGTGCTGGGGGGATATCTGACGTGTAGAGGGGTCAGAGTGCTGGGGGGATATCTGGGGTGTAGAGGGGTCAGAGTGCTGGGGGGGATATATGGGGTGTAGAGGGGTCAGAGTGCTGGGGGGATATCTGGGGTGTAGAGGGGTCAGAGTCCTGGGGGGATATCTGGGGTGTAGAGGGATCAGAGTGCTGGGGGGATATCTGGGGTGTAGAGGGCTCAGAGTGCTGGGGGGATATCTGACGTGTAGAGGGGTCAGAGTGCTGGGGGGATATCTGGGGTGTAGAGGGGTCAGAGTGCTGGGGGGGATATATGGGGTGTAGAGGGGTCAGTGTGCTGGGGGGGATATCTGGGGTGTAGAGGGGTCAGAGTGCTGGGGGGATATCTGGGGTGTAGAGTGGTCAGAGTGCTGGCGGGATATTTGGGGTGTAGAGGGGTCAGAGTGCTGGGGGGATATCTGGGGTGTAGAGGGGTCAGAGTGCTGGAGGGATATCTGGGGTGTAGAGGGGTCAGAGTGCTGGGGGGATATCTGGGGTGTAGAGGGGTCAGAGTGCTGGAGGGATATCTGGGGTGTAGAGGGGTCAGAGTGCTGGGGGGATATCTGGGGTGTAGAGGGGTCAGAGTGCTGGGGGGGATATCTGGGGTGTAGAGGGATCAGAGTGCTGGGGGGGATATCTGGGATGTAGAGGGGTCAGAGTGCTGGGGGGATATCTGGGGTGTAGAGGGGTCAGAGTTCTGGGGGGATATCTGGGGTGTAGAGGGGTCAGAGTGCTGGGGGGATATCTGGGATGTAGAGGGGTCAGAGTGCTGGGGGGATATCTGGGGTGTAGAGGGATCAGAGTGCTGGGGGGATATCTGAGGTGTAGAGGGGTCATAGTGCTGGGGGGATATCTGAGATGTAGAGGGGTCAGAGTGCTGGGGGGGATATCTGGGGTGTAGAGGGGTCAGAGTGCTGGGGGGATATCTGGGGTGTAGAGGGGTCAGAGTGCTGGGGGGTATCTAGGGTGTAGAGGGGTCAGAGTGCTGGGGGGATATCTGGGGTGTAGAGGGGTCAGAGTGCTGGGGGGATATCTGGGATGTAGAGGGGTCAGAGTGCTGGGGGGATATCTGGGGTGTAGAGGGGTGAGAGTGCTGGGGGGATATCTGGGATGTAGAGGGGTCAGTGTGCTGGGGGGATATCTGGAGTGTAGAGGGGTCAGAGTGCTGGGGGGATATCTGGGGTGTATAGAGATCAGAGTGCTGGGGGGATATCTGGGGTGTAGAGGGGTCAGAGTGCTGGGGGGATATCTGGGGTGTAGAGGGATCAGAGTGCTGGGGGGATATCTGGGGTGTAGAGGGGTCAGAGTGCTGGGGGGATATCTGGGGTGTAGAGGGGTCAGAGTGCTGGGGGGATATCTGGGGTGTAGAGGGGGTCAGAGTGCTGGGGGGATATCTGGGGTGTAGAGGGGTCAGAGTGCTGGGGGGATATCTGGGGTGTAGAGGGGGTCAGAGTGCTGGGGGGGATATCTGGGGTGTAGAGGGGTCAGAGTGCTGGGGGGATATCTGGGGTGTATAGGGGTCAGAGTGCTGGGGGGATATCTGGGGTGTAGAGGGGGTCAGAGTGCTGGGGGGGATATCTGGGGTGTAGAGGGGTCAGAGTGCTGGGGGGATATCTGGGGTGTAGAGGGGTCAGAGTGCTGGGGGGATATCTAGGGTGTAGAGGGGTCAGAGTGCTGGGGGGATATCTGGGGTGTAGAGGGGTCAGAGTGCTGGGGGGGATATCTGGGGTGTAGAGGGGTCAGAGTGCTGGGGGGATATCTGGGGTGTAGAGGGGTCAGAGTGCTGGGGGGATATCTAGGGTGTAGAGGGGTCAGAGTGCTGGGGGGATATCTGGGGTGTAGAGGGGATCAGAGTGCTGGGGGGATATCTGGGGTGTAGAGGGGTCAGAGTGCTGGGGGGATATCTGGGGTGTAGAGGGGTCAGAGTGCTGGGGGGATATCTGGGGTGTAGAGGGGTCAGAGTGCTGGGGGGATATCTGGGGTGTAGAGGGGTCAGAGTTCTGGGGGGATATCTGGGGTGTAGAGGGGTCAGATTGTTGGGGGGATATCTGGGGTGTAGAGGGGTCAGAGTGCTGGGGGGATATCTGGGGTGTAGAGGGGTCAGAGTGCTGGGGGGATATCTGGGGTGTAGAGGGGTCAGAGTGCTGGGGGGATATCTGGGGTGTAGAGGGGTCAGAGTGCTGGGGGGATATCTGGGGTGTAGAGGGGTCAGAGTTCTGGGGGGATATCTGGGGTGTAGAGGGGTCAGATTGTTGGGGGGATATCTGGGGTGTAGAGGGGTCAGAGTGCTGGGGGGATATCTGGGGTGTAGAGGGATCAGATTGTTGGGGGGATATCTGGGATGTAGAGGGGCAGCCCAGGCTGCCTACGTTTCAGGGCAGCCTGGGCTCAAGGACAGCTTCTTTGGGGAAAGATGGGGCCCCCCAATGCAGCTGGGGCCCCTGGGCTGTGCCCAGGTGTGCCCTCTCATTAAGACAGCCCTGAGAGGTGGCACCAATAGATAGACACTGATATGTGACACTGGTGGGCTTTGATAGGCAAAACTGATGGGCACTGATAGGCAGCATTGATGATGAGGCACTGATAAGCACTGATTGACAGCAGTGATGGGCACTGATTAGCAGTACTGATGGACACTGATAGGTGGCACTGGTGGACACTGATTAGCAGCACAGGTGGGCAGATGTTGGGGCCGATGTCCCTGTAAAAGAAGCCGGCTGCCGTCTTTCTTCTTTTCTCCTCATGCTGTCGGCTTATGTTTACTTTCATGACCAGCTGTCATTGGCTGATCATGTGATCATGTGGTAAAGGGCGACTGTGATTGGCCCTTTACCCCGATCTGTGATAAGCCGAGTCCAAAGGACTCAACGATCACAGAGTGCACCGCAGGGGGCGTGCACGCAGCGCGATCATGCGAGGACGTCTATGGACGCCCTCCCGGCACTGGAAGCCGGAAAGTGATTAACAACCGATAATCGTTCTTTAGCATCACCACACTTTCTCACTCCTGACCCCCGGGGGTGTCATTGAAAAAGAAAAAAAAAATCCCTGAATTGGTGGCGTGGAAGAAAAAAATGTCCCTGGGTGGGTTTGACTGCCTCCGAGTCAGTGGTGCCCCTGAAATGTATAAAAGTCAGTGGTGTCACCGGAAAGAAAAAAAGTCCCTGGGTAGGCGGTGTCACAGAAAGGAAAAAAAAGTCCCTGCACCACGAGTCGGTGGCGTCATGCATTAAAGTCTTTGCATCTCCTATATGTACAGAACGTGCCTCGGGTTGGCCCCTATGGTTACTGTATAAAGACACCAAAGAGCAAGTCTTTCAAGGTGAGGATTTGTAGATCCTCCATGTGTTGTGAGTGTTTATGCTCAGTTTTCCTGGCAGTAATGGTGTATTGGTTTCCATGTCTCTTGTTTGACTCAGGGGGCACTGATTGAGACTCTGGGGTAACTGATTGAGACTCTGGGGGGAACTGATAGTGACTCAGGAGCACTGATAGTGACTCAGGGGGCACTGATTGAGACTCTGGGGGAGACTGATTGAGACTCTGGGGGAGACTGATTGAGACTCTGGGGGAGACTGATTGAGACTCTGGGGGAGACTGATTGAGACTCTGGGGGAGACTGATTGAGACTCTGGGGGAGACTGATTGAGACTCTGGGGGAGACTGATTGAGACTCTGGGGGAGACTGATTGAGACTCTGGGGGGCACTGATAGTGACTTGGGGGGCACTGATTAAGACTCTGGGGGGAACTGATAGTGACTCGGGGGGCACTAATAGTGACTCAGGGGGCACTGATTGAGACTCTGGGGGGAACTGATAGTGACTCAGGAGCACTGATAGTGACTCAGGGGGCACTGATTGAGACTCTGGGGGAGACTGATTGAGACTCTGGGGGAGACTGATTGAGACTCTGGGGGAGACTGATTGAGACTCTGGGGGAGACTGATTGAGACTCTGGGGGAGACTGATTGAGACTCTGGGGGAGACTGATTGAGACTCTGGGGGAGACTGATTGAGACTCTGGGGGAGACTGATTGAGACTCTGGGGGAGACTGATTGAGACTCTGGGGGGCACTGATAGTGACTTGGGGGGCACTGATTAAGACTCTGGGGGGAACTGATAGTGACTCGGGGGGCACTAATAGTGACTCAGGGGGCACTGATTGAGACTCTGGGGGGAACTGATAGTGACTCGGGGGGCACTGATAGTGACTCGGGGGGAACTGACAGTGACTCGGGGGGAACTGACAGTGACTTGAGGGGCACTGATTGAGACTCTGGGGGGCACTGATAGTAACTAGGGGGGCACTGACAGTGACTAAGGGGGGAACTGATAGTGACTTGAGGGGCACTGATTAAGACTGTGGGGAACTGATAGTGACTCGGGGGGCACTGATTGAGACTATGGGGGGCACTGATTGAGACTCTGGGGGGAACTGATAGTGACTGGGGAGGCACTGATAGTGACTGGGGGGGGCACTGATAGTGACTGGGGGGGGCACTGATAGTGACTCGGGGACCCCTGATTGAGACTCTGGTGGGAACTGATAGTGACTTTGGGGGGCACTGATTGAGACTCTGGGGGGCACTGATTGAGACTCTGGGGGGCACTGATTGAGACTCTGGGGGGCACTGATTGAGACTCTGGGGGGCACTGATTGAGACTCTTGGGGGCACTGATTGAGACTCTGGGGGGCACTGATTGAGACTCTGGGGGGCACTGATTGAGACTCTGGGGGGCACTGATTGAGACTCTGGGGGGCACTGATTGAAACTCTGGTGGGAACTGATAGTGACTCGGTGGGCACTGATAGTGACTCTGGGGGGCACTGATTGAGACTCTGGGGGCACTGATTGAGACTCTGGGGGGCACTGATTGAAACTCTGGTGGGAACTGATAGTGACTCGGTGGGCACTGATTGAGACTCTGGGGGCACTGATTGAGACTCTGGGGGCACTGATTGAGACTCTGATGGGAACTGATAGTGACTCTGGGGGCACTGATTGAGACCCTGGGGGGAACTGATAGTGACTGGGGGGGCACTGATTGAGACTCTGGGGGGCACCGATTGAGACTCTAGGGGGAACTGGAAGTCCTAGTGATTTGGTAGAAGCTATGTAGACAGCCCACCTCTCTGAACCTGGGCCTAACATTCCTGCTGTTGGTGAAATGTAACACACTGCACAGGAAAATTACAGAAAAGCCAAATATTTTCTATACAGGTGTCGGGTGTGGAAACTCTCACATACGTAGCTATTTTTTTTTTTTTAGCAGCACATTTTACATGGAGCAACTTTTTGATTTGGGATTACGGATCCTGCAATTAAAAGCTGCACCCAATGTCTGGTGAACAAGACCTCAATGTCAGGCCCCTCGCCGTACTTCTCATATGGATGGAAACCTTCTCTCTGCCTCTTGCAGGGGCTTAGTGGGGATTACCTTCCAGCTCTGAACCCCTCTTCACCTAATTCCCCATGAATTGCGGATGTTCAGCTTTGGGTTGATTTACGTCACGTGCGTTCAGATCCCGTCCCTCCATCCTACTGCCCCCTCTTTCCTGTGACTTGATGCTTTTATGGCCCAAACAGATGGAGAAGCTTAATACCTCTCTACAAGGTGAAGTCAACCTTTCCAAAACAAGGGCAGGCTATGTCATTATCGCCCTCAACAGAGACGTCACCCGGCTGTGGAAGTAGATAGCAAGAAGAAATAAAAGAGAAGTCCTGGGTGACCATTCGTGGACGAGGAATAAAAGGTCTAATAATAAGGGACAAAAATTCTTTATTGATTATAGTTTCCAAAAGTTATGAGGGCCGTACCAAAAGTAAGTTCTTCTTCCGCTTTCTTCTTTGTTCTTCTCCTCCCTTCTTTCTCCTCTTTTTTTGTCTTTCTTCTCCTTCCATCTTTCTTCTTTTTTCTTCTCCTTCCTTCTTTCTTCTTTGTTCTTCTCCTTCCTTCTTTCTCCTCTTTTTTTGTCTTTCTTCTCCTTCCATCTTTCTTCTTTTTTCTTCTCCTTCCTTCTTTCTTCTTTGTTCTTCTCCTTCCTTCTTTCTTCTTCTCCTTCCTTCTTTCTTCTTCTCCTTCCTTCTTTCTTCTTCTCCTTCCTTCTTTCTTCTTCTCCTTCTCCTTCCTTCTTTCTCCTCTTTTTTTGTCTTTCTTAGTTATCCATGTTTCTTCTTTTTTCTTCTCCTTCCATCTTTCTTCTTTTTTCTTCTCCTTCCTTCTTTCCTCTCCGTCCTTCGCCTTTCTTCTTTCTAATCCTACCTTCTTCCTACTCATACCTACCTTTTTTTCTACTTTTTTCCCCTTCCTTCTTCCTTATTTCTCCTCCTTCTTTTCTTCTTTCTTCTTGTTCCTTCTTCCTTCTCCTCCTATCTCATTTCTTCTTCTTCCTTCTTTCTTATTCTCTCTCTGTTCTCCTTCATCTTTTTTTTCTACTCCTACCTTCTTCCTTCTTTCATCTCCTCCTTCCTTCTTCTTTCTACTGCTACCATCTTCTTTATTTCTTCCTCTTCTTTCTACCCATTTCTCCTTTCTTTTCCTTTCTCCTCCTTCCTTTCTTTTTTTTCCTTCTCTTTCCTTCTTCATTCTCATTCCTTTTTCTTCTATCTCCTTCCTTCCTTCGTTCTTTCCTTCCTTCCTGCTTTCCTTCCTTCATCTTTCCTTCTCCTTCCTTATTACCTCTGTTCTTCTCCATACTTTTTTCTACTCCTAGCTTCTTCCTTATTTCATCTCCTTTCTTCTTCTTTCTACTGCTACCTTCTTCTTCTTCTTTCTACCCCTTTCTCCTTTCTTCCCCTTTATCCTCCTTCCTTTCTTCTTCTTTCTTCTTTCCTTCTTCCTTCTCCTTTCTTCTCTTTCCTTCTCCTTTCTTTCCCTTTCTCCTCCTTCCTTTCTTCTTCTTTTTTCTTCTCTTTCCTTCTTCCTTCTCTTTTCCCCTCCCTTCTCCTTCCTTCTCCTTGCTTCTTCTCCTTGCTTCTCCTTGCTTCTCCTTGCTTCTCCTTGCTTCTTCTCCCTTCTCCTTCCTTGCTTCTCCTTGCTTCTCCTTCCTCTTCCTTCCTTTCTTCTTCTTTCTTCTCTTTCCTTCTTCCTTCTCTTTTCTCCTCCCTTCTCCTTTCTTCTCTTTCCTTCTTCCTTCTCTTTTCTCCTCCCTTCTCCTTTATTCTCCTCCCTTCTCCTTCCTTCTCCTTTCTTCTTCCTTCCTTCTCCTCCCTTATCCTTTCTTCCTTCTCCTTTCTTCCTCCTCTTTTCTTCCTTCTCCTTTCTTCTCCTTCCTTCCTGCTCCTCTCCTCTTCTTCTTCTTTCTTCTCTTTTCTTCTCCTTTTTTCTCCTTCCTTATCCTTCCTTCCTTCTCCGCCTTCCTTCTTTCTTTTCTCTTCTCCTTCCTTCCAAATTGACACTGTTATACAAGCTGTACACTCACTACTTTACATTGTAGCAAAGTGTCATTTCTTCAGTGTTGTCACATGAAAAGATAGAAGAAAATCTTTACAAAAATGCGAGGGGTGTACTTACTTTTGTCAGGTACTGTACATTGCAGCTCTGCAGATGTAAGCATTGCCATTTTTTCCCCCCTAGAGATCAATGTTTTTTTTTTCTCATGCTTTCCAGGGTAGAGGAGAAATCTGGGGTCTTGCAGACCCCAGATGTCTACATAAAGAGGACCTGTCATGCCTTATTTCTAGCTGCTGCCGTAACCCGGGTATTTAGCGTCAAAGTACCGATGTACGGGTACGGCAAATTGCATGAAGTGGGAATTCATGACCGCTGGGCAAATGCTTGTTTACGGGGCAATTTTTTTTACAAGATGTGAGGATTAATGGTAAGTATAGGAAAAAGTAGGGGTCTGTGTGAAAGGGCTGTTGATCACCCCAAATAATTTTTGCACTCCCATACAAGTCTATAAAGATGCAAAAAAGTCGGTCAGAAGGAGGTCAAATGAACCTGTCAAAGTCAGTAACTCGGAAAGGGATGGGAAGCGTGGAATACCCCAAAATTGCAGAACTGGACAACTTGAGGACTGCTTGGCTTCTGGCTGCTCTGTACAAAATGCAGGCCGTAATGCACACCCTCTGGCTGTACTGGGGGGAACTTCCAGCAGTTTTGCACTGTTCCTTACTGTTTTGCACAATTCCTCTGAAAAAGGGGACTCATTTAGTTACTCAACCTCCAAGATGGGTAGATTCCCTACCTCCAACTCCCTTCTTGCTCAGCCAGTAGCACCCCCCCTCCCCCACCAGATAACCCCCCAGCTGGGACCTTGATGTCTTCACAAGGGCTTCTGTAGCTCTTCAGGGGCAGAGCTCTTGAACAGGGGCCAGACTAGACCCAGGAACTCTGCTCCCTGCTGTCAGGCCTGAGACTAATTATGGGCAACCCCTCCACCTTCTGGGCACACCTCCCCAGGGATTGGTTGGAGTTCCAAAATTATTCAGGCTGCCAGTCCTGCCCCCCTCCCACTATACTTCTAGAGTTCTCTAGAAAACAGGGGGGAGTAGCAGAACAACAGCCTGCAAAACACTGACCAGCCCTAAGTAATCAACCCCTGCTCCACTGATTACAGAGCAGCCAAACGAAATGTACCTAGCAGCCCATTCTAAACTAGGAGGGTGCTACCCACCAGGGGTGGACTGACAACTCATGGGCCCCCCGGGCAATAGAAGATTATGGGGCCCCTGGGCTTACAGATGGCCACCAAGCCAGGAGGCAGTGCAGAGGTAGGGCAGCTAAAATCTCAGGATTTTCACATCAAAAGCATGTCGGTTTCGGACATATCAGGGACAGATGTAAAAAAAAACACAGATTTTTACATACTGTCCCTGGTATTATTGAGCCTGGCAACCCAGATGGGGCCCCCTAGTGGCATGGGGCCAGAGAGTCCCAATGGTCAGTCCGCCCCTGCTACCCACCCATATGTCCATTACCACGATGGATCTAAAATCTAACAGACTACATTTATGGCACCGCACACATCCCTTGGGCTCCTAAGGATCCTTTTCCTACCACTCACATTTAGTTGGCTGAATATGGTGGTGGCCAGTTTAGTGTAATAGTGCTTGCCATTACCCCAAGATACATAAAGGGAGGGATTTATGCAGCCGACATCTAAACAAAGCAGCTTGTGTATGACCGGGCTGTAATATTAATAGCAGAGTCAACAACGTTGCATGATAGTTCCGCTTTAATTATAAAAACTGCTAATCCCCCATCACGGCTCTCTGTCTCGGTAATTGCCGTGATTAATAAGACGTGACAATTAGACGCCGGTAAAACCCTAAACAGAAGTTATAAATAAATGTATTTTGTTCGGTGTTTTTCATTGCTCTGAAATTCGTCTATTTTTCTCTCTTCCCTTCAGCATTCGGTAATTAATACCACTGGGCCACTTATCGGCAGAGTACTTAGCCCATGGGCCAGGCTGCCTGGCAACGCCTAATTACACCACCAGAAGCTAATCTAGAGGGCCCACTGACTGACAGTTGCAGCCAGTCTCCTAATTGCTCACGGTGCGGAGTCACTCCTGAGACCACATTAGTAGAACCAGAGCCAACCGAAATCCCAGCCTTCCTCACCTCCAGACTGGTGGATGGGGGGGACCGGTGTGCTCCGAATGGAGAGTATTCACCGACTGCTGGAAGGTGGACTTGGAAGAGCAGACTTGGCTAAGCGGTACGAATAGTGGTCAACGTTAGTAAATTATGCAAAAGCGGTCTTGTTTGGTACAACCAGGTCATAGAGGATGCAAACCCAACTCAGAAGATTGGTTGTAGGCACAATTCTATTGGTGGTGTATTGACTGCAAGCACCAACAAATGCCATGTCCTGAAAAAAGCGATTAAAGGGTTAGTTCACCTTTACAAAAACACTGTGTCTTGTGAAATTCTTACCTCTTTACTGCAGTAGTTATGCTGGACCTGTGATTCTACTCACATGCTGCTGGGTTCTGTGTTCGCCTAAGGGCGCCGCCTGCTCTTCTGTGGATTTGTATCCCTTTCCCATCTATCACTTCCTGCTCCGCCTCCCCTTCCATCACTTCCTGCTCCGCCTCCTCTTCCATCACTTTCATCTCCTCCTCCCCTTCCATCACTTCCTGCTCCGCCTCCTCTTCCATCACTTTCATCTCCGCCTCCCCTTCCATCACTTCCTGCTCCGCCTCACCTTCCATCACTTTCATCTCCGCCTCCCTTTCCATCACTTCCTGCTCTGCCTCCCCTTCCATTACTTCCTGCTCCGCCTCCCCTTCCATCACTTCCTGCTCCGCCTCCCCTTCCATCACTTCCTGCTCCGCCTCCCCTTCCATCACTTCCTGCTCCGCCTCCCCTTCCATCACTTCCTGCTCCGCCTCCCCTTCCATCACTTCCTGCTCCGCCTCCCCTTCCATCACTTTCTGCTCTGCCTCCCCTTCCATCACTTTCAACTCCGCCTCCCCTTCCATCACTTTCTGCTCCGCCTCCCCTTCCATCACTTTCATCTCTGCCTCCCCTTCCATCACTTTCATCTCCACCTCCCCTTCCATCACTTCCTGCTCTGCCTCCCCTTCCATCACTTTCATCTCCGCCTCCCCTTCCATCACTTTCATCTCCGCCTCCCCTTCCATCAGTTTCATTTCCGACTCCCCTTCCATCACTTTCATCTCCGCCTCCCCTTCCATCACTTCCTGCTCCGCCTCCCCTTCCATCACTTTCATCTCCGCCTCCCCTTCCATCACTTCCTGCTCCGCCTCCCCTTCCATCACTTTCATCTCCGCCTCCTCTTCCATCACTTCCTGCTCCGCCTCCCCTTCCATCACTTTCATCTCCGCCTCCCCTTCCATCACTTCCTGCTCTGCCTCCACTTCCATCACTTTCATCTCCGCCTCCCCTTCCATCACTTCCTGCTCTGCCTCCACTTCCATCACTTTCATCTCCGCCTTCCCTTCCATCACTTCCTGCTCCGCCTACCATTCTGATTCTCTATATACAGTATAAACATGCTCAGAACAATTTGTGTTGCCTCAGCAGGGCCGCCATCAGGGGGGTACAGGCATTACACCTGTAAGGGGCCCGAATGTTCCCAAGGGCCCGGTCGCCCTCCCTTCTCAGCTCGCGGCTAAGAGCTGAGAGGAAACACTCTCACTTTCAGTTTGCGGTCTGGAGGAAGTGGTGAGTAAGATGCCACCCTATCATTTTCGGCAACCTCAGCACCGATTCTCAATCTGCGGCAGCACCCCCGGTTCTCAATCCGCAGCAGCACCTCCCCGGTTCTCAATTCGTGGCAGCACCCCTCCCCCCGGTTCTCAATTCACGGCTGCACCTTCCCCTGGTTCTCAATTCGCGGCAGCACCCCCCCCCCTCAGTTCTCAATTTGTGGCAAAATCACCCCCCGGATCTCAATTTGCGGCAGTACCCCCCGGTTCTCAATTCGTGGCAGCACCCCCCCAACGGTGCTCAATCCGCGGCAGCAACCCCCCGGTTCTCAATTCGTGGCAGCACCCCTCCCCCTGGCTCTCAATTCGCGGCCGCCCCCCCCCCCCCCAGTTCTCAATTTGTGGCAAAATCACCCCCCTGTTCTCAATTTGCGCCAGTACTCCCCCTGGTTCTCAATTTGCGGCAGCACCCCCCAGTTCACAATTTGTGGCAAAATCACCCCCCTGTTCTCAATTTGCGCCAGTACCCCCCCCCCCCTCAGTTCTTAATTTGTGGCAGCACCCCCCTGGTTCTCAATTCGTGGCAGCACCCCCCAACGGTTCTCAATCCGCGGCAGCAACCCCCAGGTTCTCAATTCGTGGCAGCACCCCTCCCCCTGGTTCTCAATTCGCGGCAGCACCCCCCCCAGTTCTCAATTTGTGGCAAAATCACCCCCCCTGTTCTCAATTTGCGGCAGCACCCCCCAGTTCACAATTTGTGGCAAAATCACCCCCCTGTTCTCAATTTGCGCCAGTACCCCCCCGGTTCTCAATTTTGCGGCTGCACCTCCCCCTGGTTCTCAATTTGCGGCAGCACCCCCCAGTTCACAATTTGTGGCAAAATCACCCCCCCCCGGTTGGTTCTCAGTTCGTGGCAGCACCCCCCTGGTTCTCTTCTCAAGTCGTGGCAGCACCCCCCCATTCTTAATTCGCGGCACCCCCCCCTGGTTCTCTGCTCCAGGGGGCCCATGCCTGAAGCTGTGTGAGGGGCCCCAAAATTTCTGATGGCTGCCCTGTGCCTAAGCAACTTCCTAGTTCCTCTGTGCTCCTGGTTTCCCACGCATTACTTGTATTCTGTGTCTGACTTCCCATGTACTGACCCCGGCTTCGTCTATGATGTTTGCCTACTGCATGCCATGACCTTGGCTCATTTCCTGGATCATCTTTTGTCTCCTGCTATCTGTACGAGTGGTCTCCGCATCTTCAACAGGGTGTACCTGGGGGCCGCAACTTGGTTCCAGTCTGCTGCAAGTCCATCCCCACCATCAGGGTCGCCGGTGAAGAAGCAGGCTGGGGCTTAGCCTCCGTGCCCTAGGAAACCCTGAGTTGGCCTTCTGCAAGGGCTCACTACCATAGGAACCTGACACACTGCCTATGCAGGTAGGGGGGTGCCCATAGGATAAAAACAAACTTTGACCAAAGTTGGATAAGGCCCTTGCTTAAGTGTAGGCCATTTACGTACCTCCAAAAGTGTAACTGAAGAACTCTCAGGGGTGGCATCATCCTATCCCAGCAGGGACCAAGGACGGGTGGGCAAGGGTCAGAAACAGGCAGCCAGGAGTCAAAAACAGACTGGCAGGGGTCAGAGACAGAAGGGAAGGGACCAGAGACACCAAGATGGGGACAAAGGTGCCCTCCCAATGTTAGAAGGTATGTGGCCTGGTATGGTTCAGGTGGGGAGGACACTTGCTTGCTGAACAAAGCAGACCCTTATCCAAGAATGTTCCATGGATAGAAAAGATGGGGTGGTGGCAGCCAGTATATTCTCTTTCCTTCCTGAGCCATACCAGTCAAAGTGGCGCTGTCACGTACCTGGCGGTGATCAAGCTGTAGAGGGGGCTTCTCTTGCACCTCCTGTCCAACACCCATGGTAGTGATGACAGGGAGTGGAGGACACAGACTGGCATGAGGGCCGATGTACCAGATGGCTCTGGCTGGGTCTTGGCAGGAACCAGGTGGCTGGAGAGCGCCGGGCCAGAACTGGGAACCGCGTCGCTGAATCAGCAGCTGGAGGCGTAGCCGGGACGTAAGCCAGGGGCTCATCAACAGCCGGACAGAGCAGGTACCGGGACGTGAGGCAGAGGCCATCTCTGTCTACAGAGGAGCCCAAAACATTTCCCTATACCGTGCACACAGAGGGCGCTACAGAAATAAAATGAAGTGCAGCATAGGGTGAGCACATGCAATTGTACCACACATGTGAGATATGGTCATAAATGTTGGTGTGAGATGAAGAATTCTAGGGGCAGAGTTTACGGCGATCTCTAAAATGATGACCTGCAGCGTCCCTCCTCCTCCTCTCTCATCTCCGGGGGTCGGGTGGGATTTCTGGGTACCCAGGGTACCCAGGGTACCCGGGTACCCACCCACCCGTTCCCCCTTTTTTTTTCCTCCCTTTTTTCCCATATAATTTTCATCATTCATTTCTTCACTATCACTTTCAGGGTATGCCCACTTATAGGCATACTGACCAGCTAGGCTAAGGCACACCTCAGGCCTTGGTAGTTCGGGCATCGCATTCCTAAGTGAAGACTCTGACTACAGGTAATATTATACATCAGTCTATACAAGCCATGTTACATCTGTCTGTACTGAATATATTCTATGTCAGTCTATACAGGTGATATATTACATGTCGGTCTATACAGGTGATATTATTTCAGTCTGTACAGGTGATATCATGTCGGTCTGTACAGGTGATATATTACATGTCGGTCTATACAGGTGATATATTACATGTCGGTCTATACAGGTGATATAATGTCAGTCTATACAGGCGATATCATGTCAGTCTATACAGGCGATATCATGTCGGTCTGTACAGGTGATATCATGTCGGTCTGTACAGGTGATATCATGTTGGTCTATACAGGTCATATATTATATGTCAGTCTGTACAGGTGATATTACAGGTAGGTCTGTACAGGTGATATTACAGGTAGGTCTGTATAGGTAATATTTGATATATAATATACATGACTGATATACAAGATCACCTGTATAAACTGATATCAGTCAATACGGGTCATATTATATATCAGTCTATACAAGTGATATTATTTCAGTCTGTACAGGTGATATTATGTCGGTCAGTACAGGTGATTTTATGTCAGTCTGTACAGGTGATATCATGTCGGTCTGTACAGGTGATATCATGTCGGTCTGTACAGGTGATATCATGTCGGTCTGTACAGGTGATATCATGTCGGTCTGTACAGGTGATATCATGTCGGTCTGTACAGGTGATATCATGTCGGTCTGTACAGGTGATATTATGTCGGTCTGTACAGGTGATATCATGTCGGTCTGTACAGGTGATATTATGTCAGTCTGTACAGGTGATATCATGTCAGTCTGTACAGGTGATATCATGTCGGTCTGTACAGGTGATATCAAGTCAGTCTGTACAGGTGATATCAAGTCAGTCTGTACAGGTGATATCAAGTCAGTCTGTACAGGTGATATCAAGTCAGTCTGTACAGGTGATATCATGTCGGTCTGTACAGGTGATATCATGTCGGTCTGTACAGGTGATATCATGTCGGTCTGTACAGGTGATATCATGTCGGTCTGTACAGGTGATATTATGTCAGTCTGTACAGGTGATATTATGTCGGTCTGTACAGGTGATATTATGTCAGTCTGTACAGGTGATATCATGTCGGTCTGTACAGGTGATATAATGTCAGTCTGTACAGGTGATATAATGTCGGTCTGTACAGGTGATATAATGTCGGTCTGTACAGGTGATATAATGTCGGTCTGTACAGGTGATATAATGTCAGTCTGTACAGGTGATATCATGTCGGTCTGTACAGGTGATATCATGTCGGTCTGTACAGGTGATATCATGTCGGTCTATACAGGTGATATCATGTCGGTCTACACAGGTGATATATTAAATGTCAGTCTACATAGGTGATATTACAGGTAGGTCTGTACAGGTAATATTGGATATCAGTCTATATAGGTGATATTTGATATATAATATACATGACTGATATACAAGATCACCTGTATAAACTGATATCAGTCAATACGGGTCATATTATATATCAGTCTATACAGGTGATATTAAATCTCAGTCTATACAGGTGATATTATTTCAGTCTGTACAGGTGATATCATGTCGGTCTGTACAGGCGATATCATGTCGGTCTGTACAGGCGATATCATGTCGGTCTGTACAGGCGATATCATGTCGGTCTGTACAGGTGATATCATGTCGGTCTGTACAGGTGATATTATGTCAGTCTGTACAGGTGATATTATGTCGGTCTGTACAGGTGATATTATGTCGGTCTGTACAGGTGATATCAAGTCAGTCTATACAGGCGATATCATGTCAGTCTATACAGGCGATATCATGTCGGTCTGTACAGGTGATATCATGTCGGTCTGTACAGGTGATATCATGTTGGTCTATACAGGTCATATATTATATGTCAGTCTGTACAGGTGATATTACAGGTAGGTCTGTACAGGTGATATTACAGGTAGGTCTGTATAGGTAATATTTGATATATAATATACATGACTGATATACAAGATCACCTGTATAAACTGATATCAGTCAATACGGGTCATATTATATATCAGTCTATACAAGTGATATTATTTCAGTCTGTACAGGTGATATTATGTCGGTCAGTACAGGTGATTTTATGTCAGTCTGTACAGGTGATATCATGTCGGTCTGTACAGGTGATATCATGTCGGTCTGTACAGGTGATATCATGTCGGTCTGTACAGGTGATATCATGTCGGTCTGTACAGGTGACATCATGTCGGTCTGTACAGGTGATATTATGTCGGTCTGTACAGGTGATATCATGTCGGTCTATACAGGTGATATCATGTCGGTCTGTACAGGTGATATCATGTCGGTCTGTACAGGTGATATTATGTCAGTCTGTACAGGTGATATTATGTCGGTCTGTACAGGTGATATTATGTCGGTCTGTACAGGTGATATCAAGTCAGTCTGTACAGGTGATATCATGTCGGTCTGTACAGGTGATATTATGTCAGTCTGTACAGGTGATATCATGTCGGTCTGTACAGGTGATATCATGTCGGTCTATACAGGTGATATCATGTCGGTCTGTACAGGTGATATCATGTCGGTCTGTACAGGTGATATCATGTCAGTCTGTACAGGCGATATCATGTCGGTCTGTACAGGTGATATCATGTCGGTCTGTACAGGTGATATCATGTCGGTCTGTACAGGTGATATCATGTCGGTCTGTACAGGTGATATCATGTCGGTCTGTACAGGTGATATCATGTCGGTCTGTACAGGTGATATCATGTCGGTCTGTACAGGTGATATCATGTCAGTCTGTACAGGCGATATCATGTCGGTCTGTACAGGTGATATCATGTCGGTCTGTACAGGTGATATCATGTCGGTCTGTACAGGTGATATCATGTCAGTCTGTACAGGTGATATATTCTATGTCAGTCTATGCAGGTGATATATTATATGTCAGTCTACACAGGTGATATTACAGGTAGGTCTGTATAGGTAATATTTGATATATAATTTACATGACTGATATACAAGATCACCTGTATAAAACTGATATCAGTCAATACGGGTCATATTATATATCAGTCTATACAAGTGATATTATTTCAGTCTGTACAGGTGATATTATGTCGGTCAGTACAGGTGATTTTATGTCAGTCTGTACAGGTGATATCATGTCGGTCTGTACAGGTGATATCATGTCGGTCTGTACAGGTGATATCATGTCGGTCTGTACAGGTGATATCATGTCGGTCTGTACAGGTGACATCATGTCGGTCTGTACAGGTGATATTATGTCGGTCTGTACAGGTGATATCATGTCGGTCTATACAGGTGATATCATGTCGGTCTGTACAGGTGATATCATGTCGGTCTGTACAGGTGATATTATGTCAGTCTGTACAGGTGATATTATGTCGGTCTGTACAGGTGATATTATGTCGGTCTGTACAGGTGATATCAAGTCAGTCTGTACAGGTGATATCATGTCGGTCTGTACAGGTGATATTATGTCAGTCTGTACAGGTGATATCATGTCGGTCTGTACAGGTGATATCATGTCGGTCTATACAGGTGATATCATGTCGGTCTGTACAGGTGATATCATGTCGGTCTGTACAGGTGATATCATGTCAGTCTGTACAGGCGATATCATGTCGGTCTGTACAGGTGATATCATGTCGGTCTGTACAGGTGATATCATGTCGGTCTGTACAGGTGATATCATGTCGGTCTGTACAGGTGATATCATGTCAGTCTGTACAGGCGATATCATGTCGGTCTGTACAGGTGATATCATGTCGGTCTGTACAGGTGATATCATGTCGGTCTGTACAGGTGATATCATGTCGGTCTGTACAGGTGATATCATGTCAGTCTGTACAGGTGATATATTCTATGTCAGTCTATGCAGGTGATATATTATATGTCAGTCTACACAGGTGATATTACAGGTAGGTCTGTATAGGTAATATTTGATATATAATTTACATGACTGATATACAAGATCACCTGTATAAAACTGATATCAGTCAATACGGGTCATATTATATATCAGTCTATACAGGTGGTTTTACACATCGGTCTGTACAGGTGTTAGTCTATAGATATATAATTTGACCTGTACAGGCCGATATGTAATATCCCCTGTATACGGGTGATGTTGTATATCAGTCAATGCAGGTGATATTACACATCAATCTATATATAATTGACTTTACATATATTAGTCTATACAGGTGGAGTCACACATTGGTCTATACAACAGATATCATATAATGGTCTGTAAAAGTGATATTACAATTTGATCTGTACAGGTGACATTATACAGTATATCACCAGTATAGAGATGTGTAATATCACCTACATAGACTGATGTGCAATTTCACATGTAGGACTGATATGTAATATCACCTGTATAATCTTGTGTATAATACCACCTGTATAGACTGATACACATTAATTATAAAGGTGATATCACCTGCATAGACTGTGGTGTCGTATCACCTGTATAATCTGACAGGTAATATCACCTGCATAGACTGCGGTGTTGTATCACCTGTATAATCTGACAGGTAATATCACCTGTATAGACTGCGGTGTTGTATCACCTGTATAATCTGACAGGTAATATCACCTGTATAGACTGCGGTGTAGTATCACCTGTATATAATCCGACAGGTAATATCACCTGTATAGACTGCGGTGTAGTATCACCTGTATATAATCCGACAGGTAATATCACCTGTATAGACTGCGGTGTAGTATCACCTGTATAATCTGACAGGTAATATCACCTGCATAGACTGTGGTGTAGTATCACCTGTATATAATCCGACAGGCAATATCACCTGCATAGACTGCGGTGTAGTATCACCTGTGTAATCTGACAGGTAATATCACCTGCATAGACTGCGGTGTAGTATCACCTGTGTAATCTGACAGGTAATATCACCTGCATAGACTGATACACATTAATTATAAAGGTAATATCACCTGTATAGACTGCGGTGTAGTATCACCTGTATATAATCCGACAGGCAATATCACCTGCATAGACTGCGGTGTAGTATCACCTGTATATAATCCGACAGGCAATATCACCTGCATAGACTGCGGTGTAGTATCACCTGTGTAATCTGACAGGAAATATCACCTGCATAGACTGCGGTGTAGTATCACCTGTGTAATCTGACAGGAAATATCACCTGCATAGACTGCGGTGTAGTATCACCTGTGTAATATGACAGGTATAACCACCTGCATAGACTGAGGTGTAGTATCACCTGTATATAATCTGACAGGTAATATCACCTGCATAGACTGTGGTGTAGTATCACCTGTATATAATCTGACAGGTAATATCACCTGTATAGACTGAGGTGTAGTATCACCTGTATATAATCTGACAGGTAATATCACCTGCATAGACCGCGGTGTAGTATCACCTGTATATAATCTGACAGGTAATATCACCTGCATAGACTGCGGTGTAGTATCACCTGTGTAATCTGACAGGAAATATCACCTGCATAGACTGCGGTGTAGTATCACCTGTGTAATCTGACAGGAAATATCACCTGCATAGACTGCGGTGTAGTATCACCTGTGTAATCTGACAGGAAATATCACCTGCATAGACTGTGGTGTAGTATCACCTGTGTAATCTGACAGGTAATGTCACCTGCATAGACTGCGGTGTCGTATCACCTGTGTTCTCTCACCTATCCGGCATGGTCGATCGGTCTCCTCACATGACCCGGCGTTCTGAGGCCTCGCCCTGTAAGAGTTAACGGGTGTTTTGCTGCCTGTAAATCGGCGGCGTTCATGGAGGAGGACGCCATGGAAACTGATGTGAAATCTCGCAGAGCTGCGGCGGCGGGGCTGACTGGCCTGCCTGATGAGCGTCCCCCAGGGAAGCGCTGGAAGGTTGGCGCATAGTGGTGGTGCGCTCAGCTGGAAATAATCAGCGTTTTGTTAGCTGCATGCTTAGCATCAAATTACCCCGAGCCTGAAAGGGAGCCGGGAAGCAGATCCTGGTTCTCATTCACTGAAAGCCACGGGAGCGTAACCTTCAATAATAATCGCACAAATCTCCCGCGCCGCGCGTCAGCCTGTGAGATTGGCATCTGCTGAGAACAAAATGCCTGACACCCTACTAGGCCACCGGCCTGCGGAAGTCATCGGACTCTATTGAAAGTGTGCCTAAGGCGGCATTCACACCTGTGCGTTTCCTAAACACCCAAAAAAACGCGCACATTGCCTAGGGTTGCCACCTGTTTGGGATTCACCCGGACAGTCCATTGCTATTTTTAATTACTATTATTACTATTTTTATTCATAATAATAGTACTAGTATTGTTATTTGTATTATTACTACTGCTATTATTAGTAGTATTACTAGCACTACTATTGATATTTTTATCACTACTATTATTATTATTATTATTGCTAGATTTATTCATATTAATAGCACTACTATTGCTATTTTAAATTACTATTATTACTATTTTTATTTATATTAATAGTACTACTATTGCTATTTTTATTATTATTATTATTATTATTTTTATTTTTATTATTGTTACAAGTAGAGGTGCACCGAAATGGAAATTTCAGAACCGAAACGAAACCGAAATAAAAAAAAATGTCAGGCCGAAACCGAAACCGAAAATTACTTTTCTTTTTTTATAATTGTATGTTAAAACACCACCCCCACCTCCTGCCCCCACCACCCCCTGCCACCATCACCTCTTGCCAGCTCTTGCCACAATCACCTCCTGCCAGCTCTTGCCGCCATCACCTCCTGTTCTCACCACCACCTCCTGCACCCACCACCTCCTGCCAGCTCTTGCCACAACCACCTCCTGCCAGCTCTTGCCGCCATCACTTCCTGCTCTCACCACCACCTCCTGCACCCACCACCTCCTGCCAGCTCTTGCCACAACCACCTCCTGCCAGCTCTTGCCACAACCAGCTCTTGCCGCCATCACCTCCTGCTCTCACCACCACCTCCTGCACACACCACCCCCACCTCCTGCCACAATCGGCTCTTGCCACCATCACCTCCTGCCCCACCACCTCTTGCCAGCATTACCTTCTGTCACCATCACCTCACCCACCTCCTGCCACGGTGCCACCATTACCTTTTCCACCATCACCTCATGCCCCCACCACCTCCTGCCAGCATTACCTTCTGCCACCATCACCTCACCCACCTCCTGCCACGGTGCCAGCATAACCTTCTTCCACCATCACCTCATGCCCCCACCACCTCCTGCCACCATCACCTACTGCCACCACCAGCTTCTTTATTACCTTAAAGCTGGGCTGTGCTGTGCTGGGCTCAGGGCTGGGCTGTGCTGGGCTCAGGGCTGTGCTGTGCTTGGCTCAGGGCTGGGCTGGGCTCAGGGCTGTGCTGTGCTTGGCTCAGGGCTGTGCTGTGCTGGGCTCAGGGCTGTGCTGTGCTGGGCTCAGGGCTGTGCTGTGCTTGGCTCAGGGCTGTGCTGGGCTCTGGGCTGTGCTGTGCTGGACTGGACAGGACTGGGCTGTCACGGCTCCGTCCTCTGCCTATGACGAGTGCACTGCACGAGCCAACGAGTGTCACTGCCAAAGTGTCCCTCCTGACTCAATCGGCTATCAGTGGCGGCTGGTGCTCAAAATTTTTGGGGGGGCGCAAAGGAAAAAAAAATTGCAGGCTCACTGTGCCCAAACGCAGCCACTGTTCCATGGCATCAAACGCAGCCACTGTGCCATCAATTTGCACCACTGTGCCATGCCATCAAATGCAGCCACTGTGCCATAAATTCGCACCACTGTGCCATGCCATTAAACGCAGCCACTGTGCCATCAATTCGCACCACTGTGCCATGCCATTAAACGCAGCCACTGTGCCATCCATTGTCACCACTGTGCCATGCCATTAAACGCAGCCACTGTGCCATCAATTCGCACCACTGTGCCATGCCATTAAACGCAGCCACTGTGCCCTTTAATGGTCGCCCAATGGTTGCCGCTGTGCCAATTGTCCCCACTGTGCCCTGTAAATTGCTTTCTCCCCCCGCCCGGCACTTACCTTTACTGGAGTCAGGCATCCACGTCCCTCGATGTCTTCTCCCGCCCTCGATGACTGACAGGCGTCTCAGCCAATCAGGTTACCGGTAGCCAGAACCGGCCAACCTGATTGGCTGAGACGCCTGTCATCTTATCCAAGGGGCGTACAGTCTGTGCGCTCCGAGAATAAGCTTCCGGGACCCGAGGGCTGTATTGGGAAAGCCTATCAGAGCTGTTGGCTTTGATAGACATTTCTGTACAGCCAACCAGCTCGCATTATTCAGATGGCCGGACATTGAGCGCCGACCATCTGAATAACAGCGGCAGCGGCGATAATAACATAGATTCGTGCAATGCATGAATCTGTGTTATTTCACTCAGTGGCGGTGAGAGCCAGAGGGGGCGGCGCTCCAGCGCCCTCTATGGACGAACCGCCACTGTCGGTTATTCAAAAATGGCGCCGGGCGGCGCCATTACGTAACTGCGCATGCGCCACCCGGCCGAGCGGATACGAGCTTTCCCGAGCCCGAAGCCGGCTGGGCTCGGGAAAGCTTGTAAAACGGACGGTTGGCAACATGTCCCCAAAACAGCTGTTTTTGGCCACCGATATATCGTGCATCCCTAGTTACAAGCACTACTATTGCTATTTTTATCACTATTATTATTATTATTAGTAGCAGTAATAGTTGTAGTAGTAATATTATTAATATTAGTTTTAAAAATAGGAATTTAAATAGTAGTATTAATGCAAATAGTATTCTTTTTATTCTTTGAGGTGCGTTGGCTGCATTTTGTACGGACCGCCCAGCGCGGCGCAGGATAAGGCGCTATCTGCAGCGCACGCGGGCCCTTATAGATAGAGATCGCCGTAGGTGTCGCCGTATTTACATGTGCGATTTGCTCCCTACACTTCAGCAGCAGAGTGTCCCTGGAAATCAGATTCCAGTGCAGCGCCTCTGCGCATGTAGCCGATATGTCCAGATCTGTCCGTCGTGTTGGCTCCCCTCGTTCTGGAATCCCCCCCCCCCCCCCGGGAGGAGGAAGAGGAGGAGGAGGGATGAATACCCCCCCCCCTTTATTCTGGAGAAGGGGTCTCCCCCATGATCTGAGGATGGATTAGGCGTCATTAACACTTTAGCACTGAAAACGCACATGGTGCTAATTGTCAGCTCTGTGGCTCAGTGTCAGCCATCAGAGGAGATTAGGCTTTCACATTACCCGGGAAAGGGGGGGGAGGGGAGGGGGGGGGGGTTTAATCCTTTATTAAGCAGAATAATGGGTGGCAGAAGTTCCAGCATCCTAAATAAATAAAGGGTCCGGGTCACAGGAATTACAATGTAACCCCTTCCTGGCCAGGCCTTTTTTTAAGTTGAAATCCGTATTTATTTATTTTTTTCGTGGAAAATTACTTACAACCCCCCCAAACATTATATATACATGTCACACAGTAATTGTTAGCAGAGACCCTAGGGAATAAAATGGTCATTGCAATTTTTTATGTCACACAGTATTTGTGACATAAAAAGCCTATGGGTCGTGCTGGGAGTGGACAATAGCCTATGGGTCCCGCTGGCCTGTGGGTCCTGCTGAGTGCTGGCCATGGCCTGTGGGTCCTGCTGGGAGCTGGCCATGGCCTGTGGGTCCCGCTGGCCTGTGGGTCCTGCTGGGAACTGGCCAGGGCATATGGGTCCTGCTGGGAGCTGGCTGCTGACCTGTGGGTCCTGCTGGGAGCGGATAAAGGTCTATGGGTTGTGCTAAGAGTGGACAATAGCCTATGGGTCCCGCTGGCCTGTGGGTCCTGATGGGAACTGGCCAGGGCATATGGGCCCTGCTGGGAGCTGGCCATGGCCTGTGGGTCCTGATGGGAGCGGATAATAGCCTATGTGTTCTGCTGGGAGTGGACAATAGCCTGTGGGTCCTGCTGGGAGCTGGCTGCTGGACTGTGGGTCCTGCTGGGAGCGGATAATAGCCTATGGGTCCTGCTGAGAGTGGACAATAGTCTATGGGTCCCGCTGACCTGTGGGTCCTGCTGGGAGCTGGCTGCTGACCTGTGGGTCCTGCTGAGAGTGGACAATAGTCTATGGGTCCCGCTGGCCTGTGGGTCCTGCTGGGAGCTGGCTGCTGGCCTGTGGGTCCTGCTGGGAGCGGATAATAGCCTATGGGTCCTGCTGAGAGTGGACAATAGTCTATGGGTCCTGCTGGCCTGTGGGTCCTGCTGGGAGCTGGCTGCTGGCCTGTGGGTCCTGCTGGGAGCGGATAATAGCCTATGGGTCCTGCTGAGAGTGGACAATAGTCTATGGGTCCCGCTGGCCTGTGGGTCCTGCTGGCCTGTGGGTCCTGTAGGCCATGACCAGCTGGTAGCAGGACCCACAGGTCCGCAGCTAGCTCCCAGCAGGATTCACAGGCCATGGGCAGGGTAAATTAGGTATATGGGGGGGGGATCGATGAGATGATCATGTGGGGGTCAGCTGGGGGTGTCAGGGTCTCTCGCCTTAGCTTGCTATGGGTCGAATCGGCAGCTGCCAGCTCAGAGCTCAGCAGGACAGGTCCTCTCCTCCTCCCCCTTGCACCACGGCTTCCTCCAGTCCTGGGGGGTGGGTGATGTTGCTCCTGTCTCCTGGGGTCAAGTCCGCCCATGCACACTGTACTGCAGCCACCAGTGGGCAGCGGAGTGCCCAGGCCAGCCACTGTCCAGGCAGGCAAAATATCCGACCGGGGCGACTGGGAGTTGTAGCACGAGGGCCGACTCAGGCTGGCTGCGCTGCCCACGGGTGGCGGACTACAACTCCCATAAACAACAGCAGCCGCCGTCACGTGACGTCTCCTACCCCCGACTTCCTCGAGGCTCAGAGAGACTGGTAGACAGGGGGTGAGTCATTCAGGCGGACAGCTGTTATTCGGGTTATACTTAGCGGGGGACACAGTAAAATTAGCGGGGGTCGGGGCCCCCTCAGCCCCCCTCTCAGTGACGCCACTGTTTATAACTGCCTTGGCTGGTGTTTTCCTTGGCCTTCGTGATGCTGTTTGTTCACTAAGGCTCTCTAACAAACCCCTGAGGGCTCCACAGAACAGCTGCATTTATACTGAGATTACATTACACACAGGTGGACTCTATTTACTAATTAGGTGACTTGTGAATTTAAACGGCGGCGCAGCGTATCGTATTTACGCTACGCCGCCGTAACATACAGGAGAAAGCGCTGTATTCACGAAGCACTTGCTCCGTAAGTTGCAGCGGCGTAGCGTAAAAGGGGCCGGCGTAAGCGCGCGTAATTCAAATGATCCGGGTAGGGGCGGGGATCATTTAAATTCGGCGCGCCGAACGTACTGCGCATGCGCGTCCCTAAAATTTCCCCACGCGCATTGCGTGAAATGACGTCGCAGGGACGTCATTGGTTTCGACGTGAACGTAAATGGCGTCCAGCGCCATTCACGGATCAACTTACGCAAACGACGTAAAATTTTCAAATCGCGACGCGGGAACGACGTCCATACTTAACATTGGCTGCGCCTCCTAATAGCAGGAGCAACGTTACGACGAAAGCGACTTACGCAAACGACGTAAAAAAAAACTACCGCCGGGCGCACGTACGTTCGTGAATTGGCGTAAGTATGTAATTTGCATACTGTACGCTGACAACTACAGAAGCGCCACCTAGCGGCCAGCAGGAGAATGCACCCTAAGATACGACGGCGTAAGAGACTTACGCCAGTCGCATCTTAGGCTAATGTCGGTGGGCTGGATTCAAGAAGCAATTGCGCCTGTGTAACCATAGTTACACAGGCGCAATTGCTTACTTGCCCCGGCGTAACGAATGCTCCTGATTCAGGAACCTCGTTACGCCGACTGCAGCCTAAGATATGCGCGGCATAAGGCTCTTATGCCCGCATATCTTAGGCTGCATTCTTGTGATGGCCGCTAGGTGGCGTTCCCGTTGTGCTCAGCGTATAGTATGCAAATTGCATACTAACGCCGATTCACAGTGTTGCGCGAGCCCTGCGTACGCAGTTTACGTCGTTTCCGTACGGCGTCTTTCGCGTAAGGCTGCCCCAGCTATTAGCAGGGGCAGCCCATGTTACGTATACCCGTCGTTCCCGCGTCGCGAAATTTCAAATTTACGTAGTTTGCGTAAGTGATTCGTGAATGGCGCTGGACGCCATTCACGTTCACTTTGAAGCAAATGACGTCCTTGCGACGTCATTTGCCGCAATGCACGTCGGGAAAGTTTCCCGACGGAGCATGCGCTCTACGATCGGCGCGGGAACGCGCCTAATTTAAATGATTCCCGCCCCCTACGGGATCATTTAAATTGCGCGCGCTTACGCCGGGCATTTTGCCGGTGCGCCCACGCAATTTACGGAGCTACTGCTCCATGAATCGAGGGCAGCGCAGTCATTTTGCGGGGGCGCAGGGCAAAAACGTTGCCCTGCGCCTCCGTACAAAAAGCGCAATTGTACCTGAATCCAGGCCGGTGTATCTAGCTTTCTGAATACAGAAAGAAGATACGCCGGCGTAAATCGTTCCTGAATCTACCCCAGTGACATCATCACGGGGGGTCTCTGGGCTTCTCTACGCCATGCAGGCAGATCGAGGCTAGTGGGAGGGGCCAGCAGGTTGCCTCCGTCCTCCTCTGATACAAGCCTTAATGGGCGGGTGTCAGTGTGGTGAACACGCGGTCTCTGCGAGGATCCTCTTCCCATGACACCCCCCCTCCCCCTCCTCGGTGCACGGAACAGAAGCAGAACCTGGAGGATGATCGCCGCCGCCAGCGATGATGTCATCGGGTGAGCGCAGATGGATCCCATTAGAATTTATGACTTTCTCCCAGCACCAATGATGGCATCTTGGCTCCGCCCCCAAATCCTCATATTTCAGGGAGTCGCCGGGCGGATAATCCAGCAGATTCCTTTATTTTTATGAATCCTCACACAGATGTGCCGTATAAAGAGGAACACATAACAAGAGAGAGCGATCGTTTGGGTCATGATAGCGACGATCGCCTGTAAAGTCATCTGATCTGCATTCTTGCTGTTCCATATTTACAGCAGCTGAAGTCTGCCGGGTTCAATGATCTCAGTCACACCTGCACTGAGCGGGGAGCGGCAAGCCCTGCCTCTTTATTAAGGAGTCTAATGCCCCGCCCCCAGGTAACGCCCACATGTGATGCTGACGAATACAGGATCTGAAAATCCAATGAATGAAAGGGGCGGGGACTAGACGTGGGCGGGTTCATTCTGTTCCGTTCCCCGAATCAAAATTCAGAAGAATTTCCCAATTTCCTAAATTTTAACAAAATCCAAAATAACGACAAGAACAATTTGGACAGAATTTGAAATAGAATAGAAAATAAAGGAATATAATAGAGTAAAAAAAAATCAGAATAAAAAGAATATAACAGAAACTAAAAGGATATAATGTAATACAGTAAAACAGAACAAAATAGAATAGAAAATAAACGAATTGAATAGAAAAAAAAAAACAGAAAATAAAAAAATAGAATATAATACAGTAGACAGACCAAAATAGAATAGAAAATAAAGGAATTAAATAGAAAAGAATATAACCGAAACTATAAGAATTTATTATAATAGAGTAAAACAGAACAAAATAGAATAGAAATAAAGGAATAGAATAGAAACAAAAATGAAAATAAAAGAATATAATACAGTAAACAGAACAAAATAAAATAGAAAATAAAGGAAAGGAATGGATTTTTTTTTTATAGAAAAGACTATAACAGAAAATAAAAGAATAGAATATAACAGTGTAAAACAGAACAAAATAGAATAAAAAAAAGAAAGGAATGGAATAGGAAAAAAAATTGAATAGAAAAGAATAGAACAGAAACTAAAAGGAAACAATATAATAGAGTAAAACAGAACAAAATAGAATAGAAAATAAATGAATAGAATAGAAAAAAACATAAAACAAAAGAATATAATACAGTAAACAGAACAAAATAGAATAGAAAATAAAGGAATTAAATAGAAAAGAATATAACAGAAACTATAAGAATTTAATATAATAGAGTAAAACAGACCAAAATAGAATAGAAAATAAATGAATAGAATAGAAAAAACTGAAAATAAAAGAGAATACAGTAAACAGAACAAAATAGAATAGAAATAAAGGAATAAAATAGAAAAAAAATGAAAATAAAAGAATAGAATATAATACAGTAAACAGACCAAAATAGAATAGAAAATAAAGGAATTAAATAGAAAAGAATATAACCGAAACTATAAGAATTTATTATAATAGAGTAAAACAGACCAAAATAGAATAGAAAATAAATGAATAGAATAGAAAAAATGAAAATAAAAGAGAATACAGTAAACAGAACAAAATAGAATAGAAAATAAAGGAATAAAGGAATGAAATAGAAAAGAGAAAAGAATAGAACTGAAACTATAAGAATTGAATATAATAGAGTAAAACAGAACAAAATAGAATAGAAAATAAAGGAATTAAATAAAAAAGAATATAACAGAAACTATAAGAATTGAATATAATAGAGTAAAACAGAACAAAATAGAATAGAAAACAAATGAATAGAATAGAAAAAAACTGAAAATAAAAGAATATAATACAGTAAACAGAACAAAATAAAATAGAAAATAAAGGAAAGGAATGGAATTTTTTTTATAGAAAAGACTATAACAGAAAATAAAAGAATAGAATATAACAGTGTAAAACAGAACAAAATAGAATAAAAAAAGAAAGGAATGTAATAGGAAAAAAAATTGAATAGAAAAGAATATAACAGAAACTAAAAGGATATAATATAATAGAGTAAAACAGAACAAAATAGAATAGAAAAAAAAGGAATTAAATAGAAAAGAATATAACAAAAACTATAAGAATTTAATATAATAGAGTAAAACAGAACAAAATAGAATAGAAATAAAGGAATAAAATAGAAAATAAATGAAAATAAAAGAATAGAATATAATACAGTAAACAGAACAAAATAAAATAGAAAATAAAGGAAAGAAATTGATTTTTTTTATAGAAAAGACTATAACAGAAAATAAAAGAATAGAATATAACAGTGTAAAACAGAACAAAATAGAATAAAAAAGAAAGGAATGAAATAGGGAAAAAATTGAATAGAAAAGAATAGAACAGAAACTAAAAGGAAACAATATAATAGAGTAAAACAGAATGAAATAGAATAGAAAATAAAGGAATAGAATAGAAAAAAATTGAAAATAATATAACAGAAAATAAAAGAATAGAATATAATAGTGTAAAACAGAACAAAATAGAATGTATCCAAATTTCGGAATTACAATAGTACCAGATTTAAACAAATCTGAAATAACGAAAAAAATAAAAATTCTGACAAAATTTTAATTCGAATTTCCAAAGAGAGTGAAATAAAATAGAAAATAAGGGAATGTAATAGAAAATAATATAACATAAACTAAAAGGATAGAATATAATAGAGTAAAACAGAACAAAATTGAACAGAAAATAAAGGAATAAAATAGAAAAAAATAGAAAAGAATATAACAGAAAATAAAATAATAGACTTTAATAGTGTAAAACAGAACAAAATAGAATAGAGAATAAAAGAACAGAATGGACTAGAATATAATAGAAGCAAATAGAATAGTATATTGAGAATATAACCATCTTCTGAAATTCGAATTGGAATTGGAGCACAGCCGCGTTTTTTAGTATCCTCGCGCACGCACGTGCATTTTTCGCGCAAATTTGTTCTCACATTTTCAATTCCGTACAATATGCAAATGTGCGCGAGGCGTAAAGTACTGACCAAAGATGCAGCTGTAATGAGGTTTTTCCAAGCAGCAGTTTGCAAGAGGCCTAACAAATGTGAAAGGTAAACATATTGCAATAAATACAGTAAGGTATAAAAGTGAAAGAAAAACAGAATAGAAAAAATAGAATGGAAAAAATATATGATAAAATAGAATAGAAATAGACAAAAAAATAATAAGAGTAGAATATAAAAACAGAAAAGAAAAAATAGAATGGAAAAAATAGGATAGAAAAAGAACAGAATAGAATAAAAAAATTGAATAGAATAACAAATATAATAGAATAGACTAGAATATAAAAAAATTGAATAGAAAAGGTAGAATAGAATAAAAAAATGAATAGAATAAATTGTATAGAATAAAAAATTATAGATTAGAAAAAATATCATATAAAAAGTAGGATAAAATAGAAAAAAATGAATAAAAAAATAGAATAGAAAAAATAGAATATACTAATATATAAAAATAGAATAGACTAGAATAGAAAAAAAATAAAATAGAAAAAATAGAACAGAAAAAAATGAATAGAAAAAAAACGAATAGAATAAATTGTATAGAATAAAAAATTATAGATTAGAATAGAAAAAATATCATATAAAAAGTAGGATAAAATAGAAAAAAATGAATAAAAAAAATAGAATAGAAAAAATAGAATATACTAATATATAAAAATAGAAAAAAAATAAAATAGAAAAAATAGAACAGAAAAAAATGAATAGAAAAAAAATGAATAGAATAAATTGTATAGAATAAAAAATTATAGATTAGAATAGAAAAAAATATCATATAAAAAGTAGGATAAAATAGAAAAAAATGAATAAAAAAATAGAATATGCTAATATATAAAAATAGAATAGACTAGAATAGAAAACAATTGAATAGAAAAAGAATAGAAACATCATTTTAAAAATAAAATAGAAAAAATAGAATAGAAAAAAATGAATAGAAAAAAAATGAATAGAATAAAAAAGAAAATAGAATAGACTAGAACAGAAAACAATTGAATAGAAAAAGAATAGAACATAATTTTAAAAATAGGATAGAAAAAACTTAATAGAATAAAATAGAATAGAATAAAAAATTCAATAGAATAGAAAAAATAGAATAGAAAAAGAATAGAATAGAAAAAAATTATATAATAAAACAGAATAGAATAACAACTAAAATAGAATAGAATAGACTAGAACAGAGACAAATTAAACAGAATAGAATATAAATAGAATAGAACAAAATTTTAAACATAGAATTAAAAAATAAAAATAGAAAAAAATAGAATAAAAAAATAAAATAGAATAGAATAGAGAAAAATAGAACATAATACAAAAAATTGAATAGAAAAAATAGAATTGAAAACGAATGGAATAAACAATTCTAGAATAAAAAAAAAATGAATAGAATAAAACAGAATAGAATAAAAAATAAAAATAGAATAGAATAGACTAGAAATAGAATAGAAAATAGAACAGATAAAGAATAGAACTGAATTTTTAAAATAGAATAGACAAAAATAATAGAATAAAACAGAATAGAATAAAAAAATAAAATAGACTAGAACAGAGAAAAAAATTATAAAATAGAATAGAAAAAGAATATAACAGGATTTTAAAAATAGAATAGAAAAAATTAATAGAATAAAATAGAATAGAATAAAAAAATAAATAGAATAGAATAAAGAAACATAATAACATAATACAAAAAATTGAATAGAATAGAAACAATTGAAAAGAAAAAGAATAGAAAAAATTGAATAAAAAAATAGAATAGAAAAAATAATAATAGAATAAAACAGAATAGAATAAAAAAATAAAATAGAATAGAATAGACTAGAACAGAGAAACATTTTATATAATTGAAAGAATTTAATAGAATAAAATAGAAAAAACAGAATAGAAAAAAATGTAATATCACTGGTGTCACTGAGACAGGAAGTAAAAAAAAAAACATGGAACCCCCCTAAACACCTGAGTGTATTAAAATCGAGGCCTTTATCGCGGCACAGAATCGCGGCACAATGCACAACGTGCGCGCAGTGCCATTATTTCTTTATGGCTCCCCAAACGCGGCAGAAATGTTCTGTGATTGCCAAAACACAAGAAAATCGCGGCAAAACACGCAACGCCACGTGCGCCCGGCTCGGTGACTTTTTAAAATGTGGTGCATGCGCTTCTTCTTTGGCGCGTTGTTGGAGAGAAGTGAAGCCCATTCAAAATGAATCGCGCCGTTCCTAAAACATGCAGAAAAACGCAATGCGGCCGCGTCGCTGAGGTGTGAGCGGGCCGTAGACGCGCTTGTGCGTTCTTCTCATATGAATGCATTATAATTGGTAGAATGAATTAATATTCTGCCCAATAGAATGCATTAAAGTGGAAGTAACCCCCCCTATCGTTTTCAGCCAAGGAAGCTGCCATCTTTGCCTCTGTTTAATCTACAACTGCCATGGTGCTGCACATGTGATCAGTTTAGACACCAGCCATTGGATGGTTTGCCAGTTTGGTTGAGAGCACAGCCAATGGGAGTGTTACATTTCCGGGACGTTTCCAGGAAATGAAATGGTTTTATGAATGGGTTTACTTCCACTTTAACGCGTATTTGCCTAAACATGCATACAATACATGGCTTTTGCCGCATTTTTAAGCAGCTTTTCCCTGCCGGGAGGAGCTTAGCGAGCACTCCCTCTGCCTGAGGCCTTTAGGAGAGCAATAAAAACCTGACAGAGCTTCTAGTCTCGTGTATCTTGTATCACTGAGTTCTCTTACCACTCCCCGGCCAAGAATTGGACTCCCAATACTCAGCGCAGAAATTGAGGAGAAACCTTCCCGAGACCCCAACTTGGACAAGGAACATGGCTAAGGGTCCAACCTTCTTTGACTCCAACTGACCCCCATCATGGCAGAGGGTCTAACCTTCTCTGACTCCAACTGCCCCCCATCATGGCAGAGGGTCCAACCTTCTCTGACTCCAACTGCCCCCCATCGTGGCTGAGGGTCCAACCTTCTCTGACTCCAACTGCCCCCCATCGTGGCTGAGGGTCCAACCTTCTCTGACTCCAACTGCCCCCCATCATGGCAGAGAGTCCAACCTTCTCTGACTCCAACTGCCCCCCATTGTGGCTGACGGTCCAACCTTCTCTGACTCCAACTGCCCCCCATCATGGCAGAATGTCCAACCTTCTCTGACTCCAACTGCCCCCCATCGTGGCAAAGGGTCCAACCTTCTCTGACTCCAACTGCCCCCCATCGTGGCAGAGGGTCCAACCTTCTCTGACTCCAACTGCCCCCCATCGTGGCAGAGGGTCCAACCTTCTCTGACTCCAGCTGCCCCCCATCATGGCAGAGGGTCCAACCTTCTCTGACTCCAACTGCCCCCCATCGTGGCTGAGGATCCAACCTTCTCTGACTCCAACTACCCCCCATCGTGGCTGAGGGTCCAACCTTCTCTGACTCCAACTGCCCCCCATTGTGGCTGATGGTCCAACCTTCTCTGACTCCAACTGCCCCCCATCTCTGACTCCAACTGCCTCCCATCGTGGCAGAGGGTCCAACCTTCTCTGACTCCAACTGCCCCCCATCGTGGCTGAGGATCCAACCTTCTCTGACTCCAACTACCCCCCATCGTGGCTGAGGGTCCAACCTTCTCTGACTCCAACTGCCCCCCATTGTGGCTGATGGTCCAACCTTCTCTGACTCCAACTGCCCCCTATCTCTGACTCCAACTGCCTCCCATCGTGGCAGAGGGTCCAACCTTCTCTGACTCCAACTGCCCCCCATCGTGGCTGAGGGTCCAACCTTCTCTGACTCCAACTGCCCCCCATCGTGGCTGAGGGTCCAACCTTCTCTGACTCCAACTGCCCCCCATCTCTGACTCCAACTGCCCCCCATCATGGCAAAGGGTCCAACCTTCTCTGACTCCAACCGCCCCCCATCGTGGCTGAGGGTCCAATCTTCTCTGACTCCAACTGCCCCCATCATGGCTAAGGGTCCAACCTTCTCTGACTCCAACTGCCCCCCATCGTGGCAGAGGGTCCAATCTTCTCTGACTCCAACTGCCCCCCATCGTGGCTGAGGGTTGTATATTGTGTTTTGGCTCCATCTGCTGAGTCCCGTTACCTGGACAGCTGAGCCGTGGAAGTGTCCCCTGCTCCCACCCCCCCATGGACAGCGTTTAGGAAATGACGGATTGGTCTTCTCCACGGGAGCAGAAGGATGAAGTGTTAATGGAAGGAAAAGATTGATAAGTGCGGGAAAACATCTGGAACCATTCGGGGTGGAATCTTCTCAGGCTGAGCGGAGGGAGATTTTCCAGACAAAGCCTCTCTTCTCTGAGATAGATGGAGAATTACGTGGAGAGCGTGCACGGGCCATGGAGAATTACGTGGAGAGCTTTCACGGGCCATGGAGAATTACGTGGAGAGCGTGCACGGGCCATGGAGAATTACGTGGAGAGCGTGCACGGGCCACTACGTCTGTCCTACCAGGCAAAGAAGATTTCCTTCTGGGTCTGAGAACTTTGTACAACCCCCATATCCGTATTCCCGTTCACAGGTTGTGGGAATTACAGCGGCGGTGCATCAATAGAGGGCGCAGGAGCGCCGCCCCCTCTCTCCTGCACCCGTCAGATTCATGGCATTTGGTGGGGCAAACTGGCGGAATTTGGTGGGGCAAACTGGTGGCATTTGATGGGGAAAACTGGCGGCATTTGATGGGGAAAACTGGCGGCATTTGATGGGGAAAACTAGTGGCATCTGATGGGGCAAATATAGAAACTGCAGATAATGGGGTAGATTCAGGTAGATTTGCGCAGTTTTTACGGAGGTGCAGCGCACCGTTTTGCCACTGCGCCTCTGCAAATTACCTGCGCTACCCTTGATTCACGGAGCAGCAGCTCCGTAAATTGCGTGGGCGCTCCGACAAAATGCCCGGCGTAAGCGCGCGCAATTTAAATGATCCCGTAGGGGGCGTGGATCATTTAAATTAGGCGCGTTACCGCACCAAGCGTAGTGTGCATGCTCCGTCGGGAAACTTTCCCGACGTGCATTGCGGTAAATGACGTCGCAAGGACGTCATTTGCTTCAAAGTGAACGTGAATGGCGTCCAGCGCCATTCACGATTCACTTACGCAAACAACGTAAATTTCAAATTTCGCGACGCGGGAACGACGGGTATACGTAGCATTGGCTGCCCCTGCTAATAGCATGAGCAGCCTTACGCAAAAACCGACGTACGCAAACGACGTAAACTGCGTACGCAGGGCTCGCGTAGGGTTGTGAATCGGTGTTAGTATGCAATTTGCATACTCTACACTGACCACAACGGGAACGCCACCTAGCGGCCTGCGTAAGAATGCAGCCTAAGATATGCGGGCATAAGAGCCTTATGCCAGTCATTTCTTAGGCTGCAGTCGGCGTATCGAGGTTCCTGAATCAGGAGCACTCGATACGCTGGGGCAAGTAAGCAATTGCGCTGCGTAACTATGGTTACGCAGGCGCAATTGCTCTTTGAATCTACCCCACTGTCCTAAATTCCACACCACCAAGTGACTTGTAAGGCAATATAGGTGAACCCTCCACCGGAATAAGAGGCCGCGGCCTTTAACTCCTCAGTTGACAGCAGGCACTCGATGGCAGATTGCTCCAATTCATTCGGTTAGGACATAAAAGAGAGGTGCACCATAGTGTGACTCCGTTTTACAAAAGGATTTATTTAAAAAAAAATGAGATATACTCACAAGCATACGAAAAAAAAAACAGCGTGCGAAATTTCAAGAAAATGCCGGCCGGCATACAAGGAGCCCTCCTCCTCTGCGTGGTGACGTCACTGCGTGGCTTCCCAGACGCGTTTCATCATCAAAGGACGTTTTCAATGGGGGTCAAACTGGCGGAATTTGATAGGCAAACTGGCGGCATTTGATGGGGCAAACTAGTGGCATCTGATGGGGCAAAATGGCGGCATTTGGTGGGGCAAACTGGTGGAATTTGATAGGCAAACTGGCGGCATTTGATGGGGCAAACTGGTGGAATTTGATAGGCAAACTGGCGGCATTTGATGGGGCAAACTGGTGGCATTTGATGGGGCAAACTGGTGGCATTTGATGGGGCAAACTGGCAGAACTTGATAGGCAAACTGGTGGCATTTGATGGGGCAAACTGGTGGCATTTGATGGGGAAAACTGGCGGAACTTGATAGGCAAACTGGTGGCATTTGATGGGGCAAACTGGCAGCATTTGGTGGGGCAAACTGGTGGCATTTGATGGGGCAAACTGGCGGAACTTGATAGGCAAACTGGTGGCATTTGATGGGGCAAACTGGCGGAACTTGATAGGCAAACTGGTGGCATTTGATGGGGCAAACTGGCGGAACTTGATAGGCAAACTGGTGGCATTTGATGGGGCAAACTGGCGGAATTTGATAGGCAAACTGGCAGCATTTGATGGGGCAAACTAGTGGCATCTGATGGGGCAAAATGGCGGTATTTGGTGGGGCAAACTGGTGGAATTTGATAGGCAAACTGGTGGCATTTGATGGGGCAAACTGGCGGAACTTTATAGGCAAACTAGTGGCATTTGATGGGGCAAACTGGTGGCATTTGATGGGGCAAACTGGCGGAACTTGATAGGCAAACTGGTGGCATTTGATGGGGCAAACTGGCGGAATTTGGTAGGCAAACTGGAACACTCTGGAGCAATGGAAGAGCAGCAAAATGGAACCACATGGGATACTCTGGAACAACTGGAACTGCAGGAAGTCTGGAACAGCTAGAACACTTTGGAATGACTGAAACATCAAAAAAATGGAACATTTTGGAACTGAAACACTCTGGAACAAGTGGAAAAGCAGGAGTCCTAGAACAGCTGGAACACTCTGGAACAACTGGGACAGCATGAAAACTTGAACATCTGGAATAATGAACAATAAAAGTGTAACAGAAGGCAAACTGGAACAATCGGGAACAACCTGAACAGCTGGAACACTCTGGAAAAATTAAAAAAGCAGGAAACCTGGAATAGCTGAAACACTCTGGAACACTGGAACAGTGGAAAGCTGGAACACTGTGGAACAACAGGAACACTTTGAAACAAATGGAACTGATGAAACACGACAAGTGGAACAGCAGGCAAACTGGAACAATCTGGAACAACCTGAACAGCTGGAACACTGGAATACTGGAACAGCAGGAAACCTGGAACATTCTGCTACAGCAGGAAAACAGGAACAGCTGGACCACTTTGGAACAACTGGAATACTGGAACAGTGGGAACACTCTGGAACAATGGAACATTAGTAAAACTGAAACAGCAACTGGAACAGCAGGAAAAATGGAACAACTGAAACACTCTGGAAAAGCTGGAGCACATTGGAAAAGCTGGAATACTGGAACAGCAGGAAAACTGGAACAGCAGGAACACTTTGGAACAACAGGAACAGCAGGAAATCTGGAACACTCTGGAACAGTAGGAAAAGTGAAACAGCAGGAAATGGAACAACTGGAACACTCTGGAAACACTGGAACACATTGGAAAAGCTGGGACAAATGAAACACTCTGGAATACTGGAACAAATGGAACATCAGGAAAACCGGAACAGCAGGAGCAGTAAGAAAACTGGAACAGCAGGAAAGCTGGAACATTCTGCTACAGCAGGAAAACAGGAACAGCTGGACCACTTTGGAACAACTGGAATACTGGAACAGTGGGAACACTCTGGAACAATGGAACATTAGTAAAACTGAAACAGCAACTGGAACAGCAGGAAAAATGGAACAACTGAAACACTCTGGAAAAGCTGGAGCACATTGGAAAAGCTGGAATACTGGAACAGCAGGAAAACTGGAACAGCAGGAACACTTTGGAACAACAGGAACAGCAGGAAATCTGGAACACTCTGGAACAGTAGGAAAAGTGAAACAGCAGGAAATGGAACAACTGGAACACTCTGGAAACACTGGAACACATTGGAAAAGCTGGGACAAATGAAACACTCTGGAATACTGGAACAAATGGAACATCAGGAAAACCGGAACAGCAGGAGCAGTAAGAAAACTGGAACAGCAGGAAAGCTGAAACAGCTGGAACAGCAGGACAACTGTAACACTCTGGAAAAGCTGGAACGCTTTGGAATAGCTGGAACAGATGTTACACTCTGGAATACTGGAACAGCAGGCAACCTGGAATAGCTGGAACACTTTGGAACAACTGGAACCCCCCAAAAAAATCTGGAACACACTGGAACACCCGGGAACAACTGGAACACTGGAACAGCAGAAAAAATGGAACAACTGGAACACTCTGGAAAAGTTGGAACACATTGGAACAACTGGAACAGATGGACCACTCTGGAATAGTGAAACAGCAGGAACACTCTGGAAAAACTGGTACAGCAGGAAAACTTGAAGAGCTGGTACACGGTGGAACAATTGGAACAGTACATCAGCACGATGGTCCTCCCTCAGCTGGCAGCCTGTTCTGTAGAATCCTGAGTACAAAGCAGACACGTGGCTCTCCTCGCCTGCCCCCCACAGCAGCAGCAGCAACAAGTCCTCTCCCTGGCTGTTTGCACTCACCGGCACACAATAAAACCCTCTCTGGGCTCTGTACAGTAGAGCAGTGGACATGTCAGTGGGGCAGAGGATGGTGTGTAGAGAGTGTCAGTGGGGCAGATGTTGGTGTCAGTAGAGCAGTGGACAGTTTCAGTAGAACAGTGGGTGGTGTGTGGACAATATCAGTAGTGCATGGTGCGTGGAGAGCATCAGTAGGGCAGTGGATGGTGTCAGTAGGGCAGAGGTTGGTGTCAGTAGGACAGTGGATGGTCAATAAAGCAGTGGACAGTGCCGGTAGACCAGTGAACAGTGTCAGTAGAACAGTGGATGGTGTGTGGACAATATCAGTAGGGCAGTGCATGGTGCATGGGGAGCATCAGTAGGACAGAGGATGGTGTCAGTAGGACAAAGGGTGGTGTTAGTAGAGCAGTTGATGTGTCAGTAGGGCCGTGGATGGTGTTTGGAGAGTGTCAGTAGGACAGAGGTTGGTGTCAGTAAGGCAGTGGACAGTGTTAGTAGAGCAATGGATTATGCCAGTAGGGCAGTGGACAGTATCAGTTGAGCAGGGGACAGTGTCAGTAGGACAGTGGATGGTCAGTAGAGCAGTGGACAGTGTCAGTAGAACAGCTGAAAAGCGCATCTAAGGCCTTGTACACACAACCGAACATGTCCGCTGAAACTGGTCCGCGGACCAGTTTCCGCGGACATGTCTGACCGTGTGTACGACCTAGCGGACAATTTTCCGGCCTAGCGGACAGGTTTCCAGCGGACAAAAGTTTCTTAGCATGCCAAGAAACTTGTCCGTTGGACATGTCCGATGGTCAGTTGACTCATCGGACATGTCCGCTGGTTATGACGTAAAACCAGCGGCCCAAAATCCCACGCATGCGTCGAATTGATTCGACGCATGCGTGGAAGCATTGAACTTCCGTGTCAGAGAACGTCGGTGTCTTCAACGTCACCGCGTTCTCTGTCCGCGGGGATTTTGGTCTGATGGTGTGTACACACATCAGACCAAAAGCTCCCAGCAGACATTTTCATCGGACATGTCTGCTCGTGTGTACGGGGCCTAAGGCTTTGTCTGGTAAGGTGTCCCAAAAGAAAGAAGTGCTTCTCATTGGTCAGCACGGTTACGTGGTTGCACTAGCTCGGAAGCATTGGCCATAACAATCATTAGGATGGACACTCACTCCAGGGCTGTGTACAGTCCATCGTACACAGGCAGCATGCGGCATCACGGCCTCTATGTGCAGTGGGATCCGAAGAGGTGGCCGGGATATTTGGAGTGAGTTCATCTTTTCATTGTTCGGGAAGATCTGAACTCCCCCATTGAACAATGACATGTGTGTTATTTACCATAAGGACGGTTATTTTATTCCAAGTGACAGTTATTTCCAGTTCTTATGATTCTCGGTCCCCTAAGGGCTAGCAATTGTTACTTGATATAGTGACGGTTATTATTTCTAACAATGAGAGCTAAAATCGGCCACATGGCTGACAACAATAACAGTTGTTATGGCAAAAGTTAAAGTTGAGTGAATTGAGCCTTTCTTAATATAAGGGTCGGGATAGCTCAGCGATGTGAGATACCATCTGTTCTCCTGAACTAAATCTCTTCCTATGAACCTTGTCCTAATCAGGAGATGTTCCTGAGGACCGTCGTAGGAGAATCGTAATGTGGGAAAGCATTTCTGAAGGCCTGGGTGGTCACCAGTCCATGGCAAGACAAATGGTCCACACATGGAAGACATACGTTACTGTCTGTACTCTCTCAAGGAGGATTGGATCAATGCTAAGACACCATGAAGGAAACTACAACTGACAAATAAATGTTTGCACGTCTCAGGAAAAGACCACCTGGTTTCTCAATGATGTCATAGCAATGCAACTTGTGGTCAGGTGTAGTTTGGCCTCTCTGCAAAGGTGGCGCTGCTTGTTGGCCGCCACACAGAGTGGGTGGAGGTCCCAGGGGGAACTCAGGCTCTTTCAAAGCCTCCGTAGGTGTCATCAGGGGAGCAGCTGCCCGATTGGACTCCACCGCCCTGACTGACCTCCGTGGCCATCTTTGGTGTGGGCAAAGCTAATATTTAGCACTGTCCCCACATGGGTGGGTGCTCATTTTGCATAGTGGCTCACCAAAATTGAACAATAGAAGATTGGAAAAATGTTGCCTGGTCTGATGAGTCTCGATTTCACCTGCTGGTTAACTTGGAAAGTTAACTCCGACGGCTCTCACTGTCTGTTCAGCGTTGCTGTTTCAGTCCCGTTCCCGAAAATGGAAAAAGTATAGCACAACTGCAAACCAACCAAGACATGGCCATCCACCTAAACTGACCGGGCCGGGCAAGGAGAGCATTCATCAGAGAAGCAGCCAAGAGGCCCATGGTAACTCTGGAGGAGCTGCAGAGATCCACAGCTCAGGGGGGAGAATCTGTCCACAGGACAACTATTAGTGGTCTCTCCACAAATCTGCCCTTTATGGAAGAGTGACAAGAAGAAAGACATTGGGGAAAGACATAAGAAGTCCTGTTTGCAGCTTGTGAGAAGCCATGTGGGGGAGGGGACACAGCAAACATGTGGAAGAAGGTGCTCTGGTCACATGACACCAACTTTGAACTTTTTGGCCTAAAAGCAAAACGCTATGAAAACTAACACTGCACATCACCCTGAACACACCATCCCCACTGTGAAACATGGTGGTGGCAGCATCATGTGGTGGGGATGTTTTTCTTCAGCAGGGACAGGGAATCTGGTCAGAGTTGATGGGAAGATGGATGGAGACAAATGGTTGTATTGGTTGGTCTAGATGGCCTTAAAGGCCTTAAAGGGTGGATCTACCTGTCTAAAAATCTGCATCGGCCCTGATGGTCTTAAAGAGTGGATCTACCTGTCCTAAACTCTGCATTGGCTCAGGTGGCCTTGAATGGCAGGTCTACCTATCCTACATTCTCCATTGGTCATAATGGCCTTAAATGGTGGTGCTACCTATTTTAAACTCTGCATCGGTCCTGATGGCCTTAAAGGGTGTTTCTAGTGTCTTAAACTCTGCATAGGCCTAGATGGCCTTAAAGGGTGGTTATACCTGTCCTAAATTCTGCATTGGTCCAGATGGCCCTAAAGGGTGGCTCTACCTGTCCTAAACTCTGCATCAGTCCTGATGGTCTTAAAGGGTGGTTCTAACTGTCCTAATGCTGCATTGGTCCAGATGGCCCTAAAGGGTGGTTCTAGTGTCTTAAACTCTGCATAGGCCCAGATGGCCTTAAAGGGTGGTTCTACCTGTTCTAACTCTGAATTGATCTAGATGGCCTTAAAGGGTGGTTCTAGTGCTTTAAACCCTGCATAGGCCCAGATGGCCCTAAAAGTTGCCTCTACCTGTCTTAAACTCTGAATTGGTCCAGATGTCCGGCTTTACCTGTCCTAAACTCTGCATTGGTCCAAATGTCCTAAAAGGTGGTTCCACCTGTCCTAACTTTGAATTGGTCCAGAAGGCCTTAAAGGGTGGTTCTACCTGTCCTAAACTCTGCATTGGCCCAGGTGGCCTTGAATGGCAGGTCTACCTATCCTACATTCTCCATTGGTCATAATGGCCTTAAATGGTGGTGCTGGCAGTCCTAAACACAGCATTGGTTGGTCTAGATGGCCTTTAAAGGGTGGCTATACCTATCCTAAACTCTGCATTGGTCCATATGGCCTACAAGGGTGGATCTACCTGTCTTAAACTCTGCATCGGTCCTGATGGTCTTAAAGGTTGCCTCTACCTGTCTTAAACTCTGAATTGGTTCAGATGGCCAGCTTTACCTGTCCTAAACTATGCATTGGTCCAGAAGGCCTTGAATGGCAGGTCTACCTATCCTGCATTCTCCATTAGTCATAATGACCTTAAATGGTGGTGGTGGGGGGGGGGGGCTATACCTATCCTAAACTCTGCATTGGTTGGTCTAGATGGCCTTAAATGGTGGATTTTCCTGTCTAAAAATCTGCATCGGCCCTGATGGTCTTAAAGAGTGTATCTACCTGTCCTAAACTCTGCATCGGTCCTGATGGTCTTAAAGGGTGATTCTACCTGTCCTAAACTCTGCATCGGTCCTGATGGTCTTAAAGGGTGGTTCTACCTGTCCTAAACTCTGCATCGGTCCTGATAGTCTTAAAGGGTGGTTCTACCTGTCCTAAACTCTGCATTGATCCAGAAGGCCTTAAAGGGTGGTTCTACCTGTCCTAAACTCTGCATTGGTCCAGATGGCCTTATAGGGTGGTTCTACCTGTCCTAAACTCTGCATTGGCCCAGGTGGCCTTGAATTGCAAGTCTACCTATCCTACATTCTCCATTGGTCATAATGGCCTTAAATGGTGGTGCTGGCAGTCCTAAACACAGCATTGGTTGGTCTAGATGGCCTTAAAGGGTGGATCTACCTGTCTTAAAATCTGCATCGGCCCTGATGGTCTTAAAGAGTGGATCTACCTGTCCTAAACTCTGCATTGGCCCAGGTGGCCTTGAATGGCAGGTCTACCTATCCTACATTCTCCATTGGTCATAATGGCCTTAAAGGGTGGGGCTGCCAGTCCTAAACACAGCATTGGTTGGTCTGGATGGCCTTAAAGGGTGGATCTACATGTCCTAAACTCTGCATTGGTCCATATGACCTTAAAGGGTGGTTCTACCTGTTCTAAACTCTGCGTTGGTCCAGATAACCTTAAAGGGTGGTTCTACCTGTCCGGCATTCTGCATTGGTCTTGATGGCCTTGAAGGGGAGATCTAGAGGCACTGGGGTGGTGCAGTAGCGAGAGTACCATAATTGTGGCAGTAGAAAAGTGAGGGTGTATGAAGAGCTGGGCTGTGGCCGGTGCGCGGTGCTGTGATGATTGGAGAGAATACATATATACAGAACATATGCATTATATATTGCTATGCATTATATATTTGTATGGTTATTCACAGCTGACCGCTTCGCAAACAGTTCTATTTCAGCGCAGGGCCGCCGTGCGATCACCGATCTCATTACATCCATCACTCTCTGCAACATCTAAATTTAGAGGCGGAAGGGCCGGCTGCCTCTCCAGACGAATCATTTTCCTCTAATTGCCGGGTCAGTACGAAGCCTCAACACAGCGCCTCTCCCCTCTCGCCTCATTATAAGACTTTTCTTCCAGGTATTTCCTCCTCTGCCGCTGCCAAAGGACCATTAATAATTCCTCAACATGAAAGAAGTTGGATTTGGGACTCAATGAAGACTCCAGTCAGGCTTCCAGGGCTCTAATTGTGTCTCCGTCACATCCCAGGATTCCTCCATGATTAACTTTGTCAACCAACAATTTTTAACCACTTAAGGGCCGCCGCCGATATACGTCCTTAGTTTGAAGAGGGATATCTCGGCAACGGCAGCAGCTGCTACCCCAACCGAGGTATCCATCTCTTCAGGCGGTGGTCCGGTTTACGATAATGGTGATCTCTGCGGCGGATTCGCAGCAAGATCACCGTTATCGGTGGCGGGAGAGGGGCCCCAGACGCCGCTCTCCCGCCGGCAGTGACGGAGGCGATCAGGTCCTTTCTCGCGCTGGGTATGGATACAAGTGTGGGCAAGATGGCCCCCCACCCGTCTCCATACCATAGCAGGGCGGAAGCAACGTCAAAACGTCACTTCCGCCCATACCTCTTAACCGCTTAAGCCCCGGACCATTATGCAGGTAAAGGACCTGGCCAGTTTTTGCGATTCGGCACTGCGTCGCTTTAACTGACAATTGCGCGGTCGTCGCGGTTAGTGTTAATATGAGATGTGACGTCTTTCTGACCCCCAAATCTCATATGCAAGAGGATCTGTCATGCTTTTTTTTTTATTACAAGAGATGTTTACATTCCTTGTAATAGGAATAAAAGAGCCCCCTTTTTTTTATTTAAACTGTGTAAAAAATTAAATAAAAATATTAATAATTATTTATTTTACTAGATTTTATTTAAGCGCTTCATCTCGCCGAGCTCGCGCGCAGAAGAGAACGCATACGTGAGCAGCGCCCGCATATGAAAACGGCGTTCAAACCGCACATGTGAGGTATCGCTGCGATCGTTAGAACGAGAACGATAATTCTAGCCCTAGACCTCCTCTGTAACTCAAAACATTCAACCCGTATAATATTTTTTACACGTCGCCTATGGAGGTTTTTTAAGGGTAAAAGTTTGACGCCATTCCACGAGCGGGCGCGATTTCAAAGCGTGACATGTTGGGTATCATTTTACTCGGCGTAACATTATCTTTCACAATATAAAAAAAAAATGGGGCCAACTTTACTGTTGTCTTGTTTTTTAATTCAAAATAGTGTGTTTTAAAAAAAAAAAAAAAAATGCGCTTGTAAGACCGCTGCGCAAATACGGTATGACAAAAAGTATTGCAACGACCGCCATTTTATTCTCTAGGGTGTTAGAAAGAAAAACGTATAATGTTTGGGGGTTCTAAGTAATTTTCTAGCAAAAAAATTGTTTTTAACTTGTAAACAACGAGTCTGAAAAACAGGCTCGGACCTTAAGTGGTTAAATCTTTATATATATATATTGCTTATTGCTTGTATAGCGTAGAATCACCCGAAGGTATCGAAACGCTTCCAGACCTTAACAATTCACAACAGGACCGAGTGTTACAGGCATAAATTAACATAGTAACAATATAAAATATGTACCACAATTAAAATCAAATAATAAAACAACAATATAACACCATAAAACCAATACAGTACAAAACCATAGAAATCACATAAGACCAAAGGAGAGACAACACACAATTCCCAACAGATCTAGCAGTGCTTCCCGCCAGAATGACCCTAACCTCACTCTTCCTATCAATCTGCCTCTGCCCACAGATACGTTTTTAGATCCCTCCTGAATGTGGGTAGGTCAGGACTCTGTCTAAGACTTAGGGGAAGTAGATTCCATTCTCTCGGGCCAAGGACAGAAAAAGCCCTACCCCCCCATTTTTTCAGCCGACTCTTTGGCTGTTCCAAACGGAATTGGCAGCTCCATCTAAGGGAGCGGCCAGTAACATGTCTATTCAATTTCTCACATAGATAGGCGGGTCCTAGCCCGTGAAATGCTTTAAAAACAAGTGTTAGAATTTTAAAACGCACCCTCTGACCAACTGGCAGCCGATGCAGGGCAGCCTGATGTCTCGCGGTGGGGCAGTGGCCTCTGAGATTTAATGCAAGCCTTACCGCCTGATTCTGGACTTTTTGAAGTCTCCTAATCTGGACTTGAGGCAGTCCAGCCAGGAGACCATTACAATAGTCCAGATGTGGAAGGACCAGAGCGCGCACTACCGAGATCCTCTCCAGATCTGACAGAAAAGGCAAAATGCGGTAAAGAAGCCGCATCTTAAAATGGCAGGTCTTGACAACCTGACCGACATAGGGGATTAGCGTCAAGTCGCTGTCAATTAGGACCCCTAGTGTTCCCACCGTGTCGGCCGTCTGCGGGCACACCCCTGCCCCATCGGGCCATGATAACACCCAGTGTCCCTCAGGAATATTCCCTGATCTCAGAACCTCGGTTTTGGCCTGGTTTAGCTGCAGGTAATTAGCTGCCATCCAGCTTTTTATTTTTCTCTAAACCTGCAACCAACTTGGCCTCCGCCTCTGGCTCATTGGTCGAGATTCTGGAGACCAACTGGGTGTCATCCGCATAGGACTGAAATCGAAGTCCCAGACTTGCGATCACCGCCAGCAGAGGGCGAAGATAGATGTTAAAGAGAAGAGGGGAAAGCGGGGACCCCTGTGGGACCCCACACGTCACCTTGATAGGCTCCGAGTAGAAGTCCCCCAGTTTCACCCTATACTCCCTCTCCTCTAAAAATGACTTAAACCATTTCAAGGCCTGGTCACTCACCCTCGCCACCTCCTGAAGCCGAGTCAGCAAGATCTGGTGATTTACTGTGTCGAATGCGGCTGACAGGTCCAAGAGAATAAGAATTGAGTGGGCCCCCCGGTCCGCGTCGACCAGTAGATGGTCCATGACATCCAGCAGCGCCGTCTCCGTCCCATGTTTGGGCCGGAAACCGGACTGCCGCTTGTCGAACAGATTGCCCTCCTCCATGAAAAGCTGCAGCTGACCACAGACAACCTTCTCCATTATCTTGGCTGGAAAAGATAGCCCTGTGATAGGCCTGGACTTCTCCGGTCAGAGGGATCGGTACCACCTTTTTTTAAGATAGGGGTAACAATTGCCCGTTTAAAAAATCTAGGAACGGTACCGTCCACTAGAGAGCAATTGATAAGGTCAGCCAAAACTGGGGCTAAAATCACACGGGCTTCTTTAAACACCTGGCCTGGACACGGGTCAGAAGGAGGAGCTGAGGCCTTAGATTTCGCAATTAAATCCAAGACTTCTATGGCGGAAACTGTCCTAAAATCAAATTCTGAAACCAGAATATATATATATATATTTTTTTTCAACCACTTAAGCCCCAAGCCTGTTTTTTTGCTAGAAAATGACTTAGAACCCCCAAACATTATATATATATATATATATATATATATATATATATACACACACAAAAAAAAAAAAATATATATATATATATATATAAAAAAAATATACACACATTATATATATATATATATATATATATATATTCATGTTTGGGGGGTTCTAAGTCATTTTCTAGCAAAGAAAACAGGCTTGGGGCTTAAGTGGATAAAGTGCAATTTTGATTTTTGTCTATATACAGTATATATATATATATATTGGTATACAATAGGAATGGTGTCTATATACAGTATATATATATATTGGTATACAATAGGAATGGTGTCTATATACAGTATATATATATATTGGTATACAATAGGAATGGTGTCTATATACAGTATATATATATATATATTGGTATACAATAGGAATGGTTACAATGAATTGTTACAGTTTGTGTCTTATAGGAAGGAACACATAAGATGGCAATTATCAGAAGATATAATAATCTTTTTTTTGTGAACGCTTGCTGTTGGCTTTCCCCCCGGTAATGAGGACGCGGATCACCGGGAGACATTCTGGAATTGGCGGTGACACCGCCAGAGGAGGGTGACGTCTCCGGGAATATGTGGCCACATTACTTGTTAATGTCCTTCCTGCGCTCCTCGCATTTCTATTTCATGAGGAACGCATGGAGGGACGGGGCGGATTCTATGGATGGATCTCAGAGAACGCACAGCGATAGTCGCAAGCGTCTTTATTAATGACAAACGGTGTGTGCTGGGAGGATTGTTCTCTCTCAAAATCTCGGATTTCCAAGGAACGCGCATGCATGGAGGAAATGTATTATTGTCATCACGCCAGCGGTGATATCGCCACCATTCAACCATCTGACAGCTGTGGACTGATTTTATTTTTTGCAATTGCTACCCCTGTGTTTGCGATAAAGGGTCACTCCATTAACCACATAGCGACCGCCGCACGCAGATATACACAATGGCACGGGCAGGCAAATGGGCGAACCCAGGGCCGCCAACACGGAGGTATAGGCAGTACATCTGTAAGGGGCTGGAGGTCCCCAGGGCCCCGTATGGCAACCCCCCTTTTTTTTTATTTATATATATATATATATATATATATATACACACACACACATAATGTATTTATGTTTTTGGGGGATATTTATTATAGCAAAAAGTAAAAAATATTGAATTTATTTCAAAATTGTCGCTCTATTTTTGTTTATAGCGCAAAAAAAAAAACGCAGAGGTGATCAAATACCACCAAAAGAAAGCTCTATTTGTGGGGAAAAAAGGACGCCAATTTTGTTTGGGAGCCACGTCGCACGACCGCGCAATTGTCAGTTAAAGCGACGCAGTGCCGGATCGCAAAAAGTAGCCCCGGTCATTGGGCAGCCAAATCCTCCGGGGCTGAAGTGGTTAATCACTTAAGGACCCGCTCATGTACATACACCTTTTTTTAAAGATGGATATCTCGGTAACGGCAGCATCTGCTGTCACAACCGAGATATCTATCTTTACTGTGAGCGGTCCTGTAAACGATAATGTTGGTCTCAGCGGCGGATTCGCAGCAAGATCGCGGTTTTCGGCGGCGGGAGAGGCCCCCCCCTCCCGCCGCTCTCCCGCTCTCTAGCGGCGGAGGCGATCGGGTCCTTTTCCCTCCTCAGCTGGGATACGAGGGAGGGCAAGATGGCCCCCACCCGTCCCCATAGCATAACAGGGCGGAAGTGATGTCAAAACGTCACTTCCGCCCATGCTTCTTAAAGCAATATTTTCTAAATGTCATTTTTTCAAATATTTTTTTTTTTGCATTTAAGCCCAAATATGAGATGTGAGGTCTTTTTGACCCCAGATCTCATATTTTAAGAGGACCTGTCATGCTTTTTTCTATTACAAGGGATGTTTACATTCCTTGTAATAGGAATAAAAGTGATCCATTTTTTTTTCAGTGTAAAAAATAATAAAATAAATAAAAATAAATAAGAAAACAAAAACATTTTTTTAAAGCCCCCCGTCCCAACGAGCTCGCGCGCAGAAGCGAAAACGCATACGTGAATAGCGCCCGCATATGAAAACGGTGTTCAAACCACACAAGTGAGGTATCGCCGTGAGTGAGAGCAATAATTCTAGCCATAGACCTCCTCTGTAACTCAAAAGATGCAACCTATAGAATGTTTTAAACATCGCCTATGGAGATTTTTAAGGGTAAAAGTTTGACGCCATTCCACGAGCGGGCGCATTTTTGAAGCGTGACATGTTGGGTATAATTTTACTCGGCGTAACATTATCTTTCATAATATTTAAAAAAATTGGGCTAACTTTACTGTTGTCTTATTTTTTTTAATTAAAAAAAGTGAATTTTTTCCCAAAAAAGTGCGCTTTTGAGACCGCTGCGCAAATGTGGTGTGACAAAAAGTATTGCAATGACCGCCATTTTTTTCTCTAGGGTGTTAGAAAAAAATATATATAATGTTTGGGGGTTTTAAGTAATTTTTTTAGCAAAAAAAAACTGTTTTAGTCTTGTAAACGCCAAATCTGAAACACAGCCAAGGTCCTTAAGTGGTTAAAGCAACAGAATCTCTTTTAACTATAAAGAGATATACAATGTAAATATCCTTTAATCACATCCAAGGATACATTGTAACAGAAGGAGGAATGTTCTGATACTTCCACATGTATAAAGTGTTTGGATTGTAGATTTCCATTCTTTACTGTTCCCTGGAGAAGTTTTTTGGAACTTTTTGCCCCGGAATCTTCCTAAATCCTGAATCCCGGTCCCGGTTTTCATAAATATCCCTGACAATAGCGGCTTTCATTGCTGGGTGGATCTGAAAACATTTTACTGTTGTGTTTAATATATCACATCCTACGAGTGATTGGAACGCAGCAACGTGAGTCATTGTAATCCGCCTCCTCATCAGGGCGTGTCGCGTACGGGCGGCGCCCAAACATCTTGCTTTCTTTAGACTGTGGGCAGCGTGCGGGGGGGATGCGAGGAGACCCCACGGCTGTGCCGCCATCTTCTCCTGATGTATGATAAAAATGATCTTCTAACTTCCCTTTTTCATTGATATTTTTATAAGGAAAAAATGCAACTAAATCCCAAAGACATAAGTAAGACCCGGACCGTTATGAAGGTTAGGGACCTTGCCCCTTTTTGTGATTCGGCACTGCGTCGCTTTAACTGACAATTGCGCGGTCGTGCGACGTGGCTCCCAAACAAAATTGACGTCCTTTTTTTCCCACAAATAGAGCTTTCTTTTGATGGTATTTGATCACCTCTGTGGTTTTTATTTTTTGCGCTATAAACAAAAATAGAGCGACAATTTTGAAAAAAAAAAATATATTTTTTACTTTTTGCTATAATAAATATCCCCCAAAAATATCTAAAAATATTTTTTCTCACTGATCACCAATGTAAGGGGCGTTCTTCTCACTGATCACCAATGTAAGGGACATTCTTCCCACTGATCACCAATGTAAGGGACATTCTTCTCACTGATCACCAATGTAAGGGACATTCTTCCCACTGATCACCAATGTAAGGAACATTCTTCCCACTGATCACCAATGTAAGGGACATTCTTCTCACTGATCACCAATGTAAGAGACATTCTTCCCACTGATCACCAATGTAAGGGACATTCTTCTCACTGATCACCAATGTAAGGGACATTCTTCTCACTGATCACCAATGTAAGGGACATTCTTCCCACTGATCACCAATGTAAGGGACATTCTTCTCACTGATCACCAATGTAAGGAGCATTCTTCTCACTGACCACCAATGTAAGGGACATTCTTCCCACTGATCATCAATGTAAGGAACATTCTTCTCACTGATCACCAATGTAAGGGACATTCTTCCCACTGATCACCAATGTAAGGGACATTCTTCCCACTGATCACCAATGTAAGGAACATTCTTCCCACTGATCATCAATGTAAGGAACATTCTTCCCACTGATCACCAATGTGGACATTCTTCTCACTGATCACCAATGTAAGGGACATTCTTCCCACTGATCACCAATGTAAGGGACATTCTTCCCACTGATCACCAATGTAAGGGACATTCTTCTCACTGATCACCAATGTAAGGGACATTCTTCCCACTGATCACCAATGTAAGGGACATTCTTCTCACTGATCACCAATGTAAGGGACATTCTTCTCACTGATCACCAATGTAAGGGACATTCTTCTCACTGATCACCAATGTAAGGGACATTCTTCCCACTGATCACCAATGTAAGGGACATTCTTCTCACTGATCACCAATGTAAGGGACATTCTTCTCACTGATCACCAATGTAAGGGACATTCTTCTCACTGATCACCAATGTAAGGGACATTCTTCTCACTGATCACCAATGTAAGGGACATTCTTCTCACTGATCACCAATGTAAGGGACATTCTTCTCACTGATCACCAATGTAAGGGACATTCTTCTCACTGATCACCAATGTAAGGGACATTCTTCTCACTGATCACCAATGTAAGGGACATTCTTCTCACTGATCACCAATGTAAGGGACATTCTTCCCACTGATCACCAATGTAAGGGACATTCTTCCCACTGATCACCAATGTAAGGGACATTCTTCCCACTGATCACCAATGTAAGGAACATTCTTCTCACTGATCACCAATGTAAGGGACATTCTTCCCACTGATCACCAATGTAAGGAACATTCTTCTCACTGATCACCAATGTAAGGGACATTCTTCCCACTGATCACCAATGTAAGGAACATTCTTCCCACTGATCACCAATGTAAGGGACATTCTTCTCACTGATCACCAATGTAAGGGACATTCTTCCCACTGACCAATGTAAGGAACATTCTTCCCACTGATCACCAATGTAAGGAACATTCTTCCCACTGATCACCAATGTAAGAGACATTCTTCCCACTGATCACCAATGTAAGGGACATTCTTCTCACTGATCACCAATGTAAGGGACATTCTTCCCACTGATCACCAATGTAAGGGACATGCTTCTCACTGATCACCAATGTAAGGAACATTCTTCCCACTGATCACCAATGTAAGGAACATTCTTCTCACTGATCACCAATGTAAGGAACATTCTTCCCACTGATCATCAATGTAAGGGACATTCTTCTCACTGATCACCAATGTAAGGGACATTCTTCTCACTGATCACCAATGTAAGGAACATTCTTCCCACTGATCACCAATGTAAGGAGCATTCTTCCCACTGATCACCAATGTAAGGAACATTCTTCTCACTGATCACCAATGTAAGGGACATTCTTCTCACTGATCACCAATGTAAGGGACATTCTTCTCACTGATCACCAATGTAAGGGACATTCTTCTCACTGATCACCAATGTAAGGAACATTCTTCTCACTGATCACCAATGTAAGGGACATTCTTCTCACTGATCACCAATGTACGGAACGTTCTTCTCACTGATCACCAATGTAAGGAACATTCTTCTCACTGATCACCAATGTAAGGGACATTCTTCGCACTGATCACCAATGTAAGGGACATTCTTCCCACTGATCACCAATGTAAGGAACATTCTTCTCACTGATCACCAATGTAAGGGACATTCTTCCCACTGATCACCAATGTAAGGAACATTCTTCTCACTGATCACCAATGTAAGGGACATTCTTCTCACTGATCACCAATGTAAGGGACATTCTTCCCACTGATCACCAATGTAAGGGACATTCTTCCCACTGATCATCAATGTAAGGGACATTCTTCCCACTGATCACCAATGTAAGGAACATTGGGCCAAATTCTCAAAAACTGTGCGTAACTTAAATTTCAGCAGTTAAGTTACACTGACTTAAAATTTCTACCTAAGTGCCTGATCGTCAAAGCACTTAGGTAGAAATTACACGCTGTGTAACTTAAGTGCCGCCGTCGTAAGGCGGTCCTCCTCTCCTGGGGGCATTTTAAATTTAAATGAGGCGCGCTCCCGCGCCGGCCGTACTGCGCATGCGTGTGACGTCATTTTCCCGACGTGCAGCGCGCGAACGTAATTAACGCCGGTCGGCTTTGAGAATTTCGACGGGACACTAAAGTTGCGACGGGTGAAAAAAAAAGACGCGCCGGGAAAACAATTAATTATAAAAAAAAATGACAGCGTCGCTCAGCATGCATTCCTGAGGGAGAACTCCATGCCAATTTTCAAAGAAAAAACCGGCATGGGTTCCCCCCCCAGGAGCATACCAGGCCCTTAGGTCTGGTATGGGTTGTAAGGAGACCCCCCCACGCCGAAAAATTGACGTAGGGGGTCCCCCTACAATCCATACCAGACCCGTATCCAAAGCACGCTACCCGGCCGGCCAGGAAGGGAGTGGGGACGAGCGAGCGTCCCCCCCCTCCTGAGCCGTGCCAGGCCGCATGCCCTCAACATGGGGGGGTTGGGTGCTCTGGGGCAGGGGGGCGCACTGCGGGCCCCCCCACCCCAGAGCACCCTGTCCCCATGTTGATGAGGACAGGACCTCTTCCCGACAACCCTTGCCATTGGTTGTCGGGGTCTGCGGGCGGAGGCTTATCGGAATCTGGGAGTCCCCTTTAATAAGGGGGCCCCCAGATACCGGCCCCCCACCCTAAGTGAATGGATATGGGGTACATCGTACCCCTATCCATTCACCTGGAGGCAAAAAGTAAAATGTAGTAAACACACAACACAAGGCTTTTTAAAATATTTTATTATTCTGCTCCGGAGGCCCCCCCTGTCTTCGTTATTAGCTCAATTACCAGGGGGGGCTTCTTCTTCCACTCTCCGGGGGTCTTCTCCGCTCTCCGGGGGTCTTCTCCGCTCTCCGGGGGGGCTTCTCCGGACTCCGGGGGGCTTCTTCCATCTTCTCCCCTCTTCCGCTCTTGACTCGGCGAACCCCGGTTCGTCTGCAGCTCTCCGGTGCCTTCTTCTTCAGCGCTGGCTGCCTGCTATGTTTGTGTGTTAGCTCGATTTCAAACAGGCAGCCAGCGCGGTCTTCTGTGACGCCAGGGTCTTCTGGTCTTCTGTTCTTCCGATGTTGCCTCGTCGCCTGTTGTCGCTGTAATGATGGAAGCGCGCCTTGCATCACATTTATATAGGCATCACCGTCCCATCATGCTCCGGTAGGTACCCACGTGGTGGGTGCACGTGGGTAGGCACCCACCACGTGGGTACCTGCCGGAGCATGATGGGACGGTGATGCCTATATAAATGTGATGCAAGGCGCGCTTCCATCATTGCAGCGACAACAGGCGACGAGGCAACATCGGAAGAACAGAAGACCAGAAGACCCTGGCGTCACAGAAGACCGCGCCGGCTGCCTGTTTGAAATCGAGCTAACACACAAACATAGCAGGCAGCCAGCGCTGAAGAAGAAGGCACCGGAGAGCTGCAGAAGAACCGGGGTTCGCCGAGTCAAGAGCGGAAGAGGGGAGAAGATGGAAGAAGACCCCCGGAGTCCGGAGAAGCCCCCCCGGAGAGCGGAGAAGACCCCCGGAGAGCGGAGAAGACCCCCGGAGAGTGGAAGAAGAAGCCCCCCCTGGTAATTGAGCTAATAACGAAGACAGGGGGGGCCTCCGGAGCAGAATAATAAAATATTTTAAAAAGCCTTGTGTTGTGTGTTTACTACATTTTACTTTTTGCCTACAGGTGAATGGATAGGGGTACGATGTACCCCATATCCATTCACTTAGGGTGGGGGGCCGGTATCTGGGGGCCCCCTTATTAAAGGGGACTCCCAGATTCCGATAAGCCTCCGCCCGCAGACCCCGACAACCAATGGCAAGGGTTGTCGGGAAGAGGTCCTGTCCTCATCAACATGGGGACAGGGTGCTCTGGGGTGGGGGGGCCCGCAGTGCGCCCCCCTGCCCCAGAGCACCCAACCCCCCCATGTTGAGGGCATGCGGCCTGGCACGGCTCAGGAGGGGGGGGGACGCTCGCTCGTCCCCACTCCCTTCCTGGCCGGCCGGGTAGCGTGCTTTGGATACGGGTCTGGTATGGATTGTAGGGAGACCCCCTACGTCAATTTTTCAGCGTGGGGGGGTCTCCTTACAACCCATACCAGACCTAAGGGCCTGGTATGCTCCTGGGGGGGAACCCATGCCGGTTTTGAATTTCAAAATTGCCGTGGAGTTCTCCCTCGGGAATGCATACCAAATGCCGTCGCTGGAATGGGCCTTTACAAGGTTTGGCTAACTTTCCACATTGTAAAACCAGCCCTAATTTTGCGCCGGCAAATTCTGAACTTAGGCAGAAATCAAAGTGCTGAAATGCTTTGAAAATCTACTTAAGTCCTCATTTGCATACGCAAAGCTGCATTTCAATGAGAAATGCCCCGAGTGGCGGATGCGGTACTGCATCCTAAAATCTGACCGTGTAAGTGTCTTACACATGTCAGATTTTCTGCCTAACTTTGGAAAAAGCCTTTTGAGGATCGTTTCCAAAGTTAGGCACAGAGATACGCAGGCTGAACAGCAGTTAAGTCTGCGTATCTCTTTTGAGAATTTGGCCCATTCTTCTCACTGATCACCAATGTAAGGAACATTCTTCCCACTGATCACCAATGTAAGGGACATTCTTCCCACTGATCACCAATGTAAGGAACATTCTTCCCACTGATCACCAATGTAAGGGACATTCTTCCCACTGATCACCAATGTAAGGGACATTCTTCCCACTGATCACCAATGTAAGGGACATTCTTCCCACTGATCACCAATGTAAGGAACATTCTTCCCACTGATCACCAATGTAAGGAACATTCTTCCCACTGATCACCAATGTAAGGGACATTCTTCCCACTGATCACCAATGTAAGGGACATTCTTCCCACTGATCACCAATGTAAGGGACATTCTTCTCACTGATCACCAATGTAAGGGACATTCTTCTCACTGATCACCAATGTAAGGGACATTCTTCTCACTGATCACCAATGTAAGGGACATTCTTCTCACTGATCACCAATGTAAGGGACATTCTTCCCACTGATCACCAATGTAAGGGACATTCTTCTCACTGATCACCAATGTAAGGGACATTCTTCTCACTGATCACCAATGTAAGGGACATTCTTCTCACTGATCACCAATGTAAGGAACATTCTTCCCACTGATCACCAATGTAAGGAACATTCTTCTCACTGATCACCAATGTAAGGGACATTCTTCCCACTGACCAATGTAAGGAACATTCTTCCCACTGATCACCAATGTAAGGAACATTCTTCCCACTGATCACCAATGTAAGGGACATTCTTCTCACTGATCACCAATGTAAGGGACATTCTTCTCACTGATCACCAATGTAAGGGACATTCTTCCCACTGATCACCAATGTAAGGAACATTCTTCCCACTGATCACCAATGTAAGGGACATTCTTCCCACTGATCACCAATGTAAGGGACATTCTTCCCACTGATCACCAATGTAAGGGACATTCTTCCCACTGATCACCAATGTAAGGGACATTCTTCTCACTGATCACCAATGTAAGGGACATTCTTCTCACTGATCACCAATGTAAGGGACATTCTTCTCACTGATCACCAATGTAAGGGACATTCTTCCCACTGATCACCAATGTAAGGAACATTCTTCCCACTGATCACCAATGTAAGGGACATTCTTCCCACTGATCACCAATGTAAGGAACATTCTTCTCACTGATCACCAATGTAAGGAACATTCTTCCCACTGATCACCAATGTAAGGGACATTCTTCCCACTGATCACCAATGTAAGGGACATTCTTCTCACTGATCACCAATGTAAGGGACATTCTTCCCACTGATCACCAATGTAAGGGACATTCTTCCCAATTTTGTTTATTAAAAGTCTTGCAAACAAAAAGCATAAAATCACTATATATAAAAAATACATAAATATATACATATTTACATAAATAAAAATAAATATAGCAAATCTGCTCTCAAACAAAAGACTTTACAGCAAAGCAAAAATCATGTAACCACTGGTGAAATAAATCCTACTACAACACACACCACTACACCAGACAAACCTACAAGGTCAAGAAACAAACCCGCACCCATTATGCATGCAGCCCTTCTTCAAAAAGATACTAACCAACAAAAGCTAAGGGAGTGAAAGAGACAGAAAGGGAAAAGAACTCCTCACTCAGAGACGGGCAGCTCACCAAAGGCAGGTCTGATATTCCTCCACGCCCTTTTCCAGACCGCCCTAGGTTCCCTGCCCTTCTCAAGACCCCGAATTTTCCCAACCTCACCCAGAATATCGTGCACCACCACCTCGACAGAGAGGACTTTCTTCCGCAGGGTAATCTGACACCGTGCATTCCATGTGAAGTAACGGACAACTATACTAACTAGAAAAAGTGTATTGAAATCAAAATCCCAGTGAGTCGGGAATGCCCCATACACCCACTCCGCATAACTCATGCGATAGAAAAAGGGAATGCCTAGAGCCCTCCCCACCCTTTTATACACCTCTATGTTAAAGGGACACTGCAGCAAAAAGTGGTCCATAGACTCCACTTTACCAACACACTCTGCTCTCGGACAATCCCGATCATCCACAGAGCGATTCTTCAGGTTCCCTCTCACATAGAGCCTTCCATGGAAAGCGAGCCAAGCTTGATCCCTAAACTTCAGAGGGATTCTTTCTAAATTGATTAAACGCAATCCCTCCCTCATTACAGAGCCTGGGCAATCCCTTAAGGCCAGTGACACACTGAAAGCCGAGCTCAAAATTCTCTTCTCCAGAAGCTTCCTGGGGAGGGACTTGATATCCTCCGCTGTCACCTGCCACTGCCGAAGTATTTTCAGACACGGGGCAACATAAGCCGGGAGCTTGCCATGTTGGACTCTCAGACTTTTCACTGGCCCGCCATCTTCCCAGCATCGCAGAAAAGGCCTAAAACAAGACTGAAAAATACCCACCCATCCCGGCGGGTTCTCTGCTAGCATGTTACCAAGATTGTACTTTAAAAAGAGCAGAGAAAAGAAAACTATTGGGTTGACCATTCCTAGGCCACCCTCCCGCCTAGACAGGTAAGTTACATTGCGTTTAATCAGGTTTAGCCTATTTCCCCATAACAGTTGGAAAAAACAGCTGTACACCCTTGCATAGAGAGATGATGGCAAGATACAGACGAAGCTGACATATAAAAAGATTGGGACCAGGTACGTTTTGATCAAGTCAACCCTCTCCCTCAAGGAAAGCCTCCATTTCTTCCAGCTTGCTACTTTGGCATTGGCACACACCAACCTGCTTTCCCAATTTCGATGACCATAGTCACCAGGACCAAATTTGATGCCCAACACTTTAATTTCCTGCTGGGGCTCTGGGAAGGCATCCGGAAGTTCGAAGCTTTCACCCTCCTCACCCATCCAGAAAACTTCACTCTTTTCATGGTTGACTTTAGAACCAGAGGCCTCCGTGTACTGCTCTATCATAGAGACCACCTCCTGCGCCTCCTCCGTCCCAGAGACAATAACAGACACATCATCGGCGTAGGCCACGACCTTCAAGGGCGGCACACCAGCAATGCCCAAAGGCACCCCGCACAACGATCCACACTCTAGCCTTTTTATGAAGGGGTCGATTGCGAATACATATAGCAGGGGGCTCAGAGGACATCCCTGGCGCACACCAGAGCCAACCCCAAAAGGCCGTCCAACCCAACCATTAACCAGTGGGAAGCTCTCAGCCCCTCTATATAATGTCTTCAGCCAATCTATAAACCTCCCCTGCAGGCCGTATCTACCAAGTAGCAAATACAGGTACTCGTGATTGACTCTATCAAAAGCCTTCGCCTGATCAAGTGCCAGCAAGTACTTTCTCCATCCAGCAGCCCTGCATCGTTCCAAAGCCTCCCGGACAGCTAAAATCGCTGAAAAGGTGCTTCTACCTTGGACTGAGCAGTGCTGATGACTGGACAACAAATCGCCTGCCACTGACGACAAGCGCCAAAAAAGAATCTTCGCCAAGATCTTTCTATCAACATTGAGAAGACTGATGGGGCGCCAGTTCTCAATCATTGAGGGGTCTTTACCTTTTGACAGAAGAATCACAGCGGATTGCCTCATGGAGGGAGGGAGCGAACCCTCTTCTAGACAGCTGTTATAAACCTCTGCTAAAAAAGGAGCCAGAATGGACTTAAAACACTTGTAGAATTCAGCTGTCAACCCATCTGGCCCAGGCGATTTTTTGGTAGCCAGCTTGTCTATAGCATGAACTACCTCATCCGCTGAAATTGGTTCTGTCAAATCCATCAAAGGCAATGTACCATTTCCCAATCCTGGAGTAGAATCCAGAAAGCTTTCCATCTTGTCCCGACAAAGGTCCTTTCTTCCCAGAAGGTCAGCGTAATATGATCTGAAGATCTCCAGGATCCCTGATCTGGACTTCACCAGGGAACCCGTACCATCCCGCAGGCCTATGACCGTCTTAACTGCTATGCCTTGCTTACAGTTCTGGTAAGGATCAGGCGAGTGATATTTTCCATAATCCCTCTCCAGAACCAAGGAGGCACGCCGGTCGTATTGACACTTCCTAAGAAGAAACTTCACCTCAGAGATCTCCCCTGGATCTCCTCCATACGAGACAAGACGATCAAGCTTCCTCCGCAAATGCTGGTAGGCAATGTACATACCAAGCTGCTTCTTCTTACCTATGGCCTTGAAAAGTCCAATTGCCCTTTGTTTCACAAGCTCCCACCACTCTGACTTACTGCTGCAAAAGTCCAGAATAGAAACCTGTGCCTGAAAAAAATCCTCAAAGGATTGTCTTACCTCTACATCTTCCAGGAGAGCCGAATTCAGTTTCCAGGTACCCCTTCCCCTGGGTGGAGTGTCCGAGGCATTCAGAGTCACAGACAGCATACAGTGGTCAGAGAACTCCACCGCCCTCAACTCAGGAGCCGAGAAAGCAGAGTTCTCCTTTAAAAAAAACCTATCTATCCTACTCTGACTATTCCCTCTCTGAAATGTGAATCCCGTGCAGCCAGGGCATTGCTTAATATGCACATCTACCAGGCCTGCTTGTCTCACCATATCTCTAAGAAAAACGCTATCGTATCCCAGCCTGTCTATGGAGCCTCTCCTGTCTTCAGGCCTAATGATGGTGTTAAAGTCACCTCCAAAGACAACCTGCTGGGACGTAAAAAGGAAGGGCTTGATCTCTGTGAGGAGGCATTTCCTGCCCCACCTTGACTGCGGCCCATAGATATTGATCAGGCGCAGGTCATGCCCCCTAACAGAAACGTCCAACACCATGCATCTACCTATTTCTACCTCAATTACCCGCCGGCACGTTACCATATCGGTTTTAAAAAGTACCGCAACTCCGCTGCAGGGCTCAGCCGCAAGAGACCAAAAGGAGGGACCGCATCTCCACTCCCTTTTTGCCAGATGGACATCGGCCAAAGTATGGAGCCAGGTCTCTTGCAAAAATAAAATCTCGGCATCAAACTCGCTGAGCAAAAATAAGGCCATATCACGAGCTCTTGCAGATTTAATGCTGGCGACATTAATGGTCGCCACCTTTATCGGAGGGGGAACTGCCATCAGGATGATTGGGGTAGTCGTTTCTTGACCTTCACCACACTCTCATCACCAGAAACCGCTCTCTTCAAACTACGTGACTCCCCCTCATCCATAGATGAAAAAGAGGAAGACAAAGACATCTCATCACCCGACAACACAGAAAAGGTGTTACCAAGGGGAACCCCTCTTGGATCCGACTCTGAGGAAGAGACGACTGGTTTTCTAGCCTTTCTCTTCTTTTTTTTCTTCCTCCTGATCGTCTCCCACCCCTCCTCATCCGAATCCCCATCAACTGAATGTGAGACATGGGGTATGGACACCCCTCCATCGGCCCCACCCCCATCCAGCACCCCCACATTCCCCTGACCACGCTTGCGCTGCCGAGGGGCAGGGACTGGAGGCTGAGTGGGAAGATCCGCTAAACCTGCCCCCCCAGCAGCCTCCGCCAGTCTGGAGGATCTACGAATAGATGGATTAGGGACAGGAGGGACAGATTTAGGGACCACATCTCTATGGGGAACAGAAACAGATGACACAGAAGGGACAGACTCAGGGACCACATCACTAGGGGGAACAGAAACAGATGTCACAGACACAGAAGGGACAGACTCAGGGACCACATCACTAGGGGGAACAGAAACAGGTGTCACAGACACAGGAGGGACAACAAGGGTTTCAGTGGCCTCATCCTCCTTATCCAGCCTCTGCAGCTCAGCCTCCAACCCTGGCAGGTTATGTAATGCCTCCGGGCATTGACTGTAGGGGTGACCAAGTTTTTGGCACAAATTGCACCGAATGTCAGTGCAGTCTTTAGCCAAATGGCCGAGCTCCTGGCACAAAGAGCATTTCTTGCGGGTGCAGGTGGAGGCAAAATGGCCCTTGTCACCACATTTATTGCACACCTTAGGCTGACCCTGGTAAAAAATGGTCAGCCTGTCCCTCCCCAGAAAGGCTGAACAGGGCAGATGTTGAACAACATTTCCCTGTACCCCCAATTTTAGTGACACTGTCCAGGCCCCTGTCCATATCCCATGCTGATCAAGGACCTTCCGCAGTGGAGCGAGGACCTCACCATATCGGCGTAACCATACTACCAAATCAGCCTCTGGGATGGATTCGTTACGCACAAGGATCGTCACTGATTTTATTAGAGGCTGCCTGGAAACCACCTTTGGCATCCAACCATTCCACTGCGGAAGGTCCCTGCGCCCCCTAAAACGTTCCCAAAATAAATCCAGACCCTCAGGTTTTACAAAGGATAAATCAAATTCCCAACTGCCAACAGGACAAATCAAAGCAAAAATGTCAGCGACTTTGAACCCCATTTCCAGGATCAACTCTGCCACCCTCCCCCTTACTGGTGGGGTCCCCTCCCCCTCCCACTTCAACTGGACCACATTTCTTCTCTTATACCCACCAACCATCCCACCACTAAACCCCCCCAAATTGTGACCACCAACATTTGCACCATTCCCCCCACCCTCCTTGGTGCGATTCCCCAAAACTGCTGCATAGCTGCCGTTGTTCACAAACCTCCCTGCAGAGGGTCCAGTTGTGCGTTTGGCAGATGATTGCACAGCCGAGTCTTTCCTCTGCTGAGCAGGAGGAAAAATGTCATTGTTAACCCCTTCACCACCACCCACCACATCCATTGCTTCATCAATAATATTACGGTCATTATTTCCTGGCACATTAATAATTCCTGCCGTGTCCACATTCACAGCGGTATCCACACATACTTCACCTCCAGGCAGACTCTTCTCCATCAGGGCAGGATTGTCAACTGAGCAGGGTGAAGGTTGTTGTAATCCAGTACCAGGTGAACCAGTGCAGGAGGCTTCCATCGCTGCTTCCACTCCACTTGCTGCACTGTGCTGCTCCCCTCCCCCACCTGCATCAGTCAGCCCAGGTGAGGCTGAAACTGGCTCTTTGGAGCTGGCAGCCATCTTGGTTGTAGAACCAGAGATCCCAGCAGTCACAACAGAATCCATTTGCAGGGCGCATGATGTAGATCCATCCATACTGCTCTGGTGGGCTGGTGACACCTCTGCCAGGGGTTTTCCCTTCATGTCTGCAGAGGATTTCTCCACAGCAGAAACACCACTCGCTTTAGCCGGGACACCATCCACTTGAGCCGGGACACCACTCACTGCAGCTGGAGGGGCAGACATGTTGGAAAGCGGCTGCACAGTACACTGGGATTTCTCCACCAGTGCTGGTCTGCGACCCCTCTGCGACTCCACAGCGACTTCTGATGCCTCACCAGCAGACCTGTCTGCCCTTAGGGGTGACTCCATCTGCTGGATGAAACGTAAGGTGCCATGTTGACCCTCAACCCCCTGGCTGGTTGCCGCTGGCGATTCCCCAGCCTGACATGGGGGGAGAGGCGCAGAGGCAGATGGACCCGGGTTGTCTGTAACTTGCGACTGCCGCTGATCCACAGAGGTCTGGCTGGCAAATCTCCTCTCATTTTTAAATTTTTCTGAAAAAGCTCCACTTTTATCTTTTAACTTCTCCAATAGTAAAGATTGTACCTTCACTTTCTCCTCCATCTCTTGTAGCTCAGGCTTCATGGCTGAACGGTTCTTACTCCAGGCCTGGAAGTACTTAGTTTTGAAGTTTTTATGTTCAGCTTTCAAACTTTTAAGTTTCTCCTCCGCTCTTCCGATCGCCCGAAAACGATCAATTACCTTTTGTCTGAATACATCCGTATTCTCACCAGGGCCTGGACCCACAGTCAGATCCTGCACCACCTCCTCCTCCTCACTAGGCCCCGTATCATCAGGGGCATCCGTCCCAGGGCCTCTCCCAGGATCAGGCATTATTCCTGGGCCAAGCTAGCAGGCAAGGCCCAGGCTTGAAAAAAGGTTGGATCTCTCAGAGAGCTCCTTGGGTGTGTCCTCCTCCTCCTTCCCACTGATCACCAATGTAAGGGACATTCTTCCCACTGATCACCAATGTAAGGGACATTCTTCCCACTGATCACCAATGTAAGGAACATTCTTCCCACTGATCACCAATGTAAGGGACATTCTTCCCACTGATCACCAATGTAAGGGACATTCTTCTCACTGATCACCAATGTAAGGGACATTCTTCTCACTGATCACCAATGTAAGGGACATTCTTCCCACTGATCACCAATGTAAGGGACATTCTTCTCACTGATCACCAATGTAAGGGACATTCTTCTCACTGATCACCAATGTAAGGGACATTCTTCTCACTGATCACCAATGTAAGGAACATTCTTCCCACTGATCACCAATGTAAGGAACATTCTTCTCACTGATCACCAATGTAAGGGACATTCTTCCCACTGACCAATGTAAGGAACATTCTTCCCACTGATCACCAATGTAAGGAACATTCTTCCCACTGATCACCAATGTAAGGGACATTCTTCTCACTGATCACCAATGTAAGGGACATTCTTCTCACTGATCACCAATGTAAGGGACATTCTTCCCACTGATCACCAATGTAAGGGACATTCTTCCCACTGATCACCAATGTAAGGAACATTCTTCCCACTGATCACCAATGTAAGGGACATTCTTCTCACTGATCACCAATGTAAGGGACATTCTTCTCACTGATCACCAATGTAAGGGACATTCTTCCCACTGACCAATGTAAGGAACATTCTTCCCACTGATCACCAATGTAAGGAACATTCTTCCCACTGATCACCAATGTAAGGGACATTCTTCTCACTGATCACCAATGTAAGGGACATTCTTCTTACTGATCACCAATGTAAGGAACATTCTTCTCACTGATCACCAATGTAAGGAACATTCTTCCCACTGATCATCAATGTAAGGGACATTCTTCTCACTGATCACCAATGTAAGGAACATTCTTCCCACTGATCACCAATGTAAGGGACATTCTTCCCACTGATCACCAATGTAAGGGACATTCTTCTCACTGATCACCAATGTAAGGGACATTCTTCTCACTGATCACCAATGTAAGGGACATTCTTCCCACTGATCACCAATGTAAGGAACATTCTTCTCACTGATCACCAATGTAAGGGACATTCTTCTCACTGATCACCAATGTAAGGAACATTCTTCCCACTGATCACCAATGTAAGGGACATTCTTCTCACTGATCACCAATGTAAGGGACATTCTTCTCACTGATCACCAATGTAAGGAACATTCTTCCCACTGATCACCAATGTAAGGGACATTCTTCTCACTGATCACCAATGTAAGGGACATTCTTCTCACTGATCACCAATATAAGGAATGTAGATGTTGATGTATTGGGCCCCGGGAATGGTATCTTTCCTGACATATTACTCCCATTACTCTGATAGGTTAGGACGGTGACGTCAGAGTGTATGTGGAAGTATCAGTTCATGTGTCTCCCCATCTTATTAAATTAAATCATTTTTTTTCCACCGCTCATTAAGATATTGTATTTCCTATGATTGTCTGAGGATGTCGGTTGCTCCCCCACAGCAAATAGCATTAGAGAGTCATTAGAAGATCAGTTACATTGGAGAGGTACAGAGAGATCCCAGCTCTGCCAGAGAAACCCTCTTCCATGGAATCCATGTACAATCCCATCCCCCGAGCCCCCGAGCCCCAATCTGGAATGTCACTGCTGCAATTTTATTTTCTATTATACTTAAATAGTATCTCTGCTCTGGCCAATTTCTTTTTTTTTTCTAGGTTTGGATGGAATAACGAAGAATTAGGACCTCCATCCAAATCCAAGGGGAAATTGTGGCGAGACTTTTACCCTTTCGACGACAATCCCATTTTTATTATTACCGAAGTGCACATTTTAGAATTAAAAACGCACATTACATGATATTTTTTTTTTCTGAAAGCAGAGACTCTGTAGAATAAAAAGGTGGTAGTGAGTGGCATGACGCTACTTGTATATCAAGGCCAATTTTATTTACGCTCTCAAACCAAGTTTTTACTGTACCAATCAACCTTATTGTTTTTACAAGGAATGAAAATGACAATTGTCCCAAAAATGTGTCAAAATTGTGCGAAGTGTCCGCCATAATGTCGCAGTCACGAAAAAAAATCGCTGATCACCGCCATTAGTAGTAAAAAAAAAAATTATTAATAAAAATGCAATAAAACTATCCCCTATTTTGTAAACGCCATAAATTTTGCGCAAACCAATCGTTAAAAACGCTTATTGCGATTTTTTTTACCAAAAATAGGTAGAAGAATACGTATCAGCCTAAACTGAGGAAATTTTTTTTTTTTATATATTTTTGGGGGATATTTATTATAGCAAAAAGGAAAAAATATATATATTTTTTTCAAAATTGTCGCTCTATTTTTGTTTATAGCGCAAAAAGTAAAAACCGCAAAGGTGATCAAATACCACCAAAAGAAAGCTCTATTTGTGGGGAAAAAAGGACGTCAATTTTGTTTGGGAGCCACGTCCCAAGACCGCGCAATTGTCAGTTAAAGCAACGCAGTGCAGAATCGCAAAAACTGGCCAGGTCCTTTACCTGCATTTTGGTCCGGGGCTTAATTAGTTAATAAACTTCTATGAGAAAAAAAAAGTACATTTTCTGGTCAAATAGGCAAGGGGGTATAACATTTTTATTTTAATTCATTGAGCCAGGAGCATTAAAGGGAAGGTGCACACAAAAAGTGAACCTCCGCTTTTCGGAACCCTCCCTCCCCCTCCAGTGTCACATTTGGCACCTTTCAGGGGGGAGGGGGGGTGCAGATACCTGTATAATACAGGTATTTGCACTCACTTTCGGGAATAGACTGCCGCGGGAGTCACGCCCCTTCGCGTCACCCCCCCTGCTGTCTTCTGGGAAACACACAGGTCCCAGGAGACAGCAGGGACCAGTGAGGGCGTGCTGCGCGACTCGCGCATGCGCAATAGGGAAACGGGCAGTGATGCTGCAACGCTTCGCTTCCTGATTCCCTCTTTGAGGATAGCGGCGGGGGGGGGGGGGCAACTAAGAGACGAGCGATTGCTCGGCATCGGTTGCCGACATTGCGGGTGCGCTGGACAGGTAAGTGTCCATTTTTTTAAAAGTCAGCAGCTGCAGTATTTGTAGCTGCTGACTTTAATTTTTTTTTTCGGCGAAACTCTGCTTTATTAAACTTCTATGAGAAAAATAAATTAAAATTTCTGGTCGAATAGGCAAGGGGATATAACATTTTTATTTTTTATTTTAATTCATTGAGTCAGGAGCATTACATTTTACATGATTAAATTGAAAAATAAAATAAAATGCCCAATTCCCTTATTTAACATGCCTGCCTCTTCCCCACAACCCTGGCCAGGTGGTTGTAAGGTGTCTGCGGGCAAGAAACTTTGTGGAATCTGAAAGGGGACAACCACGTACATCATGTGAAACAATAAAAAAAAAAAAAAAAACCTAAGAAAAAAAAATACCAAATGTTTGACAAGTCCTTTATTAAAAAACAAAAATTAAATCCCCAAAAAAGTCCCCCCATTGTTAATCACGATGCCTGCTGACCACCAACTTATCATAAAAAAAAGCAAAAAACAAACAAAGAGATGACGCAGGAAGAGGGGGCGGGAATGGGGGTGACAAGATTGACCAGATATGGCCATGTCAAGTAAAGGGGTGTAACATGCTGGTTTTTAGGATAACAAAGTGTTAAAGGGGGCTTCCAGATTCTGATAAGCCCCCCCGCCCACACCGGGCAAGAGTTGTGGGGATGAGGCCCTCGTCCCCATCAACATGGGGACATCCTCCCAACGTTGAGGGCATGTGGCCTGGTACGGTTTAGAAGGAGGGGCGATCTCTCGTCCCCCCCCTCTTTTCCTGCGGCCTGCCAGGTTGTGTCCTCGGATAAGGGTCTGGTATGGATTTTTGGGGGGAACCTCACGCCATTTTTTTTAACCACTTCCCGACCGCCGCATGTTAATGTACGTCCACAGAATGGCACGTGCAGGCAAATGGGCGTACATGTACATCCTTGCCTTCTAGCGGGTGGGGGGTCCGATCGGGACCCCCCCGCTACATACGGCGGTCAGATTCCCGCGGGGAGCGATCCGGGACGACGGCGCGGCTATTCGTTTATAGCCGCTCCATCGCGATCGCTCCCCAGAGCTGAAGAACGGGGAGAGCCGTATGTAAACACGGCTTCCCCGTGCTTCACTGTGGCGCTGCATCGATCGAGTGATCCCTTTTATAGGGAGACTCGATCGATGAGGTCAGTCCTACAGCCACACCCCCCTACAGTTGTAAACACACACTAGGTGAACCCTAACTCCTACAGCGCCCCCTGTGGTTAACTCCCAAACTGCAACTGTCATTTTCACAATAAACAATGCAATTTAAATGCATTTTTTGCTGTGAAAATGACAATGGTCCCAAAAATGTGTCAAAATTGTCCGAAGTGTCCGCCACAATGTCGCAGTCACGAAAAAAAACGCTGATCGCCGCCATTAGTAGTAACAAAAAAAATAATTAATAAAAATTTAATAAAACTATCCCATATTTTGTAAACGCTATAAATTTTGCGCAAACCAATCGATAAACGCTTATTGCGATTTTTTTACCAAAAATAGGTAGAAGAATACGTATCGGCCTAAACTGAGGGAAAAAAAAATTATATATGTTTTTGGGGGATATTTATTATAGCAAAAAGTAAAAAATATTGAATTTTTTTCAAAGTTGTCGCTCTATTTTTGTTTATAGCGCAAAAAATAAAAATCGCAGAGGTGATCAAATACCACCAAAAGAAAGCTCTATTTGTGGGGAAAAAAGGACGGCAATTTTGTTTGGGAGCCACGTCGCACGACCGCGCAATTGTCTGTTAAAGCGACGCAGTGCCCAATCGCAAAACCTGGCCTGGGCATTTAGCTGCAAAATGGTCCGGGGGTTAAGTGGTTAAATGGCGCAGGGTTCCCCTTAATATCCATACCAGACCTGAACGGCCTGATATGGAATTTGGGGGGGACCCCACGCTTTTTTTTTTTGGCTCGACTTTTTTTTAATGACTTTTATCTGTATTGCAGGACCCGACAATTCATTATAGCTGCAAGTACTTTTAAATTACTTTTTTTTTTTCCTTTAGAAATGACATTTTGTGCAGGGACAGTTTTTAAACATAGGAAACAAGCGCTACTTTACAGGCATTCTATAAACACCCCCCGGGTACAAAATTTAAAGGAATATTTCACGTTTATTGTTTCACTTTAAGCATTATTAAAATCACTGCTCCCGAAAAAACTTTTTTTTGCATTGATACAGGGGGCAGGACCCGGGTCCCCAAACACTTTTTATGACAACAACTTGCATATAAGCCTTTAAAATTAGCACTTTTAATTTCTCCTGTAGACTTTAAAAGGGTGTTCCGCGGCTTTTCGAATTTCATGCAAACACCCCAAATTGTTCGCTATTCGCCGAACAGGCGAGCACCCGAAGTTTCGAGTGGAACTTACGTTTGACTCGAACATCGGCCACATCCCAAGTCACCGCGCTTTGGACGGGCGGACTTTTGTCTGAGGGTGTGTATGCAAGGCAGGCTGAGAGGTTTTTCCGTCGGATAAAAAAATAAAGTTTTTCCCGACATAATTCCTGTCGTGTGTATGAGGCATCATAATGTACTATTTGGCCCGGATTCACAAAGCACTTACGCCAACGTATAACAAGATACGCCGACGCAAGTGCAAATGTGCGCCGTCGTATCTCCGCGCCGGAGCCACAAACTAAAATGCGCCTAAAAACAAGCTTCATCGCGCCGACGTAACTTGCCTACGCCGGCGTAGGGTGGGCGCACATTTAGGCTGGACGCATGGTGGCGCTCCCATTGATTAGCTATTCAAATATACAAATTAGTGAAATACGGCGATTCAAGAACATACGTGCGCCCGACGCAGTGCGCGTAAGTTGGACGTCCGGTGTAAAGTTATTCCCCATAAAGGAGGTGTAACCCAGCAGCAGACATACAAAGGTCTGCACCAGGGAACACAAGCCGGCGTATTTTACGTTGGACGTGTCTGGCTGGGCGTAGGTTACGTTCACGCCGTACGCAGTGATCCGGCGTAGTTTAGGCAGTTGTTCCGACGTGGTTGTGAGCATGCGCAGGGGGATGCGTCCACGTCTCGGCGCATGCGCAGTTCGTGTTACGTATCTGTCTGGCGCTCGGCCCATCATTTGCATGGCTCACGCCCACTTCCACCTACGCTGGCGTACGCCTTCAAAACCCAGCGTAGCGTAGGGAGCACTGGCTTGGTGAATTCCATGGTTGCCTCTCTGCGCTGCGTTGGCGTAGCGTACATTGGGCCAGATTCAAGAAGCAAGCGCGCTTGTGTAACCATAGGTTACACAGCGCAACTGCTTACTTGCTCCAGGGTAGCGAATGCTCCTGATTCAGGAACTTATGCCACGCAGATTTTAGGCTGCATTCTTGCGTTGGCCGCTAGGGGGCGCTCCCATTGTGATCTGTGTATAGTATGCAAATTGCATACTAACACCGATTCACAACGTTGCGCGAGCCCTGCGTACGCAAATTACGTAGTTTGCGTACGTCGGGTTTCGCGTAAGGATACACATCCTAATAGCAGGCGCAGCCAATGCTATAGGATACCCACGTTCCCGCGTCGCGATATTTAAAATCGACGTCGTTTGCGTAAGTGAATGGCGCTGGACGCCATTCACGTTCACTTTGAAGCAAATGACGTCCTTGCGACGTCATTTGCCGCAGTGCACGTCGGGAAAGTTTCACGACGGAGCATGCGCTCTACGCTCGGCGCGCCTAATTTAAATGATTCCCGCCCCCGGGATCATTTACATTGCGCGCGCTTACGCCGGGCAATTTTGCCGGCGCGCCCTCGCAATTTACGGAGCTACTGCTCCGTGAATCGAGGGCAGCGCAAAATATTTGCGGGGGCGCAGGGCAAAATCGTTGCCCTGTGCCTCTGCAAATAAAGCGCAAATGTACCTGAATCTGGGCCATTGTTTGCGTTACGGCGGCGTAATGTGCGCCCGCTCTCTGTGAATCTGGGCCTTTGTGTCTTTCTTATCTGCCTGGAGTTCAGCTTTACAATGAATTGTTGATCAGTAGAGGACAGACTTTCCCGATTTGACATCGGTGGAGGAATTTGAGGTTTTGGATTTATTGCCACGACTCCCTGTGGCTCCTGGCCCCTGGTGGCTCATCGACTGGCAATCACAATTATGGCACTTGGCCCGGGTATTACTTCCCTTTGTAGCTCTGGGAGCAGCACCACCACGTGATCCTGCCATCGGAGTAATCAGTCTCATCGTACATTGAGGGGATCACATTTGACAAGGTCCTTATCGTCTTTCCCCCCTCTCGGTTATGGTTAGCGGCTCCTCAGATTGCAAAAAAAGTGCTTCGTGCTTCTCGAGGCCGTATCTGCACACCCCACCCCGGGTCTGGAATGTGGAACCTAAACAGCAGCCAACCATCATTAGCTGCAAGAATTACACTGTTCCAGGGAATAACGATATCCAGACATGCTGCTTATTAGAACTGGTGGATCAAATGCATTTTGTTTTTGCGACATACAGATCCGCTGTGTGTCTAGTGAAGCATGGTGGGTGCGAACCTATGACGGCTCTGTTAGTAAAAGAATAGGCAAATCAGCCAAATTCCATCGAACCTTACTGGGATTCACACAGATCTGCTATTTTCCTTCTGATTTTAATATCAGGAACCTTGGTGTTCCTCCACAGTGTACAATGATTATATCAGGAGCCTTGGTGTTCTTCCACAGTGTACAATGATTATATCAGGAACCTTGGTGTTCTACCACAGTGTACAATCATTATATCAGGAGCCTTGGTGTTCTACCACAGTGTATAATGATTATATCAGGAACCTTGGTGTCCTACCACAGTGTATGATGATTATATCAGGAACCTTGGTGTCTTACCACAGTGTATGATGATTATATCAGGAACCTTGGTGTCTTACCACAGTGTATGATGATGAGGAACCTTAGTGTCCTACCACAGTGTATGATGATCATATCAGGAACCTTGGTGTCCTACCACAGTGTACAATGATTATATCAGGAGCCTTGGTGTTCTTCCACAGTGTACAATCATTATATCAGGAGCCTTTGTGTTCTACCACAGTGTATGATGATTATATCAGGAGCCTTGGTGTTCTACCACAGTGTACAATCATTATATCAGGAGCCTTGGTGTTCTACCACAGTGTACAATCATTATATAAGGAGCCTTGGTGTTCTACCACAGTGTATGATGATCATATCAGGAACCTTGGTGTCCTACCACAGTGTACAATGATTATATCAGGAGCCTTGGTGTTCTTCCACAGTGTACAATCATTATATCAGGAGCCTTTGTGTTCTACCACAGTGTATGATGATTATATCAGGAGCCTTGGTGTTCTACCACAGTGTACAATGATTAAATAAGGAGCCTTGGTGTTCTACCACAGTGTACAATCATTATATCAGGAGCCTTGGTGTTCTACCACAGTGTACAATCATTATATAAGGAGCCTTGGTGTTCTACCACAGTGTATGATGATGAGGAACCTTGGTGTTTTACCACAGTGTACAATCATTATATCAGGAGCCTTTGTGTTCTACCACAGTGTATGATGATTATATCAGGAGCCTTGGTGTTCTACCACAGTGTACAATGATTAAATAAGGAGCCTTGGTGTTCTACCACAGTGTACAATCATTATATCAGGAGCCTTGGTGTTCTACCACAGTGTACAATCATTATATAAGGAGCCTTGGTGTTCTACCACAGTGTATGATGATGAAGAACCTTGGTGTTCTACCACAGTGTACCATCATTATATCAGGAGCCTTGGTGTTCTACCACAGTGTATGATGATGAGGAACCTTGGTGTCCTACCACAGTGTACGATGATTATATCAGGAGCCTTGGTGTTCTACCACAGTGTACAATGATTATATCAGGAGCCTTGGTGTTCTACCACAGTGTACAATGATTATATCAGGAACCTTGGTGTTCTACCACAGTGTATGATGATTATATCAGGAACCTTGGTGTCCTACCACAGTGTATGATGATGAGGAACCTTGGTGTTCTACCACAGTGTATGATGATTATATCAGGAACCTTGGTGTTCTACCACAGTGTACAATGATTATATCAGGAACCTTGGTGTCCTACCACAGTGTACAATGATTATATCAGGAACCTTGGTGTCCTACCACAGTGTATGATGATGAGGATCCTTGGTGTCCTACCACAGTGTATGATGATTATATCATGAACCTTGGTGTTCCACCACAGTGTACAATGATTAAATCAGGAGCGTATGTATGTATGTGGACCTGGAAAGGTGAAAATTACTGAAAATCCATGCTTTGTTAAAACGGACAGTATGGACAGCAGTGTGCATGTGTGTTGGTGGATGGAGTGATAGCTGCTGCCTCTGATGGTGATTTTCAGAGTGGGGGTTCTGAGGCTCCTGCAACAAATGGGCAGAGTGCAGCTTTGAGGTCTGGAGTGTCTGATCCTGCAAGTAAAACCTATGCTGCCACTCTTGCTGGGATGAGGGGGTTACATTAGACGGGTGGCTCAGGAGGGAGGTCTGCAGCAGGTTTGTCATCTGCACCCCTGTCTTTCAGGCGGTGGAATGTAGTGCTGCTCAAGTGGGAGGATGGGGGTGCTCCCCCAATCAGGAGATTGTGTTACCCGATTTACTACATGATTTTGGCAATGGGTTTCCAGTTGTGACGAACCCAGGACTATGTCCACCATCAATGCTTCCTATGTCCTATGGTGGGAGCTTACAAAAAAAAAGAATCGTTGGGCCAGATTCAGATAGAAATACGACGGCGTATCTCCTGATACGCCGTCGTATCTCTGAGTTACGTCGGTCGGATCTATGGGCCTGATTCATAGAATCAGGTTCCGCATAGATCTCCCTAAGATCCGACAGGTGTAAGTGACTTACAACGTCAGATCTTAGGCTGCAATCTCAAGCTGGCCGCTAGGTGGCGCTTCCGTTTGTATACGCGAGGAATATGCAAATGAGGAGTTACGCCGATTCAGAAACGAACGACCGCCCGGCGCATTTTTTTTACGTCGTTTGCGTTTGGCTTTTTCCGGCGTATAGTTACCCCTGCTATAGGCGGCGTATCCTATGTTAAAGCGGTTCTCCACCCTAAAGTGGAGTCCCGCTGATCGGAAACCCTCCCCCCTCCGGTGTCACATTTGACACCTTTCAGGGGGGAGGGGGGTGCAGATACCTGTCTAAAGACAGGTATTTGCACCCACTTCTGGCCCGGCATTCACGGGCAAAAGACGGGCATTGCGTCACATCCCGTCGTCCCCCCCGTTGTGTGCTGGGAACACTCGGCTCCCAGCACACAGCGGGATCCAATCGGCGGGCGTGGCGCGACTCGTGCATGTGCCGTAGGGAACCGGGCAGTGAAGCCGCAGCGCTTCACTTCCTGGTTCCCTCAGCGTGGATGGCGGGGGGAGCAGCAGGGTGACGAGCGACCGCTCGTGCTCTGCTGCGGACGGCGCTGGACTCCAGGACAGGTAAGTGTCCTAATATTAAAAAAGTCAGCAGCTGCAGTATTTGTAGCTGCTGGCTTTTAATATTTTTTTGGGGTGGAACATCTGCTTTAAGTATGGCCGTCGTTCCCGGGTCAAATTTTGAATTTTTTACGTCGTTTGCGTAAGTCGTTCGCGAATACGGATGGACGTAATTTACATTCACGTCGAAACCAATGACGTCCTAGCGACGTCATTTGGAGCAATGCACGCTGGCAAATTTAGCGGACGGCGCATGCGCAGTTCGTTCGAGGCGGGGACGCGCCTGATTTAAATGTTACACGTCCCCTAGCCGCGGAATTAGAATTCCGCCGGGGGATTTAGGATACACCGCCGCAACTTTAGAGGCAAGAAATGATCCATCAGTGATCTCGGTGGTGGATTTGGTGATCCGTGGTATTCAAGTCTTCAGCATTGGTTTGTCTCCAAACACAATTATGTAACATATGACACAAATCAAACAGTGGGGAGGAAAACTTGAGTTCCAGCCGGACACAATAATTTCCGAAAAATACCAGAAATTCTGAAGTCATTATTCACATGGAGTATCAATATTTACCCACAAGAAGAACTCTCTGGGGTCGGGATTCGTTAATAAAAAACATATAACAATCACCGAAATGTCAATTACAGAACTGAATTCCATGGAGAACGTGGCTACTCTGTAATTGCACAGAAAATTATCTCACTGTAATTCTTTAAATCCTTTTGAGAAAAATAACTTTTTCTGTGGAAAATCAGTACAATTTTGAGGTGAGACGCGGGATTCTCGCTGCCAAGACCGTGTGTAAGATTGATAAAGAACGGCTGTAATCGTCATAAACTGACAGGGACTACTGGCAAGCTGGTTTTCCTTTTTTTTGTTCTTTTTATAACATTTTTGTAATGGCTGGATTACATTATGAAGTGTAGGCCTCTCACTGGGCCATGCCACACACAGAGCGAGAGATCTCAGTGTTTTTTTTTATTTCTTTATAATTATTTACGTTTTATTTTTTAAATAATTTATTGCAATTTTTTTTTTTTTTTATCGGCCCTGTTGGGGGGCTTTGGTGAGATATCGGGGGTCTTAACAGACCTCTGACATCTCCCCTTTAAGACAGAGAAAGGGACTAGGGATACAGATTCCCCAGTCCCTTTCTCAGCAGCCTCAGCTGCGCTGAAAATGAATGGAGAGAAGACAACCGCTTCTCTTCATTCATAAACTGAAACATTGTAAACACAGTTTAGTCAGTGATCACTGAGAGCCGCCGCTCTCCATCCTGAGGCCTCCACGGACATGTTCAGGTCGTCTGTACGGCCGACCGGACCGTTTTCCAGCGGACATTTGTCCAGCAGACCGTTTTCCTGTAATGAATCACGCCAACGGAACGCATATATGCGTCCTCGGCTTTCGGGGGATATACCGGGATGCAGCCGCAGGCATCATCCTGGTACCGTTGTTTAGAGCCGGCGATCGGCTATCCAAACATAACAACCGATGCGGCTAAAAGCCGCTCGGTTGTTATGCCGTAGGCCTCCCGTCCCACCGGGAGACCCGATCCACGATCCTGCGCCTCCATCGTACAGGCGCGCTCTGAAACAAAGCCGTAAACGGCTTTGATTCAGTGTCCACATTGAAAACACGGAAGCGGCTTGCGCATGGAGGAGTGAGGGAGTAAGTTGGTGAGCTCCCGTCCTCCACAGCTCCAGGACTATTGAAGCGGCATTAAGGGGATCGCATGACCGCTGCCCTGACTAGGTGGTCTGTACACCGCAACACACGCGCAGCGTACTAGCAGCAGCAGCAGCAGTAGAGGCGGAGGCAGTCCCGACGCTCTCGGCGTTCACGTGGAGAGACGGAGAGTGAGAAGCGGCATTAAGGGGATCGCGGCATTAAGGAGACCACATAACCGCTGCCCTGACTAGGTGGACTGGACACTGGTGCCTCAGTAGAGCGCAGAGTGCGAGGAGGACCGGCAGCAATACTAAAGCTGAAACAGCCTGTCAATAGTACAATCGCAGCAGCAGCAGAGGCAGAGGCAGCCCCGACGCCCTCGGCACCCACGTGGAGAGACGGAGAGTGAGAGGAGCCTGAAGTAAGTGGCTGTCAGGTTAGAGGAGCGGGACGGAGCTGGAATATAACTGCGGGCAGAGAGGACGTATTGGTGGTTTAAAGGATCTGCTTACTCGTATGTACTGGGCCACAATTATCCAGCTGGTGTGAGTGACCCTGGCAGTGGGCAGCCCCTGACGCTCTTAGCGTCCACGTGGGGGGTCGGGTGGAGTGGAGAGCAGGGGTGGTGGTTGAGTGCCTCTCTCCCTGTCAGCTGCCAACACTGTACATTTAACATTGCACACTTAACACTCAATTCAACATTCAATATATCCAATACCACCAGTATCAGATTTCCCTGGCTCTCTGTTACGGACTTTTAATACCTGTTGTTGTCCTGAGAAAGGGTTTGGACTGGCGGAGCCCCTGCTGCAGGATCAGTTTGTTGCGGCGGGGAATACAAGGTATGCACCTGTGCAGACAGCGCGAGAGCCGGACATCTCGCAACGCAGCTCTGACAGCACAGCCACAGACAACAACCCACTCATCTAGACCCGTAGAACAGCAAGAGATCCAATGGTATTTCCCTGCAATTCAGGGGGGGGGGTCGCCTCTCCGAAGGTAAGAGTGGGCTGCTGGACGGTAAGGGGCTGACAAGTGGGGGCCCCAATAGGACTGTACCCCGACATCAATTGTCTATTAGATCTGACATGGAGGTCCTACAGGCGCCGCCGCTGAGCCCTCGTTCTTCTGCAGCCTCACCAGGGGCTTCGCGGGAGGATGGGGGGCTGAAGAGCGAGATTGATGTTTTGAAAACCCTAATCCAAGCACTCCCCACTAGAGCCGATATTACTGACTTGATCATTAAAGTGGAAGAGGCACATACCAGGGACTTTGAACAGGTCAGGGTTGAAATGCAAGAATTGGAGGCCCGTACTTCAGTAGGGGAGAGTGGGTTGAAAGCTTTGGAGACACGCGTGGGGGTATTAGAGAGTGAGAGGAACATGCAGAGGGAGGTGTCGATTTCCCTGCAATTGCAATTGGAAGAACTCCAGGATAGGAGCCGCCGTAATAATATACGAGTGCGGGGGGTTCCAGAATCTGCCGATCAGGAGGACTTACATGAGATTATTAAGCTTATCTTGCAGAACTTGATGAAAGAACCTATTTTGGTAAACTATGAGATGGACAGAGTGCATAGGGCCCTGGGCCCTAAATCAAAGGACATTAGCCGTCCCCGGGACGTGATCTGCCGCTTACATTATTTTTCCCATAGGGAGGTAATTTTACGGAAAGCATGGGAAGCCGGCTCGATTGACTATCAAGGAGTCTCTGTGAAGATCTTACCTGACTTATCTAATGCTACCCTTCACAGAAGAGCGTTACTTCGCCCGGTCCTGGACCGGGTGAAGGCCTGGGGAGGGTCGTATAGATGGAGGTTCCCTATATCAGTACTTATTAAAAAAGGCCAACTATGTTTCTGGCTGCGCTCAAGAGGCGACCTCCCATGTCTTTTTTCCTTTTTGGAAATGGAACCATTTGCGGTCCCCGATTGGCTACAGTTGAACCCCAGAATAGCGGACTTTAAAAGTTCCTGAGTTTTGGGGGGGAGGGGGGTGAGGTAGAATTGGGTTATCTATGGATCTTGCCGGAATCCCCTCCCCTCTTTCTCTTGGATCCTTTTTTTTTTTTTTTTTTCTTCAGGGCCTTCCTCTTGGGGGGGGGGGGGAGATGGGGAGGGGAATGGAGAGATCAAGGGCAAATACGGTTTATTTTTTGGCCTAAAGAGACGGTATAATCTGGTAAAGTTTATTTGATATTTTGATAATGGACATATAGACAGGTCAAAATCTTGTGTTTTTTTTTTTTTTTGTTTTGTTATTTTTTTGAAGATATGTTGATAAAGTGACACGGGGTGGGAGGGGGGGGAGGGATGGGTTGGGGGGAGAGTGTATAATGTATAATGGACTGTAGGGGAGGGGGAGGGCACCAATGACATAGGTCATAAAATATATTTGGCACTGATTGCTGGTATGTTTGCTAGGGGTCACAGGGGGGGTTGGGGGGGGGATTAAGGAGGGGTATGTGATGTTGCATTATGTTACAAAATGGTATATTATATTATATGGTTTAACTCTGAGATATATATGCCTTGCAGGTAGAAAAAAAGTACTTCCCTTGTAGTTATTTTTTTGTACTCTGGGTAGAGTTTCTGATTTTTTTTCCTGCTGTTTGGCTGTGCCCCGAGTTATATTAAGTAATTGGTAATTAGGGAATGACCTAGGGAAGGGTTAAGGGGGGGAGGGGGGGTTTCCCCCCCTTTTTTTTTGTTTGTTTGTCTTTTTTTTATTATGAGGCACGGGGGGTTAAGTAAGCAGGGTCGGGAACACAGTGGCAGCCACGTCACTTAATAGGGGAGCGGGGGGGAGGGAATTGGCACTGTAGGGGGATAAGTGGGCTACCACTTAATATATTACATATAAGGGGATGAAGGGGGGCGCTGAGGGACAGGGCTTATATGCTCTGCCCCCCCCCCTTTTTTTTTTTTTACACCATTTATTCCAGTTTAATTTGGTAATCTGGTCATAAGGAATAGCACATGAAGATCACGGGGAGATCAGTGGGGAGGGCGGGCGGGTAGGGTGGGGGACCACCAGATTGCCAATTAATTGATAAATAATATAGTTGTGTTAAGCGGGAGCACAAGGGAGTACGGTTTGAAATCATGGGTTTGAAATTACTAATGAGGTAGATATGTATTGATTTATTATTAATAAGTATTATTAAGTGTTATTATCATATTATTGAGAGAAAGAATTCAAGAGAATATCTAGGATATGATCAAGGGATTCTAGTTTAAAAGGCTAAGCATAAGGTGCAAAAGATGAACTCCGGGGAAGGGAGTACTTGGGGTATATGGGCCATTTGGGGAGGGGGCACTATAAGGGGACACAAATTAATTTTTTTAATTTTTTCTGTTTGTTTTTTTTTTTGTTTTGTTTTTTTATTATTTGACAGATATTATAAAGTAAAATTGGTGGATGTGATTAGTATAGGAGATACCAGAGGTGGCGGTTTTGCCTTTGATCGAGCAGGGGGGGGGGGTACTCCCCCCTTTTCTTTGTAATCTCTTTTTTTTTTTTTATTATTATCCCTTCTCCCTTCCCCCTCCCTCTTCTTTTTCCTCTGGGAGGAGGGCTATAATTTTCTGGGGGATTAATATCCCAATTTCAGAAGGAGTGGATGGAAGGAGCTGGGTAGGGGGCGAGGAGGAGCACTCATAGGGGCCTGCGCAAGTAAGTAATCCTCCCCTGTTAGGCCAACACTCATAGGGTTTAGGGGTTGAGAGTGTTTAAAGCTTTGGCTTGGTGGTATCCCTGAGGGGGAGAGGGAGGTCTACGTCCTCCCCTCACGCCTCTTGGTGATATCAGTTAGAATAGGGTTTTTTTTTTTTTCTCTTTTTTTTGTTTTGTTTTTCTATTTTTTGGTGGGGGGGGGGGGGGTTGCTCTTTTTTTTTCTCTTCTCTCTCTTCTTTTGATTATTTGTGTACTGTCTCCCCCGTGGCCCCACGGGTGTGGCTTCGACCGGACGTGGGCGGTCTGGGAATACTGAGGGATCCCTGTGGATACGTTTCTGGTCTCAGAAGATGGATCCACTGGTAGTGATATCAATTAATGCTAAGGGTTCTAAACATACCCGAAAAGAGGAGGATTTTAGTTTCAGGATTTGAAGAAAAGGGGTTGTAATATTGCCTTGGTACAGGAGGACCCATTTCAGGACAAGGGGGGGTGCCTTCCTTTCTTGCATGAGTAGACCCTTCCCGGGTGTATACCATTGCGACGAACCCAGAGGCCAGAAAGGGGGGAGTGTCGTTTTTAATTTCAAATAATACCCCATGGTCACTGACAGAGGTCATTGGTTGACCCTGGGGTCGATACTTGGCTCTGAAAGGGACCATAGGGGGTAGGATATAACCCCTTGCTACTTTTTACTCCCCTAATACTTATCAAGACCGCTTCCTGAGAAGATTTTTAGACAAATTGGCAGATTTTCAGGAAGGACAGTTGATAATGGGAGGAGATTTGAATGCGCCATTGAACCCAGAGTTAGACGTTTCTTCTGGTAGATCATCAGTCAGGGGGGAACTCGGAAGAGAATTCTACAGATGTTGCAACGGGCAAGGTTAATAGATGTATGGAGATCGATGCATCCAGGGGAACGAGACTATTCCTTTTATTCTTTCCCACATAAAAGCTATTCGCGTATAGATTATTATCTCATCCCACATAATCAATTGCACTCTGTAAAGGAGGTTGTAATGGGAGAAATTACATGGACAGACCACGCCCCAATTATCCTAAAATATGCGCTAGGGGATACGGCCAGCGGGTGCCGGGTCCTGGAGACTGAACGAAAGTTTATTGCAAGAGGAGGCGGTACTAGAAGAGGTGCGGAAGGAACTAAAGTGGTATTTTGAGGCCAATGTGACCCCTAACTGTGATTTGGGAGTGGTATGGGAGGCCCATAAGGCGGTGATAAGGGGGGTACTGATGAAGCATGGGGCGAGGATAAAGAGAGAGAGGGAGACCAAGGTAACAACCCTTATGATAGAAATTGCAAATTTGGAGACAAAACATAAACAGAACCCTAACCCTGCGTTGGAACAGGATCTACGGGTGGCACGTAGACAAATTACAGAACTACTTTTAAAGAGGGCCAAATGGGCAATACAAAATGGCAGAAGACAGAATTACGAATTCGGTAATAAAAGTGGGAAACAATTGGCCAGAACTCTAAAGGAACAACTGACTAAAACCTATATCCCGTTGATTCAGGGCACAGAGGGGGAGAAAATTGTGCTACCTAGAGAGATAGCAGGGAGATTTGGGGAATTTTATGGCTCTTTATATAATTTGGAAACAAGTTCTCAAGATGAGGTGGAAATGGGTAACTATATAGCAACTTCAGGCACCCCCAGCTTAACATCGGAAAGGAGTCAGGAAATGGAAAAACCGATCACAATCGAAGAGTTACAGAAGGTAGTGAAAAAGGGGAAGGGAGGGAAAGCACCTGGGCCGGATGGCTATTCCATTCATTATTATAGAGCTTTTATGCCCGAATTGGGCTTATTTATGGTGAGATTGTTTAATAGTCTAGGGGACTCCGGTATGTTCCATAACGAATCATTAAAAGCGGTGATAGCTGTGATTCCTAAGGAAGGAAAAGACCCCTCCCAATGTGGGAGTTATAGACCAATTTCTCTACTAAATGAAGACCTGAAGCTCTTTGCCAAGATTTTGGCAGGGCGGATACAGCAGAATATACTAGAACTTGTCCATAAAGATCAGGTGGGATTCGTCCCGACGCGGGAAGCCCGAGACAACACAGTCAAGACCATGAATCTGATCCACCTGGTGGGTGCCACCCGAACCCCTTGTGTCTTTCTAGGAACAGATGCAGAGAAAGCATTTGACCGGATCAACTGGCAATTTATGTTTGCGGTGTTAAGACACATGGGGTTCGGGAGGAAGATGTTGCATTGGATTGCAAGTAACTACACACAACCAACGGCCCAAGTTAGAGTGAATGGAACACTATCACCTCCCTTTAAACTTTCAAATGGGACAAGGCAGGGCTGCCCTCTATCACCGCTATTGTTTGCCCTGACTGTTGAACCGCTGCTGAGTCGGATCCGGCTGAACTCTGGTATTAAGGGGGTGTCCTTGAAAGGTACAGAATACAAAACTTCAGCTTATGCTGATGACATGATGTTTAGTGTAACCAGCCCGATGGAATCCCTCCCTAACCTGGAACAAGAACTAAATGTGTATGGAGAGTTGTCCAACTTTAAGATTAACTATGATAAATCGGAGGCGATGGGAGTGGCGATACCGGGGAGAGAATTAAGGATACTGAAATCAAAATTTAGATTTAAATGGTCTGATACTGCTCTTACATACCTGGGGACCTCTATCCCGGCGGACCTAACGCAAGTTTTTAAACTTAATTTTTGCCTTTGCTGTCCAAAATGAGGGCTCTCCTGGACGGTTGGCGGAAGGGGTTCCATTCATGGCTTGGAAGATCTAGCATTGTTAAAATGAGCATACTACCCAAGTTTCTGTACCTTTTTCAGACCCTCCCGATTGAAATACCCAGATTTTTTTTTAGGCAAGCACAGTCTCTTATTAATGGGTTTATATGGGCAAACAAACGCCCAAGAATTAAGGCCAGTATAATCTCATTGGCTAAACGCGACGGAGGAATATCGGCCCCAGATATTTATAGATATTATCAAGCGGCACTACTGTGCCGACTCATTGATTGGAGTCGGCATGCTGGAGAAAAGTTATGGCCGGGGCTCGAGCAGGATCAATGCGGCGGTATTCTGCAGCGGGCGGCATGGTGTTACCGGGGTCTTCCATCAGATACCAAGTCCCACCCGTTGATAGGCCCCACCCTGCGGGTGGCACATAAGCTATTCGTGAGGGGGGTTCTGTCTACGGAGGATTCACCACTTTTTCCAATCTTGGGAAATCCACAGTTTGAACCAGGGTTAGGGAGTGGACCCTTTAGTAGATTGAGGGAACAAGGGAGGTTCCAAGCATCGCACTTTTTGAGGGAGGGTGGATGGATTACCAGGCGGGAGATGGAAAAGGAGGATTTGCCTTATCAGTTGGATTTTTGGAGATCTTTACAATTGCACCATTTCTTAGACTCCCTAAAACCACCAGCTAGATATGGTCGAAGATTGACAATGTTTGAGAGATACTGTAGTGGGGGAGGGATTTTAAGACACTCTCTATCAAGAATTGGTGATCTATTGAACACCCCAACAGGGGATGTTCAGATGCCCTTCTTTAATAAGTGGGAACGGGAATTGGGTAGACCTTTCACAGAAGATCAAAAGACTAAGATAGTAAGGAATATTTTTGAAACATCCATGTGTATAAAGACACAAGAGATGAATTATAAAATACTATCCCAGTGGTATCGGACCCCGGAGATATTGAACAAATGTTTCCCAGAAATAACAGACAGATGTTGGAGATGTGGAAAAAAAGGAGGAACCTTATTGCATATCTTCTGGGCTTGTCCTAAGATTCTAAGCTACTGGAGAAAGGTCCGGGAAATAACCCAAAGATTCAGTAGGGAACAATTACCAGACGAGTGGTCTTTCTTTATACTACAAGATGTGGAGATACCAGTGAGGCAATATAGGAAATCAGTAGTATCCCCTCCTAAACGCGGCCCGGGCTTGCATCCCAGGGTTGTGGAAGCAGACTCGGGCCCCATCTGTAGGGATGTGGCTTACTAGAGTGGAAGAGCTGAATAGAATGGAGGATTTAGTATGGACTTCAAGGCAGAAGCGGAAGGTATATTTAGAAACGTGGGCGGAATGGAACCTATTTAGATACTCTGAGGAGGGGAAGGCCCTGATGGATATGGATTGAAGAGGGTCCGGCAGCCGGGGGGTCCCGGGGGGGGAGACGGACAGACTTTTCCTTTTTTTTTTCTCTTTTGTCATTTTTTTTTTTTTTTTTTTTTGTTTTTGTTTTTTTTTTTGTTTTGGGGGATAGGTTAGGGATTGGGGTTATAAGGGAGGTAAAATAAACTGAAACAGAGAGAGACAGTCTTATTGCCCCTAGTCTGGCGGGACATAGGGTTCCCGCTGGGAAAGGGACAAAAGAGCATCACGGTAAAGAAGGGGTTATTAGAGTAGAGAGTTGACCTTGATGACGGATAGAGGGGAAGGACATTAGGCTAAGATAAGAATATCTAAAATGAATTACGATTTCTCTTCTCCGTGTATACATGGAGAATGATATGACGGGGAAATGTTTTTGAGGTTTCGTGAATTTTATGTTGATATCCCTGTGATATGTGAATTAAATGGGTTAAACCAGAGGAATGCCTCTTAGGTTTCTGTGAATTTCTGTTTTTTTTCTGTTCAAAATCAAATAAAGGATGATTAAAGAGAATGCGACGGGCCGCACGTACCTTCGTGGATCGTCGGAAATAGCTAATTTGCATACCCGACGCGGAAAACGACGTGAACGCCACCCGGGGCGCCGAATTATTGCACCTACGATCCGAAGGCGCACGAAGCCATACGCCTGTCGGACCTAACCCAGAAGCCGTCGTATCTTGGTTTGAGGATTCAAACTAAAGATACGACGCGGGAAATTTGAAAGTACGCCGGCGTATCAGTAGATACACCGGCGTACTCGCTTTGTGGATCTGCCCCCAAGTCTCTGGGCAAGCAGAGAGAAAATTAGCAAATGAGCAACTTCCTGCTAGGACTGGGTACTTGTATTAGTGCATTGTACGTAGATTGAGTATTTGCGCGGCGTTGTCCTTTAAAGGCGGTTATTGGAGGTGGAAGATTTCATTGGTGTTGCTGGGTAATGCTGCCTTGCTTTTCATTATAACCTTCAAGGCAAACTGCAGCAGCGACATACGTGTAACTGCCTGCTGTCTGCTGAACCGCCGCCTGGGGAATGGAGTGTATGTGGCCTGTTGTGCGCTCAGTATTCTTTTATCTCCTTTTTTTATCTGTTGCATTAATCCGACAATATAAACAGACTGATAATAAAACAAGATCTCCCTCCCACACATCTCCATCAAACTCCCATTACAGTTTTACTGTCCCTGATCTCACTCTCTGTTCCTGCCTACTGGGGTCTCTGTACTTCCAGTGTCTCATCCCTCTCCTTCCTCACTGTCTCTACATCTCTGTCCTCCGTGTCTCACCCCTCTCCTTCCTCACTGTCTCTACATCTCTGTCCTCAGTGTCTCATCCCTCTCCTTCCTCACTGTCTCTACATCTCTGTCCTCAGTGTCTCACCCCTCTCCTTCCTCACTGTCTCTACATCTCTGTCCTCAGTGTCTCATCCCTCTCCTTCCTCACTGTCTCCATATCTCTGTCCTCAGTGTCTCATCCCCCTCCTTCCTCACTGTCTCTACATCTCTGTCCTCAGTGTCTCATTCCTTTCCTTCCTCACTGTATCCATCTCTGTCCTCAGTGTCTCATCCCTCTCCTTCCTCACTGTATCCATCTCTGTCCTCAGTGTCTCATCCCTCTCCTTCCTCACTGTCTCCAAATCTCTGTCCTCAGTGTCTCATCCCTCTCCTTCCTCACTGTCTCTACATCTCTGTCCTCAGTGTCTCATCCCTCTCCTTCCTCACTGTCTCCATCTCTGTCCTCAGTGTCTCATCCCTCTCCTTCCTCACTGTCTCCATATCTCTCCCACCTGTTTCTACTTTCCTTTCTCTTTCTCTCTCTTTTTCTCTTTCTGTGTGCTGCCATCTTTAAATTTGTTCCAACCTTCCACTGTCTCTGTATCTTTTGTCTATCTCCTAATCTCTTTTTTCCACTGTTTATTTTTTTATTTACCCATCTCTCTCCTCTGTATCTCCTGACCTCCTTCCCTTTCCCTTTATCTCCCTCTCCCCCTCTCTATCTCCTGCCCTCCTTCCCTTTCCCTTTATCTCCCTCTCCCCCTCTCTATCTCCTGCCCTCCTTTCCTTTCCCTTTATCTCCCTCTCCCCCTCTCTATCTCCTGCCCTCCTTTCCTTTCCCTTTATCTCCCTCTCTATCTCCTGCCCTCCTTTCCTTTCCCTTTATCCCCCTCTCCCCCCTCTCTATCTCCTTCCCTCCTTCCCTTTCCCTTTATCTCCCTCTCCCCCCTCTGTATCTCCTGCCCTCCTTTCCTTTCCCTTTATCTCCCTCTCCCCCTCTCTATCTCCTGCCCTCCTTCCCTTTCCCTTTATCTCCCTCTCCCCCTCTCTATCTCCTGCCCTCCTTCTCTCCCCCTCTCTATCTCCTGCCCTCCATCCCTTTCCCTTTATCTCCCTCTCCCCCCTCTCTATCTCCTTCCATTCCAATGTCTCTCTATCTCCCCCCTCTTTCCCTCTTTCCCCCCCTCTTTTTGTGCAGTCTTTGTGCGGTCTCTCTGGCAGTGACTCAGCAGTCCCCCCTTGTTTGCTGTGTGCTATGCGGTCCCCTCCTCTCCAGCGTCTTCTTGCTCTGTGTGTTGGGGAATTAATCCACACAGCTTGTCATTTATTCATAGTGCTTTTACTTGCATCATCTCGCACATTACAGTCGCTCTGCGGCCGGCGGAGAGAGCGCTGGGGGACGCGCTCTAATGAGGGGGGGTCTCCTGTCACACCGCCTCAGCGCCACACAGGGTTTCCCTATAGTACGGGGTCATGTCCCTGCTGTGGGGGGGGTAGAATGGTCGGGCGCAGGCACCCCCCTCCCTGCTCCATTCTACTATAACCAAACCACCACTTCCCAACATTCTATCTATCTATCTATCTATCTATCTATCTATCAATCTATCTATCGTATTTATCGCGGTATAACGCGCTCCCGCGTATACCGCGCACCCCTAAAGTTGCCGTGAATCCTGTGGAAAAAAAGTTTTTTTTGTACTTACAGTTTTGGTGTCTTGCGCGGCGTCCATCGGCGGCCTCGTCGGGTCCGGCGTCCGTCTGCGGCTTCGGGTGTCCTCTTCGTCGGGTCCGGCGTCCTTCTGCGGCTTCGGGTGTCCTCTTCGTCGGGTCCAGGCGTCCTTCTGCGGCTTCGGGTGTCCTCTTCGTCGGGTCCGGCGTCCTTCTGCGGCTTCCTCGCGTCCTCCCCGCTCGTTTTCCGCGCCGATTTTGAATACTGAGCCGACATATACCGAGCGCAGTACACTCGTGTATCGTCGGGCAAGCTCGGCAACTCTCGCGCTGACGTCCTGTACGCTCAGGACGTCAGCGTGTGAGGCGCCGAGACTGCCCGAAGAGTGTACTGCGCTCGGTTTATGCCGGCGCAGTATTCAAACTCGTGGCAGGAAAGCGGGTATCGGCGTATATCGCGCACCCAGGGCAAAATAGTGCGCGGTATACGCCGATAAATATGGTATCTCAGTCTTCTAGTCTACTTGTGGTGATTGTAGCCGTATTAGTGCAATTGTGACAGGAAAATTGAGTATTGTCTGTGATACTTTTTTTATTTGCACTAATGTATAATTTTTCATGGACGATCTTTCGGGGTGTGTCCACTTCTTCAAGGTCCAAGCACTACTGGACACACACCGAAAGCTCGTCCATGAAAAATGATACGTTAGTGCAAATAAAAAAAAGTATCACGGACAGTACTCGATTTTCTAAGTCTTCTAGTCTGTCTTTCCTAAGTAAGCCTGCACAGTTATAATAACTCCTCCATAAGCCCAGTCATGACCGATTTTCTTAAACGCACGATCGATTCCATAGCACAGACCGCTCTAGCATGCTTTCGTACATAACGGCGAGGCCCTGAAGCAGCCATCCCTTCCATCACGACCGTTCGCCTCCACGGAGGCCTTTCAGCAGACGTTGTTTCCGATCGGCGGGAATTTCCAGCCCCAGAGACGTGAGGTTTGCGAGTTCCCTCATTAATCCTATTTAATGAATTCTCGGTGTAGGAGGTGAGTGCGGAGTCAGTCGGGGCTTCTTTACAGTGGAAGAAATTTGTCTTTCTCTGCGGAATGTCTTGCTGTCCCCTGGAGGCCCATGATAGAGGAGATAGCTGTGAACCCATTAATTAAGTTGCCCCCCCCTCATCCCCCAGCAATGACCTTGGATAATAGGTCCAAAAGATGCAGAATCGATTGGGTATAGATCTGATTGATTGACTGGCTGATCCTTGATGGACAGTTTGGGTCCAGTGATGGTAATTGGCCATAATGACACATTTTGGAAGATAGGGAGGGGGGTTGTCACTCTCAGTTTTGGTTGAAGGAACCTGTAGAAGTAAAAGCTGTATAAACCATAACGAGGGAGCTCTGCTGTATATTGTGACCCCAGAACCCCATCAACACCCCCAATGGTATCCCTTAGGTTTAAAGTATATAAAGAGCCAAAACTTTGTATTTTTAGTTTAAAAAAGAATGTGGAAGAATGAGAAGATCTCCATTTGTCCTGGTGGTTGTTGCCTCTGGTGCACAATTTTATCTGAAATCCAAAATGTTACAGGTGTTGATAGAGACTCATTCTCTATCAGTTGGCGCCCCACGTTGGGCGCCAACTGATAGAGACTCATTAATTAATTGATTTCCCTGATCCAATCTCAGGGCTAACCCATCCTGCCGTCTGATTCAAATTACTATGGTGAGACAGTGCAATCTAGACAAAAATGATTTCACATGCTCACTTCTCTCTGCTTCGATCCCAACAGGAAGTTACTAGAGCCTGCTGGCTCTTTATTAAAAACCACAGAATCACAAAACATGCACACCCACTTCACCCACCCCCTGTGAGTCCGTCATTGGCATGAAGCTTCTCATTGGCCAGTTCATATAAGGGATGGTTTCCTATTCCACGTTCTTTTCAGACTAGTTGTACACACCCTTCTTGTCATGTGACATAAAGTCCCCTCGTGTCTTTTTTCAAACTTGCCATTCGCCATTTTACATAGAATTCCTTTGGTTACAAGATTCAAACAGTCATTTGGGTGAGGGGAAGACAGGATGAGGGGGATGGTAGAACTTCCTCTTCTCTGCTCTCCTCAAACTGATGCGTCCAGGAATTCAACATAAAGGAGGGGCCGTAATTAGGAGTGAGGAGGGAAAGTAGGTTTGAACACGTTTGAAACATATTGATAACTTCTTTGCCTTCATTTCAAACAGATTTGTAGTCGTAACTTTAAAGCATTATCAAGTGAGAGGAATTCTTCCATTGGCGACACCTGTTCTGGTGAAACATTTTGGGATTTCCTTTCACTTTGTCACAGGATTTGCTACACTCCATACTCTACTCAAGCGCTAAAAAAAGTAGCCAGTCGGATCTTAGGCTAATGTCGGCGTATCTTGCTTTCTGAATACAGATGGCCATATTCTTATAGATCTCCGGCGGCGTAACGTATGTCCTTTACGTTACTCCGCCGCAAGTTTAACTGGCAAGTGCCTGATTCCCAAACCACCACTTACCTGTAAACTTGCGGCGGCGTAGCGTAAAGTCACGCGCAAGCACTCCTAATTCAAATGATCCTGGTAGGGGGCGTGGATCATTTAAATTAGGCGCGCTCCCGCGCCGATCGTAATGCCCATGCTCCGTCGGGTAAATTACCCGACGTGCATTGCGCTAAATGACGTCTCACGGACGTCATTTGTTTTGACGGTAACGTAAATGGCGTCCAGCGCCATTCAAGGACGACTTACGCAAACGACGTTAAATTTTCAAATTTCGACGCGGGAACGACGGCCATACTTAACATTGAGTACGCCACCTAGGGGCATGTTTATCTTTACGCCGCGTATCGCTTACGGAAACTACGTAAAATCACTACGACGGGCAAGCGTACGTTAGAGAATCGGCGTGACTAGTCATTTGCATATTCTACGCTGACCGCAAACGAAACGCCACCTAGCGGTCAGCGTAGATATTGCAGCCTAAGATACAACGGCGCAGGCCGTCGTATCTTAGGCATGTTTAAGTGTATCTCAGTTTGAGAATACACTTAAACATAAGGACGGCCTTAGAATCGGACTTACGTCGGCGTATCTGCTGATACGCCGGCGTAATTCTTTGAGAATATGGCCCAGAAAGAAGATAGCGTAGCTTTGAATTTACACGGCGTATCAATAGATACGCCGGCGTAAATCAATGCTGAACCTAGCCCCATGTGTGTGTAAAGGCAGGCGTCCCAATACTTTTGGTAATATAACGTATATTTTATGATTTGTACCCAGCTGCTTTAAAAAAAAGGCTTGGGATCGGGGGGTTAATGGCGGACGCCGGTGACATTTTTATGATTTGTGGGGCCATTTAGCAAGAATTCTGGCGGACGTTCAATGGGAATATTCACCAGCTTAGAGGACGGAGATCCTCCTGACAGCGATGTTGGGAAAAGACTGCGCCGATGTCACGGCTGCTGCTGCTGTCAGCTGATGTGACCTGAGTGGCGCTTGCACTGGCACCTGGGACTCTGCCGCCTCGGGGAAAATCCTTAACTGCTCGCTTGCCTGTGACAGGTCCCTTAGTCCCCTAGCAGACTATAACCCTCCGGTGACTGCGCAGGCTGCTGCTGAGACGCAACGTTCAGATTATAAAAAAAAATCCAATTAAAGGGGCACTCCGGTCAAACCCTACATTTCTGCAAATAAGAGGCAATGACCTGTCAATGGCAGAGGAGATGACGCAGCAGCTTAGCGTGGTCAGCGTGCAACAGGAAGTGCTGAAATCGGCAGGATCTCCAGCAGAGAAACTTTACATCCCATTTACCATAAAATGCCAGTTGAGTACCAGCCTGTCACCCCCCTCCTGTCCAGGTCATTTTTCAGTCTTTAGTCCTGTGATCGTTTGACTGACAATCACTCTTCCATGCAACACTGAACCCAAATGTTTTTATAGCTTCTTTTTTTTTAGATAGATAGAACTTTATTTTAGTGATATATATGAACCACTGTTTTTTTTTTTTTGTTTTTTTTTTACTATATTAAGGAAAAACAGTGGCCTGGATTCATAAGTTACACAGCGCAATTGCTTACTTGCGCCGGCGTAACGAGTGCTCCTGATTCAGGAACCTCGTTACGCCGACTGCAGCCTAAGATATGCGCGGCATAAGGCTCTTATGCCCGCATATCTTAGGCTGCATTCTTGCGATGACCACTAGGTGGCGTTCCCGTTGTGCTCAGCGTATAGTATGCAAATTGCATACTAACACCGATTCACAACGTTGCGCGAGCCCTGCGTACGCAGTTTACGTCGTTTCCGTCCGCCGGGTTTCGCGTAAGGCTGCCCCTGCTATTAGCAGGCGCAGCCAATGTTACGTATACCCGTCGTTCCCGTGTCGCAAAATTTGAAATTTACGTACTTTGCGTAAGTGATTCGTGAATGGCGCTGGACGCCATTCACGTTCTCTTTGAAGCAAATGACGTCCTTGCGATGTCATTTGCCGCAATGCACGTCAGGAAAGTTTCCCGACGGAGCATGCGCTCTACGATCGGCGCAGGAACGCGCCTAATTTAAATGATTCCCGCCCCTACGGGATCATTTAAATTGCGTGCTCTAGCGCCGGGCATTTCATTGTGTACAGTTCTCCCAACCATCACTTACGCAACCATCACTTACGCAAAGTACGTAAAATTTGAATTTCGCGACGCGGGAACGACGGGTATACGTAACATGGGCTGCCCCTGCTAATAGCAGGGGCAGCCTTGCGCGAAAACCGCCGGACGTAAATTGCGTACGCAGGGCTCGCGCAACGTTGTGAATCGGTGTTAGTATGCAATTTGCATACTATACGCTGAGCACAACGGGAACGCCACCTAGCGTCCACCGCAAGAATGCAGCCTAAGATATAAGAGCCTTATGCCGCGCAGATCTTAGGCTGCAGTCGGCGTACCGAGGTTCCTGAATCAGGAGCACTCGTTACGCCGGGGCAAGTAAGCAATTGCGCTGCGTAACCTATGGTTACGCAGGCGCAATTGCTTCTTGAATCCGGCCCACTGTATCTGACTGCGCGGGTCACTAATGAATACAGACCAATAGGAGAGGATTCGGAAATCATGGACAATACATGGAGTTAAATTAAATAAATAATACTGCGCTATAATACAATGTGATAGTGAACACAATATGCAAATGAAGAATATGTAAGGCTGCCAGCACCACATGGAAAAAATGTGAAACAAAATATAAAGGAAAAGTGCAGCGCCAATAGGAACAGATATTGCCCTGTTGGACAATATCACGTGTGAACTCAACAAGAACAATATAAGTGAATAAGTGAGTACACAGGGAGTGACAAAAATATCTCCTCCAAATTCAGAGGTCAATAGGAAATAACCTAGACCAATTTACTTGTGAAATTTAGATATAACAACCTAAGATTTTCCAGACCAGCTGGAATAAGAAATTCACAAAAAAAGAAAGAAAAATGCACACATGAATAAAAACAAATCACTGTGATAGTCATTAAGTGCAATTAGTGTGTTAAATGGATGATAAGTGTCATAAAACACATAGTCCCATTTCCTGCATGTAGGTGGCTTCTATTCTTATAGTTGTATGGTCCAAAAGGAGCATCAATCTTTTGGTCAGCGGTATCCCTTTCCCAAAAATGGTCAGTGGTAGAAATATATTTGCCCTTACCAGAAGTTGTAGACCCACATCTCACCATACGGGGGGGGTCCTCAAGACTTGTGTAGGCCGACTGCCTTACTAGGGTGACCTTCCGGGCAGTCCTGATGTACTTTCCAGCAGGGCTTTCACACTTTCCAGCAGGGTTCTTTCACACTGATCAGACCAGGAACCAGGAACATGTGATGATAATGGTGATGTTCTTGGAAGCGGTGGGAATTTTCAAGGAATCCAATGTGCCAATATAAAAATAAAATAAAAGGAGAGAGAACACCTCCTCATCGCGTAAAAAATTTATTAAAAATTTCACAAAAGGACATGTTCCCAAAATATCAGAAAAAGGGTCTCCAAAACAATATCACACCAAAAAAATCCAAGATTGGACAACACTGCAAACGATTCACAGCATCTGAGCACACAAATTTCAAAAAGGATGGAACAAAGTGTGCGCAGTTAGGGTGGATATGATCAAATGACCCGACCGGTTTCGTATCCAAATACTTCAACTGGGGTACATATCTGACTCACATCTCCCCCCTGCGCTTTAAATATTACCTCTAATTGCCCCCATGAGACACCAGCACTCACCGTTCATGGCGTGCGTTCCAATCTCCGACATTTCCGGTATTCGTGCGCTCCAGGCGCCCGGAAATGACTTACTATACAGGCCCAAATGGTTGCTATCCTTTTCCTGTGTCCTGCGTTCCAGGCGACCGGAAATGATACCTCCTTCGCGCCCGCCCATCACCCGGATCTCTCCTCTATAGGCCAGTACTCCAATGATGACAGGAGATCAGGCCTATCCACACCACTCCCCCCGTCCAGGTCAGTGCAGGCGGAGCGGCCACCATCCAGCGCAAGCCCCGCCCCCTCATGACGCGGTCCAACGCGAGAAGACAGACAGACGCCGCCACTATGTATAAAACACAGTCTTGGCGTCATGTCATGCATGGAGAGGACTCATTGATCCATATTGGATCATAGGGCAATAGAGCGAATGGAACTGGAGATAGCAGTGGCCACTCATAGGGATGCATATAAGGAGCCTCCAGTGGTGGGAGGTAGTAATTACACACATCCTTCCCATCTGCACATAGTCATGGGCTCATAGTATATTCAAATTCCCACATATAGAGCGCCACCTAATGGTCAGAAAGATAAATTACCATCACTCTAAACCATAAAAATGGGCTATAAAAGAATCTTCAAAAATTCTATATTAAGAGATGGTCTCATGGGAGCAGGTGAGGACAAATTAATAATCAAAAAAACAGAAAAAATATATAAATGTCATCTGGAAAACAACAAATAAGCTTCCGCTCATATACAAAAATTGTACATAAGTCAAGACTGATTAATAAAAGAATTAACATCCCACTCCACATTGAGGCCATGGGGCACATAGCTCTTTAGTTGGTAGATCCAGAAGACTTCAAGTTTTGATACACCCCGTACACTGGGCTCCCCTCTCCAATGGGGGACGAAATGGTCTATAACCTGAAAGGTTGTACCCTCAATTCTTTTATTATGTTGTTCCAGGTAGTGCCTAGGTACAGTGTGTTTTGTGCACCCTTTTTTAATTTTGGCTATGTGCTCCCCACCCTTATGGTGAAACTTCTTATAGTGCGACCCACATATTGCTTACCACAATGACAAGTGATAAGGTAAACTACGTGTTTGGTCGCACAAGTGAAGAATTGTTTCATGGGAAACACAAGGCCGGTAACCGTCGAGGTGAAGTGGACGGTTTTCTTTCTGTTAGAATTGTGTAGACACACCTTACATTTTCTACAAGGGTAGTAGCCCTTTGACAGGGGAAAGAAAGAGGTCTTAACTGGAGGGTCTGGAATGTTAGGTGCAAGTTGATTTCTTAGGGAGACAGCCCCTCTATAAATCACACCTGCTGTGCGGGAAGAACTGGTCCCAACAGAGGATCATTTTTTAAAACTGCCCAATGCTTCCGAATGATACTCTTTATCTGTCTGTGTTGGGTGGAAAAAGTGGTAAAAAAAGAGTGTCTAAATTTGTTATCTTGCGCTGTTTTGACTTTCTCCACAGTTAATGTAGACCTATCAACTGCAGAGATTTTCTTGATTTCATCGTCTATGGCCATACTGCAATATCCCTTATCCACAAACCTTTTTTTCAAAGTTGTGCCTGGACCTTGAAATCCTCTAAATTTGAGCAGTTCCGTCTAATCCTGAGCATCTGGCTACGGGGAACCGAGCCAAGCCAGGAAGGATGATGGCAACTATCCTTTGGGATAAACCCATTGCGATCGGTGCTTTTAAAGTAGGTTTTAGTTTTAAGTTGGTTATTTTCAACAAAGATTTCAAGGTCAAGGAAATGTATGCTAGAAAAACTAGCCTCATAAGAGAGACTAATCCCAACATGGTTATCATTCAAGACTGACATAAAAGTATCCAGGGAAGTGCGATCGCCTCTCCATAGGAGGAGGATGTCGTCTATATAACGAGCCCACAGAACGATCTCAGGTCGCTCTAGGGCATAGACGACATCCTCCTCCCATTTGGCCATAAAAATATTGGCAAGGCTGGGGGCAAACTTAGCCCCCATCGCCACCCCTTTCTGTTGCAAGAAAAAAATACATGGAGTTAATCAGGAACTCCAACCTCATCCACATGGAGGGTGAAAAGGTCGGAGCTCTTTAATTACTGAAAGAGAAAAGAAGTCAATTTCAATAAACCACGGAGTATTGGTAATCAATAATTCTCTGCACACACTGTTCACGTTTAAGAGGAAGGCTCAAAGGGAAGCTGAACTCAGATAATTAAAAAAAAAAAACGACCAGCACGGCTAGAGGTTCATTAAACATTCATCAAATGGACTGATAGATGGAAGAGCGGCACAGGCTCTGCTGCATGCTCACAGGAGGGGAGTGCGGAGTGCAGACTTTATCAGCGTGCTGATCAGTGGCGGTGCGTCCATAAATGGCACACGGGCGCCGCCCCCCTCTCTCCTGCCACCTCTCTCCCAGAAATACCGTATTTATTGGCGTATACCGTGCACTTTTTTCCCTCTAAAATCAGGGGGAAATCGTGGGTGCGCGATATACGCCGATCCCCGCTGTCTCCGACATTGTCCGAGCCGAGTGTACTGCGCACTCGGCTAGGCTCGGCTCCGCCCAAAGCCACGCGAGAGGAGCCGAGAGAAGCAGAGTGAAGCCGAGTGCACAGGAAATCCAGCTCTGCACAGCGTGCCAAATTCAAACACACAACGCTGCAACCACGCAGACGGACACCCACAAGGCTCGACGGACCCCGCGCAAGGCCGCAGACGGACGCCGGACAAGGCCCGCCGATGGACGCCGGGCAAGACAGCAGACGGACACCGACAAGGCTGGACGGACCCCGCGCAAGGCTGCAGACGGACGCCGGACAAGGCCACCGATGGACGCCGAGCAAGACAAAAAAGTTGAACACAATCGATGCCAATCAGTGCCCACAAATGGGCACTGACTGGCAACATGGGCACTGACTGAAATTTTGCCCAGCAATGCCATCAGTGCCACCCCTCAGTGTCCATCAGTGCCACCCAGTGTCCATCAGTGCCACCTCTTAGTGCCCATCTATGCCCAGTGCCCACCTATCAGTGCCCATCTGTGCCACCCATAAGTACCCAGCAGTGCCACCCATAAGTGCCGTTCATGAGTGCCCATCAGTGCCGCCGAAGAGTGCCCAGTGCCGCATATGAGTGCCCATCAGTGCCGCCATATCAGTGCCCATAATTGAAGAAGAAAACTTAGGGCCAGATTCACAAAAGAGATACGACGGCGTATCTCCCGATACGCTGTCTTATCTCTGAGATACGATTGTTGTATCTATGCGCCTGATTCATAGAATCAGGTTACGCATAGATAGCCCTAAGATCCGACAGGTGTAACTGTGTTACACCATTGGATCTTAGGCTGCAATTCTAGGCCGGCCGCTAGGTGGCGATTCCATCGCGGTCGGCGTAGAATATGCAAATGACTAGTTACGGCGATTCACGAACGTACGCTTTGCCCGTCAATCTAAATTTACGTTGTTTCCGTAGAGATGCGTCGCGTAAAACTAAGCATGCCCTCTAGGTGGCCTAACCAATGTTAAGTATGGCCGTCGTTCCCGCGTCTAATTTTTTAATTTCACGTCGTTTGCGTAAGTCATCCGTGAATGGCGCTGGATGCCATTTACGTTAACGTCGAAACCAATGACGTCCTTGCGACGTCATTTAGCGCAATGCATGTCGGGCAATTTTACGGACGGAGCATGCGCAGTACGCTCGGCGCGGGAACGCACCTAATTTAAATGGTGCCCGCCCCATTTGAATTAGGCGGGCTTGCGCCCAGCGGATTTACGCTACGCTGCCGCAAGTTTACAGGTAAGTGCTTTGTAAATCAGGCACTTACGCTGTAAACCTGCGGCGGTGTAACGTAAAAATGGGATACGTTACGCCGCCGCTGCGCAACGTATTTGTCTGTGAATCTGGCCCTTAATTTTTTTTGTAAAAAAGTAACAGAAAAAAATTAAAAATTATTTTTTTTCCTAAATTTCGGTCTTTTTTTAGTTGTTGCGAAAAGAAAAAAAAATCGCAGAGTTGATTAAATACCACCAAAATAAAGCTCTATTTGTGGGAACAAAATGCTAAAAAAAATGTTTGGGTGCGGTGTAGCATGACCGCGCAATTGTCATTCAAAGTGCTGAAAGCTGAAAATTGGCCTGGGCAGGAAGGTGCGTAAGTGCCCCCCGGTATGGAATTGGTTAAATTGGGCAAAGTATCAGAGACAGGTGATTGGCTCGGGTTATATTTGAAGGTAAAAGTGTGATTTGTAACCAAGACGGAACACGCAGGCCTATAGAGAACAATTTAATGAGGTCTCCGATCGACTGACCCGAGTCACCGGGGATGGAGGTCACAACTTCTCTGGAATTAGCGCTTTGTACAAAGCCGTGAACCGCCTGTCTTGGCGGGAGTCCCTGTTACTCAGATGTTTAATGGCAAGATGGAGCGAGCGCGGATAAACAGCGGCCCACGGCGATCTGCTGAGATGTGGGCACAAAGACGCTGACAGTGAACACAAACAATCGACATCCAGACGGAACGTTAACCATTAAATAACACACTGGTTGTATACTGGGAGCTTCAGTTTTACGTGCTTTGTTATACCGGAGCCGGCACAGCGGACCCTTATTAATAATAACATTTTCATTAATGAATCTAGAATAAGATTCCATCCGCTTGGAGGAAAACCATCGGGCCTTTAGGAAAAAACTAAAGACCCAGCTCTTCTGAAGGACCGGTACGACTCTGGATGTCAAGCGCCTTGAGGCGATTAAGTTCGCATTTGCTGCGCTATATAAGTCACTCACTCACTCATAAAGTCCAGACTCCCAATATGCAACATAGAGAGCTGCACCATTCTGGCCAAAATGAGAATCGCAATTTTTTTTGCTTAGAATAAAGACGGCACCACAGTGAAGAACGGGGAAGCCGTGTTTACACTCACCTTTCCTCGTTCTTCAGCTCCGGGGACCGATCGCGGGACTCTGGCGGCGATCGGGTCCGCGGTCACGGAGCTTCGGAAATTCGGAATTCGGAATTTTAGAATTTTCAAAACTTCCAATTTAAAAATTTCTGAATTTTGGAATTTACAAATTTTCAGACTTTCGAATTTTAAATATTTAGAAATTGTCAATTTCAGAATTTTTGTATTTTCATATTTTGGAAATTCCAAATTTCGTAAATTAGAAAATTCGGAATTAAAAAATTCAGAAATTAGAACATTTTGGAATTAACAAATTTGTCAAAATGCGTTAAAAAAGAATTTAGAAACTAAACGAATTGCACACAGGGCCGCCATCAGGGGGGGGTACAGGCAGTACACCTGTAAGGGGCCCGGATGGCATCCCCCCCTTTTTTTTTTCTGTCAGCACCCAAAGCCCCCAGACCTCTAAGGGACCCGGTGGTCCTCAGGGCCCCGGATAACACCCCCTTTATTTATTTATTTTTTGTCAGCACCCAAAGCCCTCCCTCGACCCCTAAGGGGCCCAGATGGCACCCCCCCCTTTTTTTTTGTTCGTCAGCACCCAAAGCCCCCTCGACCTTAATTTGCGCGGCAGCCCCCCATTCCCCGCTTCTGAACTTGCGACGCTCCCATCCCCGCTTCTCAATTTGCGACGGCAGCACCCCCCAGAGGTGCTTCTTAGGCTTCTCCAGAGGGCCCATGCCAGAAGCTGTGTAAGGGGTCCCAAAATTCCCAACGGCAGCCCTGATTGCACATGTCTAATGTTGAGCAGAAGCACTTCTAGAAGATTGCTTAGGTGTGAACCAAGACTTATCAATGTGATGAGTAAATCTTGTATGTTATTGGAATATCTCTGTTATGTTATATGCGGATGCCAACGGGTGAGAGATTACAAGAACAAGCAAGATTTCACCACCACATTTAAGTTCAAACAAGATTCACCCACCTGCTTTATTACACATAGGGTGAATCTTCTAAAAAACAAAAGTAGGGCGACCACCTTTCCAAACTGCCATTCAGGGACACCCCGCCCCCCCTCACCTTCCCCCAAAAAAGTTGAGGGGGGACGGGGTCATATGTAGTCTCGGGGATGATGGGGAATTTGGCGGCGGGTTATTTGTCAGGTGAATGTGCCACTTGCCACACATAGCCTGCTGCCAGATGCAGTACTGCTGTCACTCCCTCTGCAATAGCCACGTGCATTACAGGAAAGGAATGGAGTCGCTATCTGGCAAGTGAAGATCCCACCAGTCCCTGCTGCTTGCCGCTAGGTGCCGGGGAAGGAGGAGGTGCCCAGGTGGGTGGGGATAGCAGTGCTGCACTGGGCGTAGGCCTCGCTCCCGGGCTCACTGTCTGAGAGTAAATTGTCACTGGTTGCAAGACGCCAGGCAGCGCCAGCCCTAGCAACCAGTTCCGGAAATGTAGTCACTAGTTAGTAGGGGGTGGCTGTGTCCTCTATTTCATACACTGTATTGTCCCGGAATGAAGGTGCCCGGGACCAGGGACAGACATGTCAATTAAGGGACAGTCCCGGGCAATCCGGGACACGTGGGCACCCTACTTCTCAGTGCCAGGGTCACCATTAGAAATCACAGGGCCCCACACAGCCTGCCTGGCATATTCAACATCACTCAAGCTTCATACCACATGCAGAGGCTTTGCAGCTTGTTGGGCAACCCGCATGCCAAGAGAATGCGCCTCCTTGTTAGGAGGAGGAAAGTATGCTGCTAGCTGTGTATGCGCTGCATATATCATATTACATTAAAAGTGAATTAGAACCCCCCTCACCATTCAAGAAAGAAATCATACCAGGGCACAGAAATACAGTAATATACAATACAAGTCTCAGCCAGAGAACAAGCAGCGCCACCTTGTGGCCGAATATCAAAACTGCAGAATAATGCAGAGCCCCTTTGTTACATTCATCTTCTGCTATACAGAATATATTAGAACATCAGAGAGGACAGAGAGCAAAAATAAAAAAACAGTTTTATGGTAGATTTGTAGGTGTGGGGGCTCTTTCACACGGAGCGGACCGTTTCTGGGTCCGCTCTGTGTGTCCGCCAAAGCTCAGCGGGGATCCCAGCTGAGCTGTCGGCGGATAGGGCGGTCCCCGCACACAGTGCAGGGACCGCCCTGTCTCTGCTCCGCTCTCCCCTATGGGGAATCGGATGCAGACGGACCGTCTGTCCGTCTGCATCATATGACTCATATGACGTCCAGTCAGGATTCTACAACCACTTTGCCGCCGTCAATATGTCATTGGCGGGCGGCAAGTGGTTAAAGTACCAACGTATATGTACATGAGCGGGTCCTTAAGTGGTTAATAGACATGCTTATAATAGAAGCCCTTCTTAAAATAAAGAATGCGTTGCGCTTTGAGGTTGGGCAAGGACTGTCATTTTTCGCGTGTTTCCGTGTTTACAGTTCGTCGGAGGTGGCTTCCGTACGCGACTGTTTATGTTGGGTTTCTAAGGCCGGTCACCAACAAACATTTATTTGCCAACTTTCAATGTATAACCCACACTAAACAATGCAAAGGAACAAATTGTGAAAACAGAAACCAAAGACACCGGTATTTACATGTTGTTGGGTTGGGTAGACAAAGAGGCCCAATGTCGCAATATAAAGTTGACCGATATGCTTAACTGGATTGTTCTCATTTCAGTATCCAATGACCCAATGATAATTCTGTCATGAGGAAAAACAATATAATATTTTCATGTAGAACAAATTAGGCAAGAATGTTGAGTATGTCCTCAGATAAACAGAATAGCTCATCTTAAAAGTGTACCATCCGCAGCAGGGGGGCTATTTTCAATTGGGCGGCCTGGCGCCGCACTTTACCACCCAACTGTGGGTAAGCTATTTCTCTTTGTATTATCCCTTGTTATTGCACTGTATTACTATGGCTATTGTTGAATTATTATGTTTGCTTAATATTAATTGTATTTGTTTGCTTTATATATATATATATATATATATATATATATATATATATATATATATATTTGCGATACACATGTGTATTCCCTTTGTGTGTATTGGAACACAACCAAAAAAGGGAGGAAAAAAAGCAAATTGGACATAATGTCACACAAAACTCCAAAAATGGGCTGGTCAAAATTCTTGGCACCCTTTCAAAATTGGGGATAAATAAGATTGTTCCAAGCATGTGATGCTCCTTTAAACTCACCTCGGGCAAGTAACAGGTGTGGGCAATATAAAAATCACACCTGAAAGCAGATAAAAAGGAGAGAAGTTCACTTAGGGCCAGATTCAGAAAGACTTACGCCGACGTATCTACTGATACGCCGTCGTAAGTCCAAATGTGCTCCGTCGTATCTATGCGCGGATTCTCTAAATCAGATACGCCTGAATTGTGGCAAGATACGACTGACGTAAGTCTCCTACGCCGTCGTATCTTGGGTGCATATTTACGCTGGGCGCTAGGGGCGCTTCCATTGATTTACGCGTCGAATATGCAAATGACCTAGATACGCCGATTCACGAACGTACTTGCGCCTGTCGCAGTAAGCTACGCCGTTTACGTAAGGCGTACATCAAGGTGTAAAGATAAACCTCCAAATAGTTGGTCTAAGTCGTGTAGGGTATAGACGTCGGAACTGCCGTCGGATTTTACGTCGTTTGCGTAAGTCTCACTTGAATGGGGCTAGGCGTAGGTTACGTTCGCGTCGAATGCATTGAGCCGTCGTATCTTAGGGAGTATATACGACGTGATTCTGAGCATGCACCGTTTGTACAGCCATGTATTTACATGGGGTTTACATGACTCATTTTAATACAACACGCCCACTACCTGCCTACTTTCAATTAGGCGGGCTTACGCCGGCCTATTTACGTTACGCTGGCGTAAATATGGGAGCAAGTGCTTTGTAAATACTCAGCTTGCCTCTCAATGTTACGTCGGCGTAGCGCATATGAGATGCGCCACGCCGGCTCAAAGATGCGCCGATGTACCTGAATCTGGCCCTTAGTCTTTGCATTGTGTGTCTGTGTGCGCCACACTAAGCGTGGACAACAGAAAGAGGAGAAGAGAACTGTCTCTTGAGGACTTGAGAACCAAAATTGTGGAAAAAAAAAAGAATCTCAAGGTTACAAGTCCATCTCCAGACATCTAGATTTGCCTTTGTCCACAGTGCGCAACATTATCAAGAAGTTTGCAACCCATGGCACTGTATAGCTAATCTCTCTGGGCGTGGACGGAAGAGAAAAATTGATGAAAGATTGCAACGCAGGATAATCCGGATGGTGGATAAGCCGCCCCAAACAAGTTCCAAAGAAATTCAAGCTGTCCTACAGGCTCAGGGAGCGTCAGTGTCAGCGCCAACTATCTGTAGACATTTAAATGAAATGAAACGCTATGGCAGGAGACCCAGGAGGACCCCACTGCTGACACAGAGACATAAAAAAAACAAGAATAAAGTTTGCCAAAATGTACTTGAGTAAGCCAAAATCCTTCTGGGAAAACGTCTTGTGGACAGATGAGACCAGGATGGAGCTTTTTGGTAAAGCACATCATTTACCGAAAATGGAATGAGGCCTACAAAGAAAAGAACACAGTACCTACAGTGAAATATGGTGGAGGCTCAATGATGTTTTGGGGTTGTATTGCTGCCTCTGGCACTGGGTGCCTTGAATGTGTGCCAAGGCATCATGAAATCTGAGGATTACCAAAGGGTTTTGGGTCGCATTGTAGAGCCCAGTGTCAGAAAGTTGGGTTTGCGTCCGAGATCTTGGATCTTCCGGCAGGACAACATACATCAAAAAGCACCCAGAAATGGATGGCATCAAAGCACTGGAGAGTTCTAAAGTGGCCAGCAATGAGTCCAGATCTAAATCCCATTAAACACACGTGGAGAGATCTTAAAATTGCTGTTGGGAAAAGGCGCCCTTCCAATAAGAGAGACCTGGAGCAGTTTGCAAAGGAAGAGAGGTCCAAAATTTCGGGTGAGAGGTGCAAAAATCTTATTGATGTTTATAGGAAAGTTGCGCTAACTAAGAGTGAATGAGGAATATCAATATAGCTGATATAATTAAATAGTGTCCATATATAAAAAATTATAAATGATACAATATAATAAAAAGTTCATAAGTGAATAAATTGTGAATAAATTATTGAAGTTGTGCCCGTGACTGAACGCACAAAAAATCCTCCACCGGTGCAATGAATAGGTAAATGCCTACGAGCTTACCAGAAAGGCAAGCAAGAAAAGCTTGCAGCTGATCTCCCCAGCTAGGGTCTTTAATGGAAGTCCGGATGGTATTCCTCCAATGTAGGTGGATAGATCCGGAGTCCGTGGAACATGAAAATAAATATGCAGGCAACAAATAGTGATGTACCGTAGGTATCACGAATATAGGCACACCAAGGGAAAGCCTCCACCAAAAGGAATCACCAAATAAGGGGGCATAAGGGGGCATATTTATTCCCCAGACGACGTCACATACTGACGAAACGTACGTCGGGAGGAGGAGACGCTTTGACGTGCTGCGTCTAAGTCCAGAGGACGGGCGTTCGTAGTAGCCGGCCGGCTCGAAATTACATGCTGTTTTTACCTGTTTTTATGTAAGTGATATCTACCATATTAAATTGTTTCCCTACGGTACATCACTATGTGGAATTCCTCTTTTTTATGGTGACTTACTTGGCCAATATTGTATGAGGGAGTCGTTTGCTTTCGATTGACATTTTCTGAAGTTAACCCCTAAAGGCCCTGGCTGGGTTTGGCCACAAGCCCCATATTTTCACTTGTCTGGTAAGAGTCCCCCTTATTTGGTGATTCCTTTTGGTGGAGGCTTTCCCTTGGTGTGCCTATATTCGTGATACCTACGGTACATCACTATTTGTTGCCTGCATATTTATTTTCATGTTCCACGGACTCCGGATCTATCCACCTACATTGGAGGAATACCATCCGGACTTCCATTAAAGACCCTAGCTGGGGAGATCAGCTGCAAGCTTTTCTTGCTTGCCTTTCTGGTAAGCTCGTAGGCATTTACCTATTCATTGCACCGGTGGAGGAATTTTTGTGCGTTCAGTCACGGGCACAACTTCAATAATTTATTCACAATTTATTCACTTATGAACTTTTTATTATATTGTATCATTTATAATTTTTTATATATGGACACTATTTAATTATATCAGCTATATTGATATTCCTCATTCACTCTTAGTTAGCGCAACTTACCTGTTTTGTATTTGATTTTATTGTGTGTATATCACAATTTTTGTTGCAGCTTATATACTCAGTTTTGTTTTTTAGTTAGTTGAGCGCAGTATCACATTTTTTCATGTTTATAGGAAGCCACTGATTTCAGTTATTTTTTCCAAAGGGTGTGCAACCAAATATTAAGTTAAGGGCGCCAAAAATTTTGACCAGTCCACTTTTGTAGCTAGATTCACAAAGAGTTAAGCCGGCGTATCAGTAGATACGCCGTTGTAACTCTGAATCTAAGCCGTCGTACATTTAAGTGTATTCTCAAATTGAGATACGACGGCCTGCACCGTCGTATCTTAGCTGTCTAGTTCCGCCGGCCGCTAGGGGCGTGAACGCTGATTTACGCCTCGAATGCGTAAATCAGCGAGATACGCCTATTCACGAACGTACGCTTGCCCGTCGCAGTAAAGATACGCCGTTTACGTAAGGCGTTTTCCGTCGTAAAGTTAGTCAAACAAAAAGCTGGCCTAGCCAAAGTATGGACGTCGTTCCCGCGTCAAATTTTTAAAATTTTACGTTGTTTGCGTAACTCGTCCGTGAATGGGGCTGGACGAAATTTACGTTCACGTCGAAACCAATACGTCCTTGCGGCGTACTTTGGAGCAATGCACACTGGGATATGTCCACGGACGGCGCATGCTCCGTTCGTTAAAAACGTCAATCACGTCGGGTCACGAGTCATTAACATAAAACACGCCCCCCCTGTTCCTCATTTGAATTAGGCGCGCTTAGGACATCCCATTTATGCTACGCCGCCGTAACTTAGGAGGCAAGTGCTTTGTGAATACAGCACTTGCCTCTCTGACTTACGGCGGCGTAGCGTATATGCGATACGCTACGCCGGCTCAAAATTAAGCCAGTCTTTTTGAATCTGGCTATTGGAGTTTTGTGTGACATTATGTCCAATTTGCTTTTTTTCCTCCCTTTTTTTGTTTTGTTCCAATACACACAAAGGGAATAAACATGTATATAGCAAAACGTGTGTTACTGCAATACTTTTCTGTGAGAAATACTTGATTTTCTGGAAAAAAAATCTGGGGTGCCAACAATTTCGGCCATGACTGTATTCTTTAATAGATATGTCAGAACACATTTTTCTTCCCTCAGACATGTCTAGTGCTTGGAAGTGATATTACCTAAATCCACAAAAGGTAATCGATAGGAAAGAAGTCACACCTTTTGGGTTGTGCTTATTATAATTTTAATGAGCCTATTGTCCAATATGGTATAAATGGAAACACTCAATGAGACAAATAAACTCCATTCATCAACTCGTATCTCTACATTCATGAAGATTCCCTGACACCTTATACTTTGAAACTCTGAGGTCGCAAGAAGTAACTCCTCTTTAAGCAGACGCCATCTTTGGAAGGGTAATTATGTCATATTGATTTTACCAGATATTCTTTTGTGTTCTCTCAAACATTGATTTATTGAGTATTATACATTTGGATAATTATTCTCTCGAATCGGTAACCGCCTTTCTAGATTTTTCTCTTAAGCATTTATATTGCACTATTGTCACTTTATTAGTATATACCTCATTTGGTTCTATCTGAAAAAGACAGTGCAGCGTACTTTTAAACATTTATTGATCCTGCACGGATTTATGAGACGCGTTTAACGTCTTTATATTACTTATTAGAGGAGTGGAGGCTCGCAAGATCTCTTGATTTTTTAAATCGTCATATTTACAAGGTTATTGATCCTACAGGGAAGTTTTATCATTACAGTGTCATTTAAAAAGTACAACACTCCCATTAGCGGGTGTTCCAATTGATATTCAAAATTTTATGAAGCACAATTGGTATTTTTAATTTAATGTAACTTTTGTTTTTGTCAACCAATATATAGATATATAGATAGATATATCTATATATATATAACTATGTTGTATGAATACATGTCCGGTGAATAAGAGCCCATTCACACGGGGCAACACGACTTTCAGCTTAAGGTGGCCTAGGAATGGTCAACCAAAGA